>NW_025964001.1:66918928-67291428 GCF_023055435.1 Haliotis rufescens | reverse complement strand
TTTGTTTTTTCTATACAATAGTTAAGTGCTTGTTCACTTCTGTTTAAATAGTGCCCTATGATAATATATTCATGGGGCGGTAGGGTAGCCTAGTGAGCCAGCTAGTCACGCCGAAGACACGGGTTCGATTCTCCACATGAATACAATGTGTGAAGCCCATTTCTAGTGTCCCCCGCCGTGATATTGCTGGAATATTGCTAAAAGCGGCGTAAATCATACTTACTCACTCACCCACTAATACAGTTTTGGTTTTGTCCACTGTGCTAGCCGCTTTGAAGGTGTGAGGGATGTGTTTTGAGTCTGGTTCATTAGCTGAAGAGATATGACGGACCTACACATCTTAATGGCATTTTGCAGTTTCATGCAGGAATTATTGAATTTTCGTTTTTTTTAATCCCATCACGGGAATTAAGGCTGCTACAGATTATTATGAAACATAATTGGTATTCTGTTTAACTCAAACCTCTTTTTTACAAGGCTCCGTACATATGTACCTTCGTCACATCATCAACAATCCGCGCCTACGCTCGTCATAAGCGCCGACTGATTGGATCGTGTGGTCAGCCTCACTGACTTGGTAGATGCATATCATCGTATCCAAATTGCGTGGATCGATGCTTATGATGTCCATCACTGGATTGTCTGGTGCAGATTCGATTATTTACAGACCGCCGTTTATATATCATGGCCGGGATATTGCTGAGTGCGGCGTTAAACAACAAACAAACAAGAATCTTTATAGCCTGAAAATCTTTCGAAAGCAATCTCTGAGCGTTGGATGTGTGTGTGTGTGTGTGTGTGTGTGTGTGTGTGTGTGTGTGTGTGTGCGTGCGTGTGTGCGTGCGTGCGTGCGTGCGTGCGTGCGCCTGCGTGATATTAAGGGGATTAAAGAAGGACTGGTCGGCTTGGAGTCAGTATACTGTGTCTGAGTGGGGTATTCATATTAAACTACGGCATGGCATCTCAGTAGGCTAGCACTATAAAATCGGTATTTTTGACGTTTTTAATAGTTTCAGACTTTAAATATCAATTTAGTGATAATGTATATGTACTGCAGGGAGTGGTTGTGTTAGTCTAGACTAAATCTCTTGTGGCACATTAACACCTACATATCATCACTACACATGAGCTTGGCTGATGGCGTAAAGCCCCGACGTTTGGCATTTTGTCTGCATCATTAAAATATTTCATTTTGGGCATGTGGCATTGCAGCACCGTGCACATTTTATGCCTTCCACACCTTCAGCTGCTCGAACATCAACGACGATGTGCATTGCGATCACGATGACACACCAGGCCCAACCCCCGCAGCCCGAAAGGTGATAGACCAGATTGGAATGGGGCCAGGGCCACGATAGAGACGTTCAGTACCAGAGCTTGTATCACTCATCTCAGTGATTTGTTTGTTTGTTTGTTGATTAACGCCGCCCTCAGCAATATTACAGCATTATCACGGCGGTCTGTAAATCATCGAGTCTGGACCAGACAATCCAGTGATTGGTATCATGAGCATCGATCCTCGCAATTGGGATACGATGACATGCATCAACCATGTCAGACCACCCGATCCCGTTAGTTGGGAAAGCAAGAAAGAACAAACAAATCATTCAGGAAGCAACAACGTTGCTCATGTGACCTTTGCAACGTGCTGAATGTTTCCGATTGATGACAGTAGAGAACATATTGTGGAAGCTGTCTGACTGGCGCTGATATGAAGGACAAACCCGAAATATAAAATCAGATGTTATTGTTAATAATTGGTTTGACGCCGAGTGTGATATATTTAAAAGCTGCAAACTTCTAAATAGGTTTAGAAAACATAGAATCACTAATTATCTATGTAGGTTATCACATGTGGGATGTCACTTTAGTTATTTTACGAGTGCTTTATTTAATTTCTCTACTTTCTTTGTTTTGTCCTGGTTAAACTTCCGGGTTTAGTCAGTGCAAGGCCAAGCACATGGATGTAAATAGAATATGAAATGAACTTGTGTAGGGTGTAAAGGGCACATAAAATTTATTGTACCTGTCAATTATAAACCTTACAATTCAAGTGCCAGTAAAAGAATTTGAAGAACATACATATTACATAATATCGGTCACAATGTTTCAAGACTGAATATGACCGCCTCCGTGGTCTAGTGGTAGAGCGTCCGCCCGGAGAGCGGAAGATCTGGGGTTCGATCCCCGGCCGCGTCATACCAAAAGCCGTTAAAAGATGGTACTGATGTTACCCTGTCTGGCGCTCGGCATTAAGGGGTTAAAACAAGGACTGGTCGGCTCGGAGTCAGTATACTGTGTCTGAGTGGCGCTCGGCATTAAGGGGCTAAAACAAGGACTGGTCGGCTCGGAGTCAGTATACTGTGTCTGAGTGGCGCTCGGCATTAAGGGGCTAAAACAAGGACTGGTCGGCTCGGAGTCAGTATACTGTGTCTGAGTGGGGTATTCATGTTAAACTGCGGCATGGTATCTCAGTGAGCTAGCACTATAAACCGACATTAGTCCTGACTAGTACAGTCACACAAACACATGCACGTCGCTATATAAGTGCAATTATCTTGGATGCGACGTTAAACCCCATTTCACCTCACCTGAAGACTGAATCAAGAATGTATGAATCAATCTATGCTGAAGTTTAAAATAAACCATTCAAGACAGTGTATAATTGTGTGTCGATGGCCAAAGTGTATCACCTACAATCTACATGATTCTAAAAGGTTCAGGTCTGTTCTGAAAAAAAAAAACAAGCATCTAGAAATAATATTACCACCATTGATTGGTATCAACACTTTTGAAATCCTTTATCACCCCCCGACATTGAAGATCAGTGTGACGCAGAGCCGACGGAACCAAATAGATTCGCTCGACATGATACAAACCAACATGTCACCCTTGACATTCTCTCTCTCCAATAACGAGAGATGAGATTTTAGAAAATGATGTGAAAGTGAGTGAGTGAGTATGGTTTTACACCGTTTTAGCAATATCACGGCGGGGGACGCCAGAAATGGGCTTCACACATTGTACCCATGTGGGGAATCGAACCCGGGCCTTCGGCGTGACGAGCGAACGCTTTAACCACTAGGCTACACCACCGCCCCGAAGATGAAATGTCACTTAAGTGATATTACTACAACTTACCGGGGTCGACGACATTGAGAGTGTAGTTAATGGTTAGATGATACCGAAGACCATTGGACAAGAACACTCTGAAAAGTCCTGATCTGTTTTTGGTCACGTTGAAGTGGGTTAATTGATAGTATTCCACGTGACGCAGCCCTTTCAACTTGTCATAGTGCCACATGCCGCATTCAGTGTCCTCCAATAGATTTCTGTCAGTCCCTTCTCTATGTTGAATCCATCCTACAAGAACCGATGGTGGATTGGACACAACTGAGAAATTGGCAGTAACGGTTTCTCCCGTATGCAGCAAATGTACCCTTGCTTGGTCGCGTTTGTCCTGTAGCTTTACCATACCTTAAACAGATAAGCACCAGGGTATAGTGAATACAGTGAGTTAGGGAGTATGGTTTTACGCCGCTTTTAGCAATATTCCAGCAGTATAACGGCGGGGGACACCACAATGGGCTTCACACATTGTACCCATGTCGGGAATCGAACCCGGGCCTTCGTCATGACGAGCGAACGCTTTAACCACTAGGCTACCCCACCGCCCCTACAGTAAATATAACATAAATATGAAACGCCCAAAGCAAAAGAATAGCCAGTCTTGGTTATTTATTTGGTGTAAAGGGCAAAAAATGTCTATAAAAATTACATGAATGGACCACTGAAAATCAGTGATGACACTAGGTGTTCGCGGAAAGGCTTTATCATATTTTTTCGGATTGATGACATCATATATGTTCTGCAGGTTTGTTTTGCATAGCTAAACCTATTCAGTCATGTAGAACCAATACAAAACGTTGACGCCAGAGAACAACCAGTCTCGATTATCCGACGAAACAGATTCCACGCGGCGAAATGGACAAGACAGCGATGAGCATTTTATGAATGGATCACTCAAAATCAGTGATGACACCAAGTGGTGGCAAAAAGTCGGATGCTACCAGTAGACAAGGGCACGATACAAACACTTTAGGCTTTCTATCCAGATGTGCTATATACCTGTCTGTTCAACTTCTAATTTAAGCGACTGTGGTGTCATAGGCCCCCATACCATTGAGCTCAGGTTAATCTCAACGAGCGGTTGCTGGGTGCGGCGTTTTGCAAAAACAAACACTTACTTTTGTCATGAAATTTGAGTGACTAACGGATTCTCCCGGTGGAGAAAGACATGATAACCCTTTTCGCGAACATCTGGGCCCTCTTGCACAAAGCTTAGCGCTAAGACTACTGTAAGCCTATGTTAAAGTATGGGAGTTACGATCATCTTAGCGCTAAGATCGCTTTGTGTAAGTAGGCCCTGCTGTCATCACTGATTTTCAGTGATCTCTTCATAACTTTCACTTATTTTGCATAATTATATATTTTCGTCGAATAATCGAGAATCGTTGTTCTCTGGCGTTGACGTTTAATATGAATTAAAGAATTACTCTCCAGACAAATATGATTTTATGAGAATTATATTTAGGAGATAAACATACTTTGTTTTCAATGTAGAGCCAGGTTACCTCTAGATTTAACAGCGCTAAACCGAATTTGGAACCGAACGCGCAGCGTATAGAGTACAGAGAAGCACCAAATCCCAAGCTCCCTGTTGTCCCCAAAACTTAAAATATATTCTCTTTAAAGATTTTTATTGTGTTTTCCGCGCGAAATGTATTGCCACACTTCCTTTGAATATTGTAGTAACCGCAACTTTTGCATTTTGTAACCTGTAATTGTAGATATAGTTATTTAAATATGCCTACCGACAATGACTGAAAATAGTACTATTCTGTGAATATTAGCTTCCGCGGTGATGCGGCCGTGAAACCAGCTGTTTCAATCAGAGGGGGTTTATTGTGTTTTAATAGTCTCTGATTGACCAATCAGAATCGAGTCATTTCCAAATTCATGGTAGAATATGAAATATAAGATAGCTACGCGATAAATCGCAAAGAGCAATTGAAAACAAAGCATGGTTTATTTCACGATAAAACATTGTCCTATCATGACGTTATGTCTGGAGATTCGAACATGCGCTCGCAACTTGATGACGTTGTAAATTGGGACTGCACCCCTCATCGTTTATTCTCCCTGTAGTTTTATTGTACGATAAAGAACGACCAAATAATAGCGTGAAACTTTTGCCATGACGTCATTCCTCACTGACCCACTGCTTGATAAGTCTTTGTTTCAGTATGACCAATACTCACATTGAACAACCTTAAGTTCAACGATGCTTTCCACAGTCTCACCCCCAGCAGTGGGACTGCCAGCCTGACAAACAAACGTGCCTTCTTCCTCACATCTCACGTTGGTCAAACGATAAACACTGGTGAAACCCTCCACCGGATGTTGACGAAAGCCATATTTGTGTGTGAGGTTATCCGTGTTTACGTTGACGCCATCCTTGTGCCACTTGACCAGAGGAGGAGGGTATCCATCAATGGAGCATGCCAGAGTGATGTTTGCACCCTCACTAGAACTGTATGTATCCCTTTCCTCGTTATTACTTGAGATAGCAATGTTCTGTGGGGGATCTGAAAAACAGAGTCTGAACTTTACTTTGAATGCCACAAAATATCAACGTACTTATGAACGTATTCATTAAGCTGCAGTGTTTTATGGGGCACGAGTCGCTATTCGGCTTGTCCCGGAATAACATCATTAATTGAGATAGCAATGTTCTGTGGGGGATCTGAAAAAGAGAGTCTGAACTTCATTTTTGAATGCCACAAAATATCAACGTACTTATGAACGTGTTTATTAAGCTGCAGTGTTTTATAGGGCACGAGTCGCTATTCGGCTTGTCCCGGAATAACACGAGTTGGTCACGAATGGCCTTGTTCTATTCCTCTCTGACTTGTCACCAGGATTATTCACCTTCCTTGGTGGTCATCAATGACAGTCACCGGTTGTTCTGTGACCAACTTACCATTATATGGCCCGGGAACAACTTGTCAGTCATTAACCGTATCTCACAAACGCGCCTGATCCTCGCTACCCAGCTCACTGTATCAACAATAGTTGCAAGGAAATTGAAACGGATACTTAAGTCCAATTATATTAATAACCTGCCATAGTCCATTACTTGGTAAGGGCAGTAGAAAAACCCAACCAACCAGACCCACCACCCAGTTATACGCATCGCTTGTACCCCTCTCTACAGACATAAACCTTTATGAGTGAGTCAGTTGGGTTTAACGCCGCTTTTAACAGTATTCCAGTTATATCACAGTGTGTAAGCTTAATTTGGGAGGAAAGCCCTAAGTGATGCAGGTCTCAAACGTTTACCTTTTCGGTGAAACCCACGAGCACAGGTATGGTGCTGACAAACCTAGAAACATAATCGGGGCGAACCAGGATTCGAACCCACAATCATAGGTTTCTGGCATGCCCAAGGGACGCAACTCTGCACAGAGAATCGCATCGCCTTAGACGACTGGGCCACCCTTGCCCCCTAAACCTTTAAGAGATGACCTTATCGCTTTGAAATTGCAAGCAGCGGCAGTGGTTCTTGCACAAATGTTAATGATTTCCTTGTTTTCATTGGCATATTGTATCGTTGGCACATTTTGTATTTACAGAACCGACGAAATCATATATAATTATTGCTAAAATTGTAAAGTCGACGTCACATCAACGATAATGTCCATTATCTACTGATTGTATCATTAATAACCATGTGTTGATGCTGTCATCACTGCCAACATTTTTGTCTATATCATTGTTTCTCCAGTCATATGTATTTAAAGTATGTATAGATAGACAGAGATATATAAAACTTGTTCCACACGGTATCGATTGCATATCGTTCAAAAATCAACTTAAAAGTATGTCCATTTAAAAACTTATTAACATATCATTCTTATCTTTAGTTTTCTCCCTTACGTAACTATTTATAATGACATTTAATCAATATTAGAGAACACGTTCCTCCTCTCATTCTCACGAAGTTTCCCATACCTTACAGGATTCTGCTGGTAGAGAGAACGAATCTTAGATTTGATTCGTTTGTTATTATCCTTGATTTGCCAGCACCTTAGTCAGTGCCGTGGTTTCAGCGAGTGATCAACAAGTTCTCCTAACCCGGTATATAACTATTCTATTGTTTGTTTGTTTGTTGTTTAACGTCGCACTTTGCAATATCCCAGCTATATGACGGCGGTCTGTAAATAATCGAGTCGGGACCAGACAATCCTGTGATTGATATCATGAGCATCGATCCACGTAATTGGGATCGATGACCTGCATCAACCAAGTCAGCGAGTCTGACTACCCGATCCCGTTAGTCGCCTCTTACCACAAGCATAGTTGCCATTTACGGCAAGAATGGGTTGCTGAAGACCTATTCTAACCCGGATCTTCACGGGTCAACTAGAGTACTGGTCAAATCGTCGCTTAACCGTGTTCGACGTCATATGCAGCTACTTCTTCGCATAAAAGTTGCATTGGTATAAGCACAAACTTGATTTGTAGACACTTAGTAGTAGGTTGTCCAATATAAACAATCATTAGTAGATCGAAACCAACACTCACAGTTCACGAGTACTTCCAGCGTTTTATTCCCAACTTGGTCGCCATTTTCGTCTACAATGCATGTGTAGTTTCCTCGACTTGTGATTGTAGCTGGCTTGAACAAAAGTGACGCATTTCCCCATTGAAATGTTGGATCATCTTCTTTAGTCCAGGAGACTTTGTAGTTGCACTGTGATACACACCGAGCCTTGCATGTGACGGTCGCCTCCCTCCCAACGTCAATCCCCCATGGCGACTGTTCTGTCAGGGTTATGGAAGCTGAAGAAAGGATATTTCGGAAATTAGCTATTATTAACATACCACCATACATGATCCATTTATGTTTGTAAACAATCAGCATAAACAAACATTCTTGGTATATATTAACCTGTTTTTACTTCGACAAAAGCAAACGCAAACACCACTGCATAAAACATAACTTGGCCGTCGTTCCCACGTTAACACAAGTGGGCAATCAAGGAAATATTTTTTTATGCCGATTTAATAATCCAAAACACACTTAACGGTAAAAGCTGTTGTGAAACAATACAAGGTCGCTACAAAGTTTTTGTTTGTTGCTTAAACCTGCACTCAATATTCCATTTGTATGACGGCGGTCTGTAAATAATCAAGTTTACACAAGACAATCCAGTGATTCATATCATGACCAGTCATAAAAAAATAGACCCCCTCCGTGGTCCGCCTCCGTCAGCCCGGAGAACGGAAGGTCGGGGTTCGATCCCCGGCCGCGTCATACCAAAAGACGTTAAAAGATGGTACTTGTTGTTACCCTGCCTGGCGCTCGGCATTAAGGGGCTCAAACAAGGACTGGTCGGCTAGGAGTCAGTATTCATGTTAAACTGCGGCATGGTATCTTAGTGGGCTAGCACTATAAACACACACACGTGCATGCACGTCGCTTTAAAAGTACAATATAAGTTGTAGCAGGATCACGTGGGGTACATGGGTTTTTATACAAAATACACTTATTTATATAAAATAATTCAAATATATTCCAAATTGATACAAAAGAAACTGCTCGATTGAGTTGAGGTTAGCTTGCGCCATGTCACGTGACATCCATTGGCTCGGGAAAAGCGTGCTTTGAAGAGGGGTATGAAGGATTTATTCTGTCTCTTAGAAATGCACGTGCAGCCTGTAGATTTATTCCCCCGCTGAGAAATGTATTACCCTCCAAGGCGGGTAACACAGTATTTTATCAAGATCACGTGGGCTAATCAGATCACACCATTCTGACGTGGAGGCATCATTCGTCACCACTCGCCCCTTTCCGTAACCTGCAAGATGACTCGTCCCCTCATTCGTGACCAACTCGTGTTATTCCGGGACAAGCCGAATAGCGACTCGTGCCCCTCTCGTGGCCATTTTGCGACCGGGTTCCGTCTTGGCGCAAACGGGCATACCTAAAACAGTTGTCAACTCGTTGTGTAATGGTTCACATATATTTCCCCGTATATTATATATATTTCAGATACAATTTAAAGCACATCGGGACATGCGGAATGATACAGTATGTTTGAACACACTTAACTGTGTCTTGGGTATATTTTTAGATGCAGGACACATGTTAAATCAAATATTTTTTCTGAGGGATTCTTTAACAAAGAACTTGAAATCATACGCGCATTCTGATTGGTTTGTCCTATTTTCGCAAATAACATTCATCGATAGTGGGACGAGTCTTCTTGCAGGTTACGGAAAGGGGCGAGTAAGGACGAATGTCGTCCCCCTAGCGATGAATGTTATGTGCGAAAATACGACAAATAATAATCCCGGAATAACACGAGTTGGTCACGAATGTTAAAACCCAATGTTCGCCTCATACGACCATGAGTGGTTCACTGGGACAAGTCCTAACCTAAGATGCTGGGACATTCAAGCCTTTATGTTATGGCTCATGGTACATTTCATTTAACGAAGATATAAACAATTTATTAACTTTTTTGGCCGAAGGAAAATATTTTCTGTTTCCGAAACTGTATCCTGCAGTTTGTATTTCCTCGAACATTAAAATATTCCATTTTTGACAAGATATATAAAAAATAGAACTGTTAAAATGTTAGTATCAATTTTCACACACATACGGATACAATATCCACACATAGGTACGTTTAATAAATACTATGTGATGGCTCGTATCTAAACAAGAGGCCCATAGGGCCTTATCGCTCACCTGGATATTTACGCAATCATGACAAAATATACATTTGCATTGTACATGTACTTAATACTGCAAATATTTCTTCATTTTGATTCTGGCAGCATTTAAAATGGGTGGATGTCAAATCTGACAGCATGAACATGTACTTCTCTAGATACAAATGTAGCATAACGATCTGAATCGTTTCCATGTTATGTTCCAGGATAAATCATATTAAAGGTATTATTCTCTTTATAACAAACAAATGTATACAATGTATCTGTTTATTATAGTGTGGGGATAATATCGGTTTGCATGTTATGGTCAAGGTTCTAACTCCTTTGGGAGTGCCGGACAGATGAACAAAAGGGCCAGTCCTGGTAGCATATGTGCATTCCTCTCATTATACTCTCAATTGTGCATATGGTATACGGTGGGGATCTTAACTGTGTCCAAGTTATAAACTCTTTTTGGACCCGCCCCTTAGTCCCCGGGGGTGGGGTAGGGTTCTGCCACTCCATTTCTCCAATTTGAATCCCCACCATTTGAGAATGCTTCCAATCATATATGGTTGATATCTATCTCTTAGTTCCAGAGAAGAAGTCGTTTATAGCAATATAGCCAAATTACCCCTTTTTGGCCCCGACCCTCAGCCCCTTGGGGGGTCAGCCCCACCATTTGTACAATTTTGAATCCCCACCACATAGGGATGCTTCCAGTCAAATTTCGTTTTTTTCCTCTCAGTTGTCGTTCCTATTAGAAGAAGTCGCTTGAACGGACGGACGACGTACGGTCGACGGACGCCACGGTATGGCATTAGCTCACCTTAGTCCTTCGGACCCGGTGAGCTAAAAACACTCTTCCATAAACTGAAATTATGCGCAATATCTCAAAGATGTCGAATGCAATGGTCATACGAAATAATTATATAATTATACTTTACACCCTAACTGTAACATCGAAATGTTACATTTCATTGTAACGAAAACCAGGGGGTTTATACAATATGTGCATAGCCTCTACTAAAACATACTTAATGACATTGCTCAATATTCCTCATAATAAAGAAATTGACATCCATAAATTCTCTTCCTTTTGCCCAATATTGCTGCCTGATGATATCAAAACACTGCACTGAGCGTTCAATGGGAAAGGCGCACACAACTTTTGAATGAGTTTCATGTTCCTTTTTAATAAAGAGGTGTTACGCAAACACGGAAACTACTTTGAACAGTGAATGGATCTGTGAGTGGACGGGGGAGGAGGGGGAGGGGGGGATCGAGCCTGCTTATCTGGGAGCATCTAGCTGTTACCACTTCCTTGTAAAGTGAGCGAGTGGGTGAATTTTGTTTAACTTCACTTGAAACTGTATTTCAGTTTCTCGGGTGGTGTCAGTGGAAGGAAACCTCGAACTGATGCTGTGGTAGACGTGTGTCACTTCCTTGAAACCTACAAGCAGGGCTGTGGTGTTCAATCGGTAACTTTTCGTAAATACGACGGTATGCAAACACGGGAAGTGAGTGAGTGAGTGGATGTGTGTGTGGAAGATTGAGTTTTCGGGTGATTGGTTGGTTGGTTGGTTTGTTGTTTAACGCCGCACAATATTTCAGCTATTTGACGGCGGTCTGTAAATATTCGAGTCTGGACCAGACAATCCAGTGATTAATATTATGAGCACCGATCCACGCAATCGGGATCGATGACATGCATCAACCAAGTCAACGAGCCTGACCACCCGATCCCGTTACTCGCCTATTACCACAATTGGGGTGATTGAATTTGAGAGAGATTGGGTGAGTGAGTGAGTGAGTGCGGGGGTTGATTGGGTGAGGGAGTTAGTGACTGAGTTTGGGGGTTACTGGGTGAGTGAGTGAGTGATTAGGTGAGTGAGTGATTGAGTGACTGTGCGGTGGGGGTGTTTGGATTAGTGGGTGATTGAGTGAGGTAGGGAGTGAGTGAGTGATTGAGGGTGGGTGGGTTGGTGATTGAGATTTGGTGAGTGAGTGATTAGGTGAGTGAGTGGGTGATTGAGTGACTGTGGGGGTTGATTGGATTAGTGAGTGAGTGAGTGAGTGAGGTAGGGAGTGAGGGATTGAGTAATATTGGGTGGGTGAGTGGGTGAGTGAGTTAGTGTCTGGTTAAGTGAAATAAGTGAGAGTGTTAAGGTGGGTGACAGAGTGATAGAGGTAGGGATGAGTGATTGAGAGAGCTTGTTTATCGAGGAGCTACTGGCTGTTCCCACTACATCATAAAGTGACGGAGTTGGAGACCTTTGTTTGACACCTCAAGTAGAGACAATCATTAACATAAATACGGCTGTTTACTCAACGAGGAAGTACGTTATACAATATCATGATTGGTCCTTTTGAATAATTTATATTGCTAGTTAGAAAATATATGCACATATAACACAGATTTTTCTAATTGTCCAGTTACATGACAATCTTTTACTATCAATATCCAAACCGGGCCAATCTTATTCAGTGAGTCTACATATAGATGTCTAACGATCTAATTGTCTGATCTAAATGTATGTATATGTTCAGCTATTGTTGCAACTTCCTTGATTCACGGTTTCATAGACTTGAAATTTAGCATTTTATGTTAAAGTTAATGTCAGTAAGTACAGGGCCACTTGACATAAGATTGTGATTAGCAATATGTTTACAAATACCCTGTTACTATTGAGGTGCCACAGTTCGACAGGTTTAGCCTATGATCATGGGTTCGAATCCCAGATTCGCCAGTATTTTTAGTCTTACCACCACACCGTGCTGGGGCTGTGGGGTACCTTTGTGGTTAAAGCGTTCGTTCGCCACGCATATGGCCGGGGTTCGACTCCAACATTGGTACAATATTTGAAGTCACTTTCTGGTGTCACCGGTCTTGATTTTGCTTGAATATTGCTAAAAGCGATGTAAAACCGCACTCATGCACTCACTCACGATCGTGGGTGAAACAGATGCAGTAACAATCTGCAACCTGCATGACATCAGTTTTGGCCTTTCCCATAAAGATGAGACCCGTGAAGATTCCGGGGTAGAATAGGTCTTCAGCAACCCATGCTTGCCATAAAAGGTGACTATGCTTGTCGCAAAAGGCGACTAACGGGATCGGGTGGTCAGGCTCGCTTACTTGGTTGATACCTGTCATCGATTCAAATTGCGTGGATCGATGCTCATGATATAAATCACTGGATTGTCTGGTCCAGACTCGATTATTTACAGACCGCCGTCATATAGCTGGAATAATGCGGAGTGCGCGTTAAACAACAAACCAACCAACCAACCAACCATAAAGATGACAGGCCGTGATAAGTAATTTTACAAAACGACGTTCATACCAGGTGAGCTACATCTTCGATACGCATGTATAACACTTCTGATATTAAATCAGTGAGTGGCTGTTGAGGACAGATAGTAAGGCGGGTTAATGGTGAAGAGTTACCCCCCTTGATCGATTCTTCATCACTGAAGACAACTCTGTTTGGTACGACCGTTTGTTCTTCCAGACTGGCGTTCGCTCGTCACGCCAAAGACCCGGGTTCGATTCCCGACATGGGTACAATGTGTGAAACCCATTTCTGGTGTCCCCCGCCGTGATATTGCTGGAATATTGCTTAAAGCGGCGTAAAACCATGCTCACTCACTCACTCTCTCACTCACTCTTCCAGATTGTGCATAAGCCTGGTCTTTTTTGTAGTTTGGTCTGTGAAGTGCACGGTTCAAGGATAGGCATTTTTAACAATATTTTTTAATTATTAAACTGTCGTGTATTCGCTGTAAATGATCTACTGATACCTTGACCTTCTTTCATTTTCCTCAAATTTAAATATTGTGTTTCACAAGGAAGCTGTATTCAATATTCTGATCACATGTTGACGATGTCAAGTAGACTTGATCAAAGCCATAAGCAAAACCACTTCCAATTACCGGTTGAGAGTTTCAAGATTATTAAAAAACAATGCTATATTTCATGTCGTGACCAACAAGGAAATGATGTTGTTGTATTATTCTGTCCTTTTCCTTGAGTTTAGCAATGAGTAGCCCAAACGCCATGCGTCCAACGTTTTTATTCTGTTCGAATCTGATTAAGTCATCTTGCTTTAAGAATAGGATATCGCATTTTAGAAGACAAAATGGGGGTACTGAAACACAATCTCACAGGCCTGAGTGACCGTTGTTTTACTGTGATACTCTAACTACAGTAAACTACGGTTATAACGAACACGCTTATAACGAACTGACGGATATAACGAACTTACTTTTCTGGTCCCGACTATTTGCTGTATTAATGCTGTATAAATGCTTATAACGAACTACGGTTATAACGAACTAAAATTAGTAGTCCCTTTGAGTTCGTTATAACCGTACTTTACTGTATACCGCGACGGTCTGTACATTAAATCGAATCTGATGAACCAGTGGTCGAATATATATTATACATGTATATACCGCCGGTATCTAGGTACTAGTGTCTGCTCAAATGAAGCTTTATTTGTTCCCCGACCAGTAGATCCGTTTGCATTCCAGTTATCATTCTCAACTCCCTGGGGAGTATAGAACCAAGGCTGTCGAGGGGCGCTAGAAGGTGTTTTACATCCACATCGGATATCCATTCCCTGATGGGTGAACAGAGGCACAATTGAACTTAGATACAGTAAACTACGTTGATAACGAACACGCTTATAACGAACTGACGGATATAACGAACCTACTTTTTTGTCCCGACTATTTGCTGTCGTTATGCCGTATATATGCTTATAACGAACTACGGTTATAACGAACTAAAATTAGTGGTCCCTTTGAGTTCGTTATAACCGTAGTTTACTGTACTTGACCATGGTGGCACCACAAGGTTTGACACTTGTGTTTCGATTACACTAGGGGTAATGGCAACACTGTAAAGACCTGTAATCGTTGTTGGTCCCAAGGCTGAATAACAACCTGGTCACTAGTGGGATACGATCTCAGCACCTGGCGCTTTTGACCGCTTGCCCAGTCCGCCCCAATAACATCCTGATCCTCCGTTATCAGCTCCAATGACAAGAATGCGATACAGGACACTGTCCCGGAATACTACTGACCCGTCTAAAACGCTGTAAACAGCTGTAAACGATTCATCGGAACCTTATACTGTTTATATGTAGTAAGGGACAGTGGGGTAGCCTGGTGGGTAAAGCGTTCGTTCGTCCCTGGTTCGATTCCCAACATGGATACAATGCGTGAAGCCCATTACTGATGCCCCCCGCCGTGATATTGCTAAGAGTGGCGTAAAACAATACTCACTCTCCTATTTAGTATGTAGTTTTAAACATTATTCCAGACAATATGAACAATAATATGGACGGAGAACCAGTACGATCACTTTTTAAAAACAACTTAGTGTATCTAGAAAGCACCCGTGAAGATCCGGGTTAGAATGGATCTTCGGCAACCTATTCTTGCCGTAAAACGTGACTATGCTTGTTGTAAGAGGCAACTAATGGGGTCGGGTGGTCATGCTCGCTGACTTGGTTGATGCATGTCTTCGTATCCCAATTGTGTGGATCGATGCTCATGATGTCAATCACTGGATTGTCTGGTCCTGACTCCACTATTTACAGACCGCTGTCACATAGCTGGAACACTGCTGAGTGCGGCGCTAAATACAAACAAACATACAAATAGAAAGCACAAACAAGATGTTGTAATTAATCAAGTTTAATGTTCGAAGGCAGGTACAGTCATATAAACATTAACCAATATGAATCCTTGTATTATTCTATACACTGGGAAATCATTTACATCAACAAGTATTTTAAATGACATAATATTTACAACGTGTGTGTCACTGTGACACTGTCAGAGGTACGTGATCGCCCTGCTACAATAACGTTTTAAAAAAGCAATTATTTTTCATTTAATTCTTCTTACCAACACAGATAAAAAGTACAACCAAGTGTACGTATCTGCTCAATACGTCAACGCCAGAAAATAACCAGTCTCGGTTATCTGCCGAAACAGATTCCAGTGGGCGTATGAGGAAAACTAGTGATGAAAATGATATGACTGGATCACAGAAAGTAAGAGTGTGAGTATTGTTCTACGCCGCTTTAAGCAGTATTCCAGCAACATCACGGCTTCACTCGCTGTACCCACTGTACCCCGGGTCATCGGCGTGACGAGCGAACGCTTTACAACTTTGCTACCCCACCGTCCCTCACTGAAATGAGTGATGATACCAGGGCCCACTTGCACAAAGCGATCTTAGCGCTAAGACTATTGTAAGCCTATGTTAAAGTATGGGAGTTGAGATCATCTTAGCGCTAAGATCGCTTTGTGCAAGTGGACCCAGGTGTTCGCGAAAAGGGAAAGCTCTGAAAAAACTAAGTGTTTGTTGCTTAAGGCTGTACTCATCAATATCCCAGCCATACGACGGTGACATGTAAGCAAACGAATCTGGACCAGACAATCCAGTGATCAGTATCATGAGCAAAGATCCACGTAGTCAGGGAGCGCGGTCACAAGTCACCAAGCCTGACCACCCGACCCATTTAAGGGCCAGTTAGAAAGGAGGTGTCAAAACTCCATGTAAAGATGTAGTGTGGGATAGCATTGTGCGTCATGTTGACAAGCAACTGTCATATTTAGTCACTTCCTCTGAAGGTCTGACATAATTTTCTGACTTGACCAGGGTGCCGTTGTACGAAACAACCTCAGCTCTACGACTGTCGTAAGTCTATGTTAAGGTATGGGAGTTACGATCACCTTAACGCTAAGATCGCTTTCTGCAACGGCACCCAGAGCTTTAATGCTGAATCCTTAAGTGAAAGGCTTAGCTATTAACAGAATGTGTCTGTCCAATGAATTTGAATAATATGTACATGCTCTATGGTAAGTGTATCTACACAATCATATACAGTTATCTACACAGGAATACACGGAGAGGAATGCACAAACTTATATTCTACATTCTACATCTTGTTGTATCTTCCTGTATGTCCACATGATAGCGTAAACACTGATGAGAGGATAGGTGACAATATATACAATCCGTGAATGAAATAGACATTGTTTAGGACGACCAAAATAATGTCATCACATTATGCAGACAGTTTCGAGCAATGTGATGTTATGTACACAAGAAATAACACCGGGTGTCCGTGACATGATGTAGTGATGTCGTTGTAACACCAGGTGCTCGCGAAGACACTACTGGCGTTACGATGTCACAAGGTGTTCGCGAAACACTGGGTTGGAGTGATGACACCCGGTGTTCGCGAAACACTGTGTTGTGGTGATGGCACCAGGTGTTCGCGAATAACTTGGTTGGAGTGATGGCACCAGGTGTTCGCGAATAACTTGGCTGGAGTGATGGCACCCGGTGTTCGCGAATAACTTGGTTGGAGTGATGGCACCAGATGTTCGCGAATAACTTTGTTGGAGTGATAGCACCAGGTGTTCGCGAAAAAACTGGGTTGCAGTGATGGCACCAGGTGTTCGCGAAACACTGTGTTGTAGTGATGACACCAGGTGTTCGCGAAACACTGGGTTGTAGTAATGGCACCAGGTGTTCGCGAATAACTTGGTTGGAGTGATGGCACCCGGTGTTCGCGAATAACTTGGTTGGAGTGATGGCACCCGATGTTCGCGAATAACTTGGTGAGAGTGATGGCACCAGGTGTTCGCGAATAACTTGGTTGGATTGATGGCACCAGGTGTTCGCGAATGACTGTGTTGTAGTGATGGCACCAGATGTTCGCGAATCGTTATGTGTTGTAGTGATGACACCGCGAATCATTACTGTGGTGAAGGCACCGAGAGTTCACAAAAAACTGTACTATTTCAATTGTGGCTGCGGTTTTTTCGCTGAACACAAGGTAACATTGATGACACCGGGTGTTCGTGAATTACTGTAATGATACCGTAATGATCGCGAGGGTGAGATCGATGTCAGTTACGCTAGAGTAGCTATATGATCAACATTCCGTGACGTCATTGGCTCCTCTGAAGGAGTATTGTGGCGCTATGGGGTGAAGAGTCTGGGTGTTCCCTGTCACAGGGTACTTAATGGTGGCCATGCTGTCATCTAGTTCACTGAAGATTGCCTCGACCGAGGGGTGAGACATCAGGGACCCAGGGAAAGCTGAAACAAATGCGTCAGATTTTAGTTCGTGCAGATAACTCCTTTACTTGCAAAATACCAGTTTTCGTCATTTAACATTATATTGAAAAGCATTAACTGACTGCTGGGATCAACAGTCAGGTCAATGTGTGTTTGGTTTCCTTTCTGGTCTCAGAAGTCAGGGCAGTAAAGTAATTACAGTAAACTATTACACTAAACAACTAACAGTAAAGAACTAAAATCAGTAAGCTACTAACAGAAAACAACGAACAGCAAACTATTATACTAAACAACTAACAGTAAAGTACCAATATTGACTACTTACAGTAAAGTACTAACAGGAAACAACTAACAGTAAAGTACTAACAGTAAAGAACTACTTACAGTAAGCTACTAACAGAAAACAACGAACAGTAAAGTACTAACAGTAAACCTACAGTAAAGTACTAACAGTAAACTATTATACTAAACAACTAACAGTAAACTACTAACAGTAAAGAACTACTAACAGTAAGCTACTAACAGGAAACAACTCATAGTAAAGTACTAACAGGAAACAACTAATAGTAAAGTACTAACAGTAAACTAACAGTAAAGTACTAACAGTAAACCACTTACAGTCAACAACTAACAGTCAACTACTAACAGTAAACAGTAAAATACTAACAGTAAGCTACTAACAGTAAGCTACTAACAGTAAACTACTAACAGTAAACAGTAAAGTACTAACAGTAAACTACTAACCTCTGATGCAGAAAGACAACAGGACAACGAGGAGAACATTTGTGACAACCACCCCAACAACAACTGCCAACAGTATCTTCCACGCTGAAACAAAGACACTATGAGTGTGTGTCCCGAACACCTGGTGTCATCACTGACTTTCAGTCATCCACTGACCCCCAGCTTGCCTCTTACACCCAATAGGAATTGTTTCAGCAGATAATCGAGACTATTATTATTCTCTTGCCTTGACTTTTCACTCTGGCTTTTCACAATATTCCAACAATATCTCTTCACAGACTGTAGGCATGTGGGCTTCTGAGCATGTCCATCAAACAAAGTATATTTTATTGCATTATTTATGGTAATTTATGGAAGATTTTGGTTTTGAAAAAACGCTTTCATCCCACAATAAGCTGCCACCTAATAACTGATATATTGTTCACATAGTCGGTAAACCTGACTCAGCAATAGTTCTAAACTGGTAAGCATGCATACAGTGCTTCAGCAGTACTTACTATAGTCCTCGTCATCCTTGAGATTCAGATCAGTCGTATCTGGAAGGGAATCGATTATATGGGTGAGGTCGTATTATTTGTACATTAAACATCATTAATGTTGTGTACGTACTGTGCTGGTGTTTTATAGTGATGTCATTGTGGAATACTTACTGTTGTAAACTTTCGTTGTACTGATGATGCGTGCAGTGGTATCTGTGGAAAAATGAAGATGAAGCGAAATCAATCATGTTCTCTGTGAAATGCAGCATCTCAGTTGTTTGCTTTATATATTTCAGCTATGCAACGACTGCCTCTGAATTTAATCGAGTCTGGATCTATCAATCCAGTGATTAATAATATCAGCACAGACCAACACCGTAGAAGTTTGAGTGAGTGAGTGAGTGAGTGAGTGAGTGTGGTTTTACGCCGCTTTTAGCAATATTCCAGCAATATCACGGCGGGGGACACACATTGTACCAATGTCGGGAATCGAACCGGGTCTTCGGCGTGACGAACGAACGCTTTAACCACTAAGCGATCCGACCGCCCCACACCGTTGAAGACACACAAAAACCTGAAATTGACCACTGACCACTGACGACCCGAAGCATTTAGACTTAACACCAAGATACGTTGCCTTGGATACTAAACAAAACAAACATTATGCACGTGTATTTATATTTTTCAGGGAATATTTTACATGATTATGTTTAACTGTTTCATGCTTCAAGTCGGGAATATACACTGGGGCGACTTACCATATCCTATTCCGATACTGTATTCCAAATCCAGATTACGACGAAGACCATTGGTCAAGATGACCCTGTACAGACCGGTCATGTTTTCAGTAACATTCACGTGGTAGAATTGAAATAACTGGACAACAGGTGACAAGGTCCGGTTCCTCATGTTCCAAAGAGAATTGTCACCGCTCCTACTCCAAACACTGGTTTCATTACTTCCATCTGCCTGAAGGCTCCATCCCGCAACTAATGACCTTGGACTTGAGACGACTGTGAAGTTGACCTCGATTGATTCTCCCTCAACAACTGTGAACCTCCTTGAAAGTTCCCCTTGATTTTGTAAAACTGGGAAATCTGTAACAATAATAGCATTCGCGAGTAATATTAAACCATCGAATCTGGGCAATTCAAACCAGTGATTGACATCATGAGCATCGATTTACGCCATTGGCATGGAATGAAACGCATCAACCAAGTCACCGAGCCTGACGACCCGATCCCATAAGTCGCCTCTTACGACAAGCATGGGTTGCAGAAGACTAATTCTATCCCGGATACTCACGGGGGAAGAACTATTTGAAAGGAGTATTTAGAGTAATATTGTTTGTATATGTTGAAAGAATTGTTGTTATTGACGGAAAGAGACTTATTTGTAACCGCTTCTGAAGTAAAGAGTGGGTTTTATGATCGGGGTTTATGTCTCCTTGCGCTCATTAAGTGACACCCTCATCGTCAAATTAAATGGACTTTTACGCACTATAGTATGCCAAACTAGATCACATGCCCAGGAAGATCCAGGTTAGAATAGGTTTTCCGCAACCAATGTTTGCCGTAAGAGGTGACTATGCGTGTCGTAAGAGGCATTCGAGAGTAATGTTGTTAATGCATCAGTAAATATGTAAGTAATTGTTATGATGTGTAATTATACAAGTCGGAAAAAAGTCTTAACAAAGTACTAATATATGCTGCTTATTGTGTGAACAACATTTCTTTTTTGGGGGGGTACGCTGCTTTTAGCAATATTACAGCAATATAACGGCGGGGAGCACCAGAAACGGGCTTCACACATTGTACCCATGTCACGAATCGAACCCGGGTGTCCGGCGTGATGAGCGAACGCTTTAACTGCTAGGCTACCCGACCGCCCCTTGAACGTTGTGAGAATGAACACCACCTTAACTGCATCCTGATGATGTTCTGGGTACTTTGTTTCTGTTCTACCATTGCTATGTATATAATGACCGTCACGTCTGTAATGACTGCCACGTCTCTATGTAAAGTCATAGGTCCTTTCATATGTTTGCCCTATCTTTTGCATCTGTCCAATATGGCGGAACGTTACTTCGGAGTTCGTGTTTGCGTATTTGCCAAAGCATTCTAAAACATTGTAGGGTTATCGGCGACGTTTCACGATGATCATTGGTGATTAGTTTAAAAAAACCAATAACCCAAGATCACCGATATGCTATTTTTGATACTCAATTTTCCGAGCTAAGCTCCAATATTTTGATTTCAAAACATACAGTAAATAACGCCGTGAATGGTGATTTAGTAATGTGTCACAAATGGTGAAATTTACAATGTTCTTCATTTTCCTTTGGTAATTTTCAGTAATTTTCCTTTGCGTAAAATGTTTTGAGAGAAGGAGATACGTTAACTTATTGACCGACATAATCGATCCTCACGATCGTGGTGAGCAGGAGAGAAAAGAGAGAATTGTTCCACTCGGGGATTCCCCATGAAAAGTAGTCCCGGTCAAAAATCGTGTAAACGTCAAAAGGTGAAGTTAATACTTTGTAAACGTCACTTTTTAAAGTTTATTGAAAAATGTACTGGTCATGTTATCAGCAAATAAACCAATCAAATCATCAAAAATCCCTTAAGCTTCAAAATAAGAAGTAACAACATAACCCTGGCAATCATGCCTTATTCACAGTCAATTCATTTTGATTACGACGCCCTCTGCTTTAGCATTCCTCCTTTAGTTTTCATGCAGATCTATTGAGATTCGTACAGATCATCTCGAAATGAATACGTTGGTAAGAGGTATATTAGTCGATAAAGGCACAATGACATGGATCTATCCTGCTACAAATGATGCTACGTCTGTGCAGTCAACTACATACTCACATTCAGGCACTGTTAGGTGCACCTCGGCCTCCGGACTATCATTGTGGTTGGCGCTGTTGTTAGCTGTACATACATAGGTGCCGCTGTCTTCACGCCCGGCGTTGATCACGTCGACGACACTAATGAAGCCGTCAGTGGGAGGCTGGCGGAGGCCATAGCGGTCTGTGAGGTTCTCTTCCTTTATGATGTCGCCATCCTTTCGCCACGTGATGAAGGGAGGAGGAAATTCATCAACAGAGCAGACCAGAGTGGCGTTGGCACCTCCCGAAATGGTGTAATTAGCTCTGACTCCCTTGTCGACTGATATCGAAATATTCCACGGCGGATCTGGAACATGAGCAAATGTGAAGACGTGAAAGCATTTAGTGGTTCTAAAACCTATGTGTTTGTTTGCTGTTTAACGCCGCGCTCATATATGACGGTGGTTCGTAAATAATGGACTCTGGGCAA
This sequence comes from Haliotis rufescens, assembly GCF_023055435.1. Lineage (NCBI taxonomy): Eukaryota > Metazoa > Mollusca > Gastropoda > Lepetellida > Haliotidae > Haliotis > Haliotis rufescens. The sequence goes on along the minus strand of NW_025964001.1, from coordinate 67,268,989 downwards.
TGCAACCAGTGATGGACAACATGAACCTCGATCTACAATGATATGCATCAACCAAGTCACCGAGCCTGACCACCCGATACCATTAGTCTCCTCTTACGACAAGCATGGGTTGCCGAAGACTATCCTGGGTACTTACGGGGGAAGAATTATTTGAAAGGAGTATTTAGAGTAATACTGTATATATTGAATGAATTGTTTTTATTGACGTATGAGTGGGTTTCATGATCGGAGGTAATGTCTCCTTGCACTCATTAAATCACACTTTCATCGCCAAATTAAATGGACTTTTGCGCATTAAACTTTGCTAAACTAGATCACATGCCCCGTGAAGAGCCAGGTTAGAATAGGTCTTCAGCAACCCATGCTTGCCGTAAAAGGCGACTAGGCTTGTCATAAGAGGCGATTGACGGGAACGGGTGGTCAGACTTACCGACTTGGTTAATACAAGTCTACGTATCCCAATTGCGTAGATCAATCCTCATGATGTCAATCACTGGACTGTCTGGTCCAGACTCGATTATTTACAGACCGGCGTCATATAGCTGGAATATTGCTGAGTGCGGCGTTAAACAACAAACAAACAAACAAACATTCACAAACTTGATTCCAAAGTCAAGAATGTTGTTTTTTCTTATTTACCGAAGACGAAGCCAAGTAGAGTAAAGAAAAACAAATTACACTTACAGCTCTGTAACAATTATGTTATTGGGGAATAAATCTGTTAATAGCAACATATATGTGAATAATTATTATGTAATTCTGTATTCTTAGAGATGGGTAAGAGGTACAGTAGTTGGTAAATGCACAATGACATGAATCTATTCTGCTACAACTGATTCTACGACTGCGCAGTCAACTACATACTCACAGTTAGGCACGACCAGGTGCACCTCGGCTTCCGGACTATCATTCTGGTTGGCGCTGTTGTTAGCTGTACATACATAGGTGCCGCTGTCTTCACGCCCGGCGTTGATCACGTCGAAGACACTAATGAAGCCGTCAGTCGGAGGCTGGTGGAGGCCATGGCGGTCTGTGAGGTTCTCTTCCTTTATGATGGCGCCATCCTTTCGCCACGTGATGAAGGGAGGAGGAAATCCATCAACAGAGCAGACCAGAGTGGCGTTGGCACCTTCTGGAATGGTGTAACTATCTTCGTGTTGGTTGTTGATAGATATCGAAATATGCCTCGGTGGATCTGGAACATGTGCAAATGTGAAGACGTGAAAGCATTTAGTGGTTCTAAAACCTTTGTGTTTGTTTGCTGTTTAACGCCGCGCTCATATATGACGGTGGTTCGTAAATAATGGACTCTGGGCAATACAACCAGTGATTGACAACATGAACCTCGATCTACAATGATATGCATCAACCAAGTCACCGAGCCTGACCACCCGATACCATTAGTCGCCTCTTACGACAAGCATGGGTTGCAGGAGACTTATTCTATCCCGGATACTCACGGTGGAAGAACTATTTGAAATGAGTATTTAGAGTAATACTGTATATATTGACACAATTGTTTATATTGACGGAGGAGTGAGTTTCATGATCGGGGTTTATGTCTCCTTGCGCTCCTTAAGTCACACTTTCATCGCCAAATTAAATGGACTTTTTCGCATTAAACTATGACAAACTAGATCACATGCCCCGTGAAGAGCCAGGTTGGTATAGGTCTTCAGCAACCCATGCTTGCCGTAAAAAGCGACTAGGTATTTTGTAGGAGACAATTGACGGCATCGGGTGGTCAGACTTACCGACTTGGTTGATACAAGTCATCGTATCCCAATTGTATGGATCTATGCTCATGATGTCAATCACTAGCTTGTCTGGTCCAGACTCGAATATTTACAGACTGCCGTCATATAGTTGGAATATTGCTGAGTGCGGCGTTAAACAACAAACAAACAAACATTCACAAACTTGATTCCAAAGTCAAGAATGTTGTTTTTTCTTATTTACCGAAGACGAAGCCAAGTAGAGTAAAGAAAAACAAAATGCATTTACAGCTCTGTAACAATTATGTTATTGGGGAATAAATCTGTTAATAGCAACATATATGTGAATAATTATGATGTAATTCTGTATTCTCAAAGATGGGTAAGAGGTACAGTAGTTGGTAAATGCACAATGACATGAATCTATTCTGCTACAACTGATTCTACGACTGCGCTGTCAACTACATACTCACAGTTAGGCTCGGCCAGGTGCACCTCGGCTTCCGGACTATCATTGTAGTTGGCGCTGTTGTTGGCTGTACATACATAGGTGCCGCTGTCTTCACGCCCAGCGTTGATCACGTCGAAGACACTAATGAAGCCGTCAGTGGGAGGCTGGCGGAGGCCATACCGGTCTGTGAGGTTCTCTTCCTTTATGATGTCGCCATCCTTTCGCCACGTGATGAAGGGAGGAGGAAATCCATCAACAGAGCAGACCAGAGTGGCGTTGGCACCTCCCGAAATGGTGTAATTAGCTCTGACTCTGTTGCTGACTGATATCGAATTATTCCCTGGAGGATCTGTAACACGTGTAAACGTGAAGACGTAAAAGAACAACAAGAATTTTGTGGTTTAAGATTGAGAGTAATATAAATGTATATTTTGAAAGAATTTTTGTTATTGACGGAAAGGGGGGCACGGGTGTCCAAGTCGTCTAAGGCGCCACGATTCGCTTTGCAGAGTTGCGTCCCTTTGGCACGCCAGAAGCCTATGATTGTGGGTTCCACTCCCGGTTTGCCATGATTATGTTTCTAGGATTGTCAGCACCATACCCGAGCTCGTGGTAAACGTCTTAGACCTGCATCACTTTAGGCTTTCCTCCCACATTAAGCTGACACGCTGCGAAATAACTGGAATACTGTTAAAAGCAGCGTTAAACCCAACTCACTCACTCACTATTGATGGAAAGAGACTCAAGAAAGTTCCATCCTCAAATTGCATGGCATATTTACGCAGGTCATAACTAGGTCACCATTCGTACCATTCCAAAATTTATAAACTTGATTCCAAAGTCTAGAAGGCTGTCTTTTATTCGTTTGAATTTCTAACAAAGACAATTCGGATTCTACTTACAGCTCACACGGATTTCCAAGGTTCTTTGTTCCAGTACAGTGTCATTCGCCTCAATAACGCATGAGTAGTTTCCGTGGTCTGTGACTTGGACGTTTTGGAAAATTAGAGTTTCATTTCCAGGTGTAACCCTTGAATGTTCCTCTTTCTCCCAGTACACTGTGTAGTTTGTTATGTTTTGGTATCCGCAAGTGACAGATGCAGTGGTCCCAGCCGTGATTGTCCATGGTGAGTCCTCAGACAGAAAAACTGCACCTGGAACAAAGGAGGTTGTATACAACACAGTAAACTACGGCTATAACGAACTCAAAGGGACCACTTATTTTACTTCGTTATAACCGTAGTTCGTTATAAGCACATATACAGCAACTATTCAGCAAATGGACGTTACCACATTTCAAAACACTTTTCGTTATATCCGTCAGTTCGTTATAAGCGTTTTCGTTATAAACGTAGTGTACATTCATATTTCCTAACCTGGTCAGGTATACAACTTTCTTGAAGAATTTAATTCCACGTGTTTGTTTTTCTTACATAGCATTATTTGTTCCAGGAAATACTGGAAACTGATTGGCTTCAGGTTTTGGACAGAAAATTGTTCAATGGGTGTCTGGATGTTGAAAAGAAATTATGATTTCTTTAACCGGTTTATCCTTTCAGAGAAAACAATCGAAAACAATTGTGACTGAAAAGATATTGTTTCTAACAAAAATAACAAACCTTGTTTGATTCCTTACCTGTATTTAATCCAATAACTGCCACAACTAACACAACAGCAGGACAACACACCAGCTTCATCGTCGCTGCACGGCTGGTGTTGTTTGTGGGAGAAATGAGTTAGAACGGTCTATAACAAACTTCAAGGAAGTAGTGTCGGGTCGTTTGTAACTGCAGCTGAGGTACATATCACTCGATTATCAGAGGAAACGTTATAGGCAAACACTTGTGATTTTGTTGTTCTTTCCCTGACAGTTTTGACGCATCACACGGAAACAGCGCGTTTCACCTTTGTGAGGGATTCCTTCCGTCATCTCAAGATGTTCCTTTCAGTTCCAGTTTCCATTGAAGGAGAAAATGTCTATTGGATTCCGAATGCATTACCGTAAACACTACAATAAAATCTGACAATGATGCTGTATGTTATTTGTAATGACAGTTAGTATGCGGTTAGTCTGTGGTTTTATGCAACATGTGTCAATATGTCAGTGAGGACAGCGATATTGCTGAATAGTGTTCACAACGACAATCAGGTGATAAAATAGGACTGGTCAGCTCGGAGACAGTGTAATGTATTTAAACTATGACTGAACACATTTAACTGTATCTAGGGTATGTTTTTAGATGCAAGACGTGTGTGAAATCAAAAGTTATTCCTGAGGCATTCTTTGACCGAAGTACTTTTAGTTATAGTTACGCTCATTATTTTGGTTTTTCGTATTTTCGTACATTACATTCATCGATAGGGGGACGAGTCTTGCAGGTTACGGAGAGGGGCGAGTATTGACGAATGCGCCGCACAATCGGATGTCGTATCTCTTGTTTATGTACGGTAGCACGGTATTTTCATTTCATTTCAGTTTCACCTCAACAGGCCTTTATTAATCCTATATTTTTAGCACACACATGCCACACAATATAGGACATAACTAAAAATAATAGTCCTACATTTATTTGTACTGAGTACTTTCGGTAAAAGTTTCAAGAAAAGGAAATTAACATATCATTTAAGGAAATATGCATTTCATAAAACTTTTTTCAAACAACAAGGACTAAGCTATCGAAATCTGCATGCAAACTAATTGTGCCGATAGAAGATCATCAAAAATATGACCATTTTTATCCAACAAAGTACTTATAACATATCATATATCATAAACATAATTGTAAAGTGTGCAAAACAATGTCACACGGGCTTGACGTGACATCCATGTCACATGGTGTTGTATACAAGTCACATCCATATCACACGGTGTTCTATACATGTCACATCAATATCACATAGTGTTGTATACATGTCACACAGTGTTGTATACATGTCACACGATGTCACACGGTGTTGTATACATGTTACATCCATGTCACTGGGTGTTGTATACATGTCACACGGTGTTGTATACATGTCACATCCATGTCACATGCTGTTGTATACATGTCACATCCATGTCACACGGTGTTGTATACATGTCACACACTGTTGTATATATGTCACATCATATCACACGGTGTTGTATACATGTTACATCCATGTCACTCGGTGTTGTATACATGTCACATGGTGTTGTTTACATGTCACACGGTGTTGTATACATGTCCCATCCATGTCACACGGTGTTGTATACATGTCACATCCATGTCATAGGTCTTGTATACATGTCACATCCATGTCATACGGTGTTGTATACATGTCGCAAGGTGTTGTATACATGTCACACGGTGTTGTATACATGTCACATTCATCTCACATGGTGTTGTATACATTTCACATCCATGTCACCCGGTGTTGTAAACATGTCACACGATGTCACACGGTGTTCTATACATGTTACATTCATGTCACTCGGTGTTGTATACATCTCACTAAGTGTTGTATACATGTCACATCCATGACACACAGTGTTGTATATATGTCACATCCATGTCACACGGTGTTGTATACATGTCACATTCATGTCACATGGTGTTGTATACATTTCACATCCATGTCACCCGGTGTTGTAAACATGTCACACGATGTCACACGGTGTTGTATACATGTTACATTCATGTCACTCGGTGTTGTATACATCTCACTCAGTGTTGTATACATGTCACATCCATGACACACAGTGTTGTATATATGTCACATCCATGTCACACGGTGTTGTATACATGTCACATCCATGTCATACGGTGTTGTATACATGTCACATCCATTTCTCACAGTGTTGTATACATGTCACATCCATGCCATACGGTGTTGTATAAATGTCACATCCATGTCACACGGTGTTACATACATGTCACATCCATGTCATACGGTGTTATATACATGTTACATCCATGTCACTCGGTGTTGTATTCATGTCACACGGTGTTGCATACATGTCACACCATGTTGTATACATGTCACATCAAGGTCACTCGGTGTTGTATACATGTCACACGGTATTGTATACATGTCACACGGTGTTGTATACATGTCACATCCATGTCACACGGTGTTGTTTACATGTCACATTCATGTCACACAGTGTTGTATACATGTCACATCCATGTCATACGGTGTTGTATACATGTCACGTCCATGTCATACGGTGTTGTATACATGTCACACGGTGTTGTATACATGTCACATCCATGTCACATTGTGTTGTATACATTTCACATCCATGTCACACGGTGTTGTAAACATGTCACACGATGTCACACGGTGTTGTATACATCTTACATTCATGTCACTCGGTGTTGTATACATCTCACACGGTGTTGTATACATGTCACATCCATGACACACAGTGTTGTACATATGTCCCATCCATGTCACACGGTGTTGTATACATGTCACATCCATGTCATACGGTGTTGTATACATGTCACATCCATTTCACACGGTGTTGTATCAATGTCACATCCATGCCATACGGTGTTGTATACATGTCACTTCCATGTCACACGGTGTTATATACATGTTACATCCATGTCACTCGGTGTTGTATACATGTCACACGGTGTTGAAACATCTCACACGGTGTTGTATACATGTCACATCCATGTCACACGGTGTTGTTTACATGTCACAGAGTGTTGTATACATGTCACATCCATGTCATACGGTGTTGTATACATGTCACATATATGTCACTCGCTGTTCTATACATCCATGTCACACGGTGTTGTATACATGTCACACGGCGTTGTATACCTATCACATCCATGTCACACGGTGTGGTATACATGTCACATCCATGTCACACGAAGTTGTATACATGTCACATCCATGTCACACGGTGTTGTATTCATGTCACATCCATGTCACACGGTGTTGCTTACATGTCACATCCATATCACACGGTGTTGTATACATGTCACATCCATGCCATACGGTGTTGTATACATGTCACACGGTGTTGTATACATGTCACATCCATGTCACTCGGTGTTGTATACATGTCACATCCATGTCACACGGTGTTGTATACATGTCACATCCATGTCATACGGTGTTGTATATATGTTACATCCATGTCACTCGGTGTTGTATACATCAATGTCACACGGTGTTGTATACATGTCACACGGTGTTGTATACCTGTCACATCCATGTCACACGGTGTTGTATACATGTAACATCCATGTCATACGGTGTTGCATACATGTCACATCCATGTCACACGCTGTTGTATTCATGTCACATCCATGTCACACGATGTTGTATACATGTCACACGATGTCACACGGTGTTGTATACATGTTACATCCATGTCACTCGGTCTTCTATACATCCATGTCACACGGTGTTGTATACATGTCAAACGGTGTTGTATACATGTCACATCCATGTCACACGGTGTTGTATTCATGTCACATCCATGACATACTTTATTGTATACATGTTACATCCATGTCACTCGGTGTTGTATACATGTCACACGGTGTTGTATACATGTCACACGGTGTTGTACACATGTCACATCCATGTCACACGGTGTTGTATTCATGTCACATCCATGTCATACGGTGTTGTATACATGTCACATCCATGTCACACGGTGTTGTATACATCTCACTAAGTGTTGTATACATGTCACATCCATGTCACACGGTGTTGTATACAAGTCACATCCATGTCACACGGTGTTCTATTCATGTCACATCCATGTCATACGGTGTTGTATACATGTCACATCCATTTCACACGCGTACGGTGTTGTATACATGTCACATCCATGCCATACCTAGTTCCATACATGTCCCATCTATATCACACTATGTTGTATACATGTCACACGGTGTTGTATACATGTCACACGGTGATGTATACATGTCACACGGTGTTGTATACATGTCACATCCATGTCACATGGTGTTGTTTACATGTCACAGAGTGTTATATACATGTCACATCAATGTCATACGGTGTTGTATACATGTCACATCAATGTCACACGGTGTTGTATTCATGTCAGATCCATGTCATACTTTATTGCATACATGTTACATCCATGTCACACGGTGTTGTATACATGTGACACGGTGTTGTATACATATCCCACGGTGTTGTATCCATGTCACATCCATGTCACACGGTGTTTTATACATGTCACATCCATGTCACACGGTGTTGTATACATGTCACACGGTGTTGTATACATGTCTCATCGATGTCACATGGTTTTGTATACATTTCACATCCATGTCACACGGTGTTGTATACATGTCACACGATGTCACACGGTGTTGTATACATGTTACATCCATGTCACTCGGTTTTGTATACATGTCACACGGTGTTGTATAGATGTCACACGGTGTTGTATACATGTCACATCCATGTTTCTCGGTGTTGTATACATGTCACATCCATGTCAAACGGTGTTGTATACATGTCACATCCATGTCATACGGTGTTGTATACATGTCACATCCATGTCATACGGTGTTGTATACATGTAACATCCATGTCATACGGTATTGTATACATGTCACACGTTGTTGTATACATGTCACATCCATGCCATACGCTGTTGTATACATGTCACATCCACGTCACTCTATGTTGTATACGTGTCACATGCATGTCACACTGTGTTGTATACATGTCACACAGTGTTGTTTATATGTCACATACATGTCACACGTTGTTGTACACATGTCACACGGTGTTGCATATATGTAACATCATGTCACACGGTGTTGCATACATGTCACATCCAAGTCACTCGGTGTTGTATACATGTCACACGGTGTTGTATACATGTCACATCCATGTCACATGGTGTTGTATGCATGTCACACGGTGTTGTATACATGTCACCTCTATGTCACATGGTGTTGTATGCATTTCACACGGTGTTGTATACATGTTATACTCATGTCACTCGGTTTTGTATACATGTCACACCCATCTCACAAGGTGTTGTATACATGTCACACGGTGTTTTATACATGTCACAACCATGTGACACGGTGTTGTGTACATGTCACACGATGTAGAACGGTGTTGTATACATGTTACATCCATGTCACTCGGTGTTGTAACATGTCACACGGTGTTGTATACATGTCACATCCATGTCACACGGTGTTGTATACATGTCACATCCATGTCACACGGTGTTGTATACATGTCACATCCATATCACACGGTGTTGTTTACATGTCACATCCATGTCATACGGTGTTGCATACATGTCACATCCATTTCACACGGTGTTGTATACATGTCACATCCATGCCATACGGTGTTGTATACATGTCACATGCATGTCACACGGTGTTGTATACATGTCACACGGTGTTGTTTATATGTCACATCCATGTCACACGGTGTTGTATACATGTCACACGGTGTTCTTTATATGTCACATCTTGTCACACGGTGTTGTATACATGTCACCTCTATGTCACATGGTGTTGTATGCATGTCACACGGTTATGTATACATGTTATACCCATGTCACTCGGTGTTGTATACATCTCACACGGTGTTGTATACATGTCACATCCATGACTCACAGTGTTGTATATATGTCACATCCATGTCACACGCTGTTGTATACATGTCACATCCATGCCATACGGTGTTGTATACATGTCACATCCATTTCAAACGGTGTTGTATATATGTCACATCCATGCCATACAGTGTTGTATACATGTCACATCCATGTCACACGGTGTTGTATACATATCACATCCATGTCACACCGTGTTGTATACATTTCACACGGTGTTGTATACATGTTACATCAATGTCACTCGGTGTTGTATACATGTAACACGGTGTTGTATTCATGTCACATCCATGTCACACGGTGTTGCATACATGTCACACGGTGTGGTATACATGTTACATCCATGTCACTCGGTGTTGTATACATGTCACACGGTGTTGTATACATGTCACACCATGTCACACGATATTTTATACATGTTACATTCATGTCACACGGTGTTGTATACATGTCACATCCATGTTACTCGGTGTTGTATACATGTCACATCCATGTCACTCGGTGTTGTATACATGTCACATCCATGTCACTCGGTGTTGTATACATGTCACATCCATGTCATACGGTGTTGTATACATGTCACATCCATGTCACACGGTGTTGTATTCATGTCACATCCATATCATACTTTATTGTATACATGTTACATCCATGTCATTCGGTGTTGTATACATGTCACACGGTGTTCTATACATGTCAACTCCATATCACACGATGTTGCATACATGTCACATCCATGTCAGAGCGGTGTTGTATACATGTCACATCCATGACATAGGGTGTTGTATACATGTCACATCATGTCACAAGGTGTTCTATACATGTCACATCCATGTCACACGGTGTTGTATACATGTCACATCCATGGCAAATGGTGTTGTTTACATATCACACGGTGTTGTTTACATGTCACATCCATGTAACACGGTGTTGTATACATGTCACATCCATGTCACATCGTGTTGTTTACATGTCACACGGTGTTGTATACATGTCACATCCATGTCACAAGGTGTTGTATACATGTCAAAGCCATGTCATACGGTCTTGTATACATGTCACAAGGTGTTGTATACATGTCACACGGTGTTGTATTCATGTCACACGGTGTTGTATACATGTCACATCCATGTCACATGGTGCTCTATACATTTCACATCCATGTCACACGGTGTTGTAAACATGTCACACGATGTCACACGGTGTTGTATACATGTTACATTCATGTCACACGGTGTTGTATACATCTCACACGGTGTTGTATACATGTCACATCCATGACACACAGTGTTGTATTTATGTCACATCCATGTCACACGGTGTTGTATACATGTCACATCCATGTCATACGGTATTGTATACATGTCACATCCATTTCACATGGTATTGTATACATGTCACATCCATGCTATAGGGTGTTGTATACATGTCACATCCATGTCAAACGGTGTTGTATACATGTTACATCCATGTCACTCCGTGTTGTATACATGTCACACGGTGTTGTATACATGTCACACGGTGTTGTATACATGTCACATCCATGTCACACGGTGTTGTATACATGTCACACGGTGTTGTATCCATGTCACACGGTGTTGGATACATGTCACATCCATGTCACACGGTGTTGTTTACATGTCACAGAGTGTTGTATACATGTCACATCCATGTCATATGGTGTTGTATACATGTCACATCCATGTCACACGGTGTTGTATACATGTCACACTGTGTTGTATACATGTTACATCCATATCACATGGTGTTGTATACATTTCTCATCCATGTCACACGGTGTTGTATACATGTCACACGATGTCACACGGTGTTGTATACATGTTACATCCATGTCACTCGGTGTTGTATACATGTTACACGGTGTTGTAAACATGTCACAAGGTGTTGTATACAATTCACACCCATGTCACTCGGTGTTGTATACATGTCACATCCATGTCATACGGTGTTGTATACATGTCACATCCATGTCACTCGGTGTTGTATACATGTCGCGCGGTGTTGTATACATGTCACACAGTGTTGTATACATGTCACATCCATGTCACACGGTGTTGTATACATGTCACATCCATGTCACACGGTGTTGTATACATGTCACATCCATGTCATACGGTGTTGTATACCTGTCACATCCATGTCACACGGTGTTGTATCCATGTCACATCCATGTCATACGTTATTGTATACATGTTACATCCATGTCACACGGTGTTGTATACATGTTACAAGGTGTTGTATGCATGTCACAAGGTGTTGTATACAATTCACACCCATGTCACTCGGTGTTGTATACATGTCACATCCATGTCATACGGTGTTGTATACAGGTCACATCCATGTCACTCGGTGTTGTATACATGTCGCGCGGTGTTGTATACATGTCACACGGTGTTGTATACATGTCACATCCATGTCACACGGTGTTGTATACATGTCACATCCATGTCAAACGGTGTTGTATACATGTCACATCCAAGTCATACGGTGTTGTATACTTGTCACATCCATGTGACACGGTGTTGTATCCATGTCACATCCATGTCATACGTTATTGTATACATGTTACATCCATGTCACACGGTGTTGTATACATGTCACATCCATGTCACACGGTGTTGTATACATGTCACATCCATGTCATAGGTCTTGTATACATGTCACATCCATGTCATACGGTGTTGTATACATGTCACAAGGTGTTGTATACATGTTACACGGTGTTGTATACATGTCACACGGTGTTGTATACATGTCACATTCATGTCACATGGTGTTGTATACATTTCACATCCATGTCACATGGTGTTGTGTAATATGTCACACGGTGTTGTATACATGTCACATCCATGTCACATGGTGTTTTATACATGTCACATCCATGTCACACGGTGTTTTATACATGTCACACGATGTCACACGGTGTTGTATAAATGTTACATCCATGTCACTCGGTGTTGTATACATGTCACACGGTGTTGTATACATGTCACATTCATGTCACACGGTGTTGTATACATTTCACATCCATGTCACGCGGTGTTGTATACATGTCACATGGTGTTGTATACATGTCACATGCATGTCACATGGTGTTGTATACATGTCACATCCATGTCACACGGTGTTGTATACATGTCACACGATGTCACACGGTGTTGTATACATGTTACATCCATGTCACTCGGTGTTGTATACATGTCACACGGTGTTGTATACATGTAACACGGTGTTGTATTCATGTCACATTCATGTCACTCGGTGTTGTATACATGTCACACGGTGTTGTATACATGTTACATCCATGTCACACGGTGTTGTATACATGTCACTCGGTGTTGTATACATGTCACATGGTGTTGTATACATGTCACATCCATGTCAGTCGGTGTTGTATACATGTCACACGGTGTTGTATACATGTCACACGGTGAGATCGTAAGGTGTTCAAGGACTTATGAGTTTAATGCATTTCTTTGTGCATAGGAATCAGATATTCTGCTCAAATGTCATTATGATATAAAATATTTATTAAAACACCAAACTATAGTCTTAACTCTTAGCACAGTGAGTGATTTCCCTTTATGTTTCTGTAGCAAAATGGGAACAGAATGCACTAACGTTTTTCAACTGACAGTCCGATAAATTGATCGAGATTATAAAAATAGAAGCCTTTGATATCTTTTTATAAAGAACGGCGATTGGGTGGTCAGACTCGGTGAATTGGTTGGTTGCGTTTGGTATAAGTACCAATCTGGGTTTCAGGCTGGTCACTCAACTGTCCATCAACTAATGGAACTTTATCATCAAATTTGTACAGCATTAGATAACAAAGAAAACTATTTTATTGAATTCTGTGATGTATCAAAAGCCTTTGATCGTGTATGGCACAGTGGGCGTGTGTATAAATTAGAGAGGTATGGTATAAAAGGTCAATTGTTAAAATGGCTTACCAGTTACATAAGTAACCGTAGCCAAAGCGTATTTGTCAATGGGGAAATATCCAAACCAAGAAATATGAAGGTTGGCGTGCCACAGGGGTCCGTGCTTGGTCCTTTACTCTTTATTGTTTATGTAAATGACATTGCTGACAACTTAGACTGTATAACAAGACTTTTTGACGACGATTCATCGATTGGCATGTCCTCCTATGATAACAGTGTACTGGAACGTTCCTTAAGCTCAAATCTAGCAATCTTAAGTGAATTGGCGAAACTTTGGCTCATAACTTACAATCCCGACAAGAATAAATCAGTTCTATTCTCTCGCAAAGACAACATTGGAGGTCTACAACTATATTTCAACGGAAAAGTAATCAGCTCTGTAAATAGTCATAAGCACTTGGGTGTTATACTTGAAGCCAGTGGCAAATGGTCTTATATAGATACCATAATAAAAACAACTTACAAGATGATTTACTCAATGAGAAAACTCAAACATCTCCTTCACAGAAATACTATTAACAATATATATAAAATTGTTCATAAGACAACACTTTGAATACGCATGTGAGGTATGGGATGGTTGCACCGAAGGACAAAGTGAGAAATTAGAACAATTACAATTAGAAGCTGCACGCATTGTAACTGGTCTACCTAAATATGCCCCTAGGCATTCATTATATTACGAAACCGGTTGGGAACCCTTTGTTGAGCGTAGAAAGAAACGTAAACTTTGTCTTTTCTTTAACATTTATCATAATATGGCCCCTTCCTATCTAACAGATATTCTACCAAACACCGTTGCTGCAACAAACTCATACAGTCTCAGAAACTCTAATTTTCTTTAAAATTAATCATAATATGGCCCCTTCCTATCTAACAGATATTCTACCAAACACCGTTGCTGCAACAAACTCCTACAGTCTCAGAAACTCTGAAAACATCAGTGTTCCTCTCACGAGACTAAGACATTCGTGGGAATCCTTTTACCCATCGACCATCCGATTGTGGACGTCTATTCCGTTATCAGATCGAAATTCTACGATTTCTTGTTTTAAAAATTCTTTACAAAAGCACCACCACACGTCACCTGCGTACTCACTGCGCATGTGGAAAAAGAAAATATAATATCTTACACACAAAACTGAGATACATGTGCCGCTGCAGTCAATTGGATTATGATTTATACAGAATTGGTATAAAAGATCACCCGAACTGTACATGTTCAAATGCATGTGAAAATGCATATCATTATCTCATGGAATGTACATTGTTTAGTCATCAGCGTGAAATTATTTTTAACAGCCTTTAAGATATTGTTCATAACATACCTGTTATTGTACACCTACTGTTATACGGCAATGCAGATCACGTTGTTACAGAAAATGAAGTTATATTTAAGGCAGTACACCATTATATAGTATGTACAACTAAAAGATTTATGGAAACTCCATCCATCAAGAACCATCTTTTAACGTCTTTTGGTATGACGCTCACTAGACCACGGAGGCGGTCACCAGTACCAGTGGAGATAATGTTTACAAAAGAAAAACTATTTGCTTGTCCAGTGATTCAGTTTGGAGAGCGACACAATTTCGAATGGTTGTCGGCAAAGATGAGTGACGATTAAACAGATGATCGTTCAGTGAGAAGCCACAGTTCACACGTCTGTTTCCATGCAGGTCACGCCCCTGTTTAAATAACGCTGCATGGAGTAGGGGTCAAAGGGCCGCATGTAGTTGGTGTTGGCCTCAGTCACAGGAAGATCCAGCATCAGACTCTCATCCACTGCATGGTAGACATGTTCGACTGCCGCTGGCATAACGCCTGTGACGAGATATCAAACATTTGACAAGTAGGACTTACAGGGGTGGTATTCGCACAGAAATCAATTTGAAATTGTTTGAAAATATCCACTCATTGTTCTCACATTGAGAGTTTGAAAGTCAAATTACTGGGCAGAGTTACCTCCCTTAGATCATGTCGTAATTGACGTCAATTTAACTAGTCCCAAGTAAACGAACAGTAATGTACTAACAGTAAATAACGAACAGTACGGTATTAACAGTAAAATACTACCAGTAAACAACTAACAATAGTACGATAAACAGTACACATCTAACAGCAAATTACTAACTGTAAATTACGAACAGTAGAGTACTTACAGTAAGGTATTAACAGTAAAATACTACCAGTAAAGAACTAACAGTGAAGAACTAACAGTAAACAACTAACAGTTAACTACTAACAGTAAAGCCGTCATATAGCTGGGATATTGCTGAGTGCGGCGTAAAACAACAAACAAAGAAACAAAAACTAACAGTAAAATACTACTAGTAAAGTACTAACAGTAAAGTACTAACAGAAAACCTCTAACAGTAAACAACTAACAATAAAGTTCTATAAACAGTAAACAAGTAACAGTAACTAATAGGAAACAGGTAACGGTAAACAGTAAACTACCAACGTAAGTTACTAACAGTAAGCAGTAACTACTAACAGTAAACAGTAAGCTACTAACAGTAAGCAGTAACTACTAACAGTAAACAGTAAGCTACTAACAGTAAACTACTAACAGTAAGCAGTAACTACTAACAGTAAACTACTAACAGTAAACAGTAAACTACTAACAGTAAACTACTAACAGTAAGCAGTAACTACTAACAGTAAACTACTAACAGTAAACAGTAACTACTAACAGTAAGCAGTAACTACTAACAGTAAACTACTAACAGTAAACAGTAAACTACTAACCTCTGATGCAGAAAGACAACAGGACAACGAGGAGAACATTTGTGACAACCACCCCAACAACAACTGCCAACAGTATCTTCCACGCTGAAACAAAGACACTATGAGTGTGTGTCCCGAACACCTGGTGTCATCACTGACTTCCAGTCATCCATTGACCCCCAGCTTGCCTCTTACATCCAGTGGGGTTTGTTTCAGCAGATAATCGAGACTATTATTATTCTCTGGCCTTGACTTTTCACTCTGGCTTTTCACAATATTCCAACAATATATTTTCCCAGAGTGTAGGTAAGTGGGCTTTTGAGCATGTCCATCGAACAAAGAATATTTTATTGCATTATTTATGGTAATTTATTGAAGATTTGAGTTTATGAAAAAAACCGCTTTCCTCCCACAATAAGCTGCCACCTAATAACTGAAATATTGTTCACGTAGTCGTTAAACCAGACTCAGCAATAGTTCTAAACTGGTAAGCATGCATACAGTGCTTCAGCAGTACTTACTATAGTCCTCGTCATCCTTGAGATTCAGATCAGTCGTATCTGGAAGGGAATCGATTATATGGGTGAGGTCGTATTATTTGTACATTAAACATCATTAATGTTGTGTACGTACTGTGCTGGTGTTTTATAGTGATGTCATTGTGGAATACTTACTGCTGTAAACGTCCGTTGCATTGATGCTGCGTCCAGTGGTATCTGTGGAATATGAAGATAAAGTGAAATCAATAATGTTCTCTGTGAAATGCAGCATCTCAGTTGTTTGCTTTATATATTTCAGCTATGCAACGACTGCCTCTGAATTTAATCGAGTCTGGATCTATCAATCCAGTGATTAATAATATCAGCTCAGACCAACACCGTAGAAGTTTGAGTGAGTGAGTGAGTGAGTATGGTTTTACGCCGCTTTTAGCAATATTCCAGCAATATCGAGGCGGGGACACATATTGTACCAATGTCGGGAATCGAACCGGGTCTTCGGCGTGACGAGCGAACGCTTTAACCACTAAGCGATCCGACCGCCCCACACCGTTGAAAACAATCAAAAACCTGAAATTGACCACTGACCACTGACCACTGACGACCTGAAGCATTTAGACTTAACACCAGGATACATTACCTTGGATACAAAACAAAACATACGATATGCACGTGTAATTATATTTTTCAGGGAATATTTTACATTATGTTTAACTGTTTCATGCTTCAAGTCGGGAATATACACTAGGGGCGACTTACCATATCCTATTCCGATACTGTATTCCAAATCCAGATTACGACGAAGACGATTGGTCAAGATGACCCTGTACAGACCGGTCATGTTTTCAGTAACATTCACGTGGTAGAATTGAAATAACTGGACATCAGTTGACAATGTCCGGTTCCTCATGTTCCATAGAGAATTGTCAACGCTCCTACTCCAAACACTGGTTTCATTACTTCCATCTGACTGAAGGCTCCATTTCACAACTAATGACCTTGGACTTGAGACGACTGTGAAGTTGACCACGATTGATTCTCCCTCAACAACTGTGAACCTCCTTGAAAGTTCCCCTTGATTTTGTAAAACTGGGAAATCTGCAACAATAATAGCATTCGCGAGTAATATTAAATCATCGAATCTGGGTAATTCAAACCAGTGATTGACATCATGAGCATCGATTTACGCCATTGGCATGCAATGAAACGCATCAACCAAGTCACCGAGCCTGACGACCCGATCCCATAAGTCGTCTCTTTCGACAAGCATGGGTTGCTGAAGACTAATTCTATCCCGGATACTCACGGGGGAAGAACTATTTGAAAGGAGTATTTAGAGTAATATTGTTTGTATATGTTGAACGAATTGTTGTTATTGATGGAAAGAGACTTATTTGTAACCGCTTCTGAAGTGAAGAGTGGGTTTTATGATCGGGGTTTATGTCTCCTTGCGCTCATTAAGTGACACTTTCATCGTCAAATTAAATGGACTTTTACGCACTATAGTTTGCCAAACTAGATCACATGCCCAGGAAGATCCAGGTTAGAATAGGTCTTCCGCAACCCATGTTTGCCGTGAGAGGTGACTATGCGTGTCGTAAGAGGCATTCGAGGGTAATGTTGTTAATGCATCAGTAAATATGTAAGTAATTGTTATGATGTGTAATTATACAAGTCGGAAAAAAGTCATAACAAAATACTAATATATGTTGCTTATTGTGTGAACAACATTTATATTTTATCGGGTACGCTGCTTTTAGCAATATTCCAGCAATATCACGGCGGGGGACACCAGAAATGGGCTTCACACATTGTACCCATGTCGCGAATCGAACCCGGGTGTTCGGCGTGATGAGCGAACGCTTTAACCGCTAGGCTACCCGACCGCCCCTTGAACGTTGTTAGAATGAACACCACCATGTCTTACTTGTTCTTAACTGCATCCTGATGATGTTCTGGGTACTTTGTTTCTGTTCTACCATTGCTATGTATGTGATGACTGTCACGTCTGTAATGACTGTCACGTCTGTAATGACTGTCACGTCTCTATGTAAAGTCATAGGTCCTTTCATATGTTTGCCCTATCTTTTGCATCTGTCCAATATGGCGGAACGTTACTTCGAAGTTCGTGTTTGCGTATTTGCCAAAACATTCTAAAACATTGTAGGGTTATCGGCGACGTTTCACGATGATCATTGGTGATTAGATTTTAAAAAACAATAACCCAAGATCACCGATATGCGAATTTTGATATTCAATTTTCCGAGCTAAGCTCCAATATTTTGATTTCAAAACATACAGTAAATAACGCCGTGAATGGTGATTTAGTAATGTGTCACAAATGGTGAAATTTACAATGTTCTTCATTTTCATTTGGTCATTTTCAGTAATTTTCCTTTGCGTAAAATGTTTTGAGAGAAGGAGATACGTTAACTTATTGACCGACATAATCGATCCTCACGATCGTGGTGAGCAGGAGAGAAAAGAGAGAATTGTTCCACTCGGGGATTCCCCATGAAAAGTAGTCCCGGTCAAAAATCGTGTAAACGTCAAAAGGTGAAGTTAATACTTTGTGAACGTCACTTTTTGAATTTTGTTGAAAAATGAACTGGTCATGTGATCAGCAAATAAACCAATCAAATCATCAAAAATTCCTTAAGCTTCAAAATAAGAAGTAACAACATAACCCTGGCAATCATGCCTTCACAATCAATAAATTTTGATTACTACGCCCTCTGCTTTAGTATTCCTCCTTTAGTTCTCATGCATATCTATTGAGATTCGTAGAGATCATCTCGAAATGAATACGTGCGACAGAGTGAGTGAGTGAGTTGGGTTTAACGCGGCTTTTAACAGTATTCCAGTTATATCACGACGTGTCAGCTTAATGTGGGAGGAAAGCCCAAAGTGATGCAGGTCTCAGACGTTTACCACTTCGGTGAAACCCACGAGCACGGGTATGGTGCTGACGAACTTAGAAACATAATCGGGGTGAACCGGGATTCGAACCCACAATCATAGGTTTCTGGCGTGCCCAAGGGACGCAACTCTGCACAGAGAATCGCGGCGCCTTAGACGACTGGGCCACCCGTGCCCCCCGTGCGTCAGAGGTATATTAGTCATTAAAGGCACAATGACATGGATCTTCCCAGCTAGAAATGATGCTACTTCTGTG
The DNA here is from genome assembly GCF_023055435.1 of Haliotis rufescens. Taxonomy (NCBI): domain Eukaryota; kingdom Metazoa; phylum Mollusca; class Gastropoda; order Lepetellida; family Haliotidae; genus Haliotis; species Haliotis rufescens. The sequence continues at coordinate 67,248,844 of NW_025964001.1, read as the reverse complement.
CAGTCAACTACATACTCACAGTTAGGCACTGCCAGGTGCACCTCGGCCTCATTCTGGTCGGCGCTGTTGTTAGCTGTACATGCATAGGTGCCGCTGTCTTCACGCCCGGCGTTGATCACGTCGAAGACACTAATGAAGCTGTCAGTGGGAGGCTGGCGGAGGGCATTGCGGTCTGTGAGGTTCCCTTCCTTTAAGATGTCGCCATCCTTTCGCCACGTGATGAAGGGAGGAGGAAATCCATCAACAGAGCAGACCAGAGTGGCGTTGGCACCTCCCGAAATGGTATAACTAGCTCTGACTTTGTTGTTGATAGATATCGAAATATTCCACGGTGGATCTGGAATATGAGCAAATGTGAAGACGTGAAAGCATTTAGTGGTTCTAAAACCTATGTGTTTGTTTGCTGTTTAACGCCGTGCTCATATATGACGGTGGTTCGTAAATAATGGACTCTGGGCAATGCAACCAGTGATTGACAACATGAACCTCGATCTACAATGATATGCATCAACCAAGTCACCGAGCCTGACCACCCGATCCCATTAGTCGCTTCTTACGACAAGCATGGGTTGCCGAAGACTATCCTGGGTACTTACGGGGGAAGAATTATTTGGAAGGAGTATTAAGAGTAATACTGTATATATTGAAAGAATTGTTTTTATTGACGTATGAGTGGATTTCATGATCGGGGGTAATGTCTCCTTGCACTCATTAAATGACACTTTCATCGCCAAATTAAATGGACTTTTGCGCATTAAACTTTGCTAAACTAGATCACATGCCCAGTGAAGATCCAGGTTTGAATAGGTCTTCAGCAACCCATGTTGGCCGTAAAAAGCGACTAGGTATTTTGTAAGAGACAATTGACGGCATCGGGTGGTCAGACTTACCGACTTGGTTGATACAAGTCATCGTCTCCCAATTGTATGGATCTATGCGCATGATGTCAATCACTAGCTTGTCTGGTCCATACTCGAATATTTACAGACTGCCGTCATATAGTTGGAATATTGCTGAGTGCGGCGTTAAACAACAAACAAACAAACATTCACAAACTTGATTCCAAAGTCAAGAATGCTGTTTTTTCTTATTTACCGAAGACGAAGCCAAGTAGAGTAAAGAAAAACAAATTGCACTTACAGCTCTGTAACAATTATGTTATTGGGGAATAAATCTGTTAATAGCAACATATATGTGAATAATTATTATGTAATTCTGTATTCTTAGATATTGGTAAGAGGTACAGTAGTTGGTAAATGCACAATGACATGAATCTATCTATCTAACTGATTCTACGACTGCGCTGTCAACTACATACTCACAGTTAGGCACTGCCAGGTGCACCTCGGCCTCCGAACTATCATTCTGGTTGGCGCTGTTGTTGGCTGTACATACATAGGTGCCGCTGTCTTCACGCCCAGCGTTGATCACGTCGAAGACACTAATGAAGCCGTCAGTGGGAGGCTTGTGGAGGCCATAGTGATATGTGAGGTTCTCTTCCTTTATGATGGCGCCATCCTTTCGCCACGTGATGAAGGGAGGAGGAAATCCATCAACAGAGCATTCCAGAGTGGCGTTGGCACCTCCCGAAATGGTGTAATTAGCTCTGACTCTGTTGCTGACTGATATCGAAATATTCCCTGGGGGATCTGTAACATGTGTAAACGTGAAGACGAAAGAGAACAAGAATTTTGTGGTTTAAAATTGAGAGTAATATAAATGTATATTTTGAAAGAATTTTTGTTATTGACGGAAAGGGGGGCACGGGTGTCCAAGTCGTCTAAGTCGCCGCGATTCGCTTTGCAGAGTTGCGTCCCTTTGGCACGCCAGAAGCCTGTTATTGTGGGTTCCAATCCCGGTTCGCCCCGATTATGTTTTTAGGTTTGTCAGCACCATACCCGTGCTCGTGGTAAACGTCTGAGACCTGCATCACTTCGGGCTTTCCTCCCACATTAAGCTGACACGCTGCGAAATAACTGGAATACTGTTAAAAGCAGCGTTAAACCCAACTCACTCACTCACTATTGATGGAAAGAGACTCAAGAAAGTTCCATCCTCAAATTGCATGGCATATTTACGCAGGTCATAACTAGGTCACCATTCGTACCATTCCAAAATTTATAAACTTGATTCTAAAGTCTAGAAAGCTGTCTCTTATTCGTTTGAATTTATAACAAAGACAATTCGGATTCTACTTACAGCTCACACGGATTTCCAAGGTTCTTTGTTCCAGTACAGTGTCATTCGCTTCAATAACGCATGAGTAGTTTCCGTGGTCTGTGACTTGGACGTTTTGGAAAATTAGAGTTTCATTTCCAGGTGTAACCCTTGAATGTTCCTCTTTCTCCCAGTACACTGTGTAGTTTGTTATGTTTTGGTATCCGCAAGTGACAGATGCAGTGGTCCCAGCCGTGATTGTCCATGGTGAGTCCTCAGACAGAAAAACTGCACCTGGAACAAAGGAGGTTGTATACAACACAGTAAACTACGGCTATAACGAACTCAAAGGGACCACTTATTTTACTTCGTTATAACCGTAGTTCGTTATAAGCACATATACAGCAACTATTCAGCAAATGGACGGGACCACATTTCAAAACACATTTCGTTATATCCGTCAGTTCGTTATAAGCGTTTTCGTTATAAACGTAGTGTACATTCATATTTCCTAACCTGGTCAGGTATACAACTTTCTTGAAGAAATGAGTTCCACGTGTTTGTTTTTCTTACATAGCATTATTTGTTCCAGGAAATACTGGAAACTGATTGGCTTCAGGTTTTGGACAGAAAATTGTTCGATGGGTGTCTGGATGTTGAAAAGGAATTGTGATTTTTTAACCGGTTCATCCTTTCAGAGAAAACAATCGAAAACAATTGTGACTGAAAAGATGTTGTTTCTTACAAAAATAACAAACCTTGTTTGATTCCTTACCTGTATTTAATCCAATAACTGCCACAACTAACACAACAGCAGGACAACACACCAGCTTCATCGTCGCTGCACGGCTGGTGTTTGTGGGAGAAATGAGTTAGGACGGTCTATAACAAACTTCCAGGAAGTAGTGTCGGGTCGTTTGTAACTGCAGCTGAGGTACATATCACTCGATTATCAGAGGAAACATTATAGGCAAACACTTGTGATTTTGTTGTTCTTTCCCTGACAGTTTTGACACATCACACGGAAACAGTGCGCTTCACCTTTGTGAGGGATTCCTTCCGCCATCTCAAGATATTCCTTTCAGTTCCAGTTTCCATTGAAGGAGAACATGTCTATTGGATTCCGAATGCATTACCGTAAACACTACAATAAAATCTGACAATGATGCTGTATGTTATTTGTAATGACAGTTAGTATGCGGTTAGTCTGTGGTTTTATGCAACATGTGTCAATATGTCAGTGAGGACAGGGATATTGCTGAATAGTGTTCACAACGACAATCAGGTGATAAAATAGGACTGGTCAGCTCGGAGACAGTGTAATGTATTTAAACTATGATTGAACACATTTAACTGTATCTAGGGTATGTTTTTAGATGCAAGACGTGTGTGAAATCAAAAGTTATTCCTGAGGCATTCTTTGACCGAAGTACTTTTAGTTATAGTTACGCTCATTATTTTGGTTTGTCGTATTTTCGTACATTACATTCATCGATAGGGGGACGAGTCTTGCAGGTTAGGGAGAGGGGCGAGTATTGACGAATGCGCCGCACAATCGGATGTCGTATCTCTTGTTTATGTACGGTAGCACGGTATTTTCATTTCATTTCAGTTTCACCTCAACAGCCATTTATAAATCCTATATTTTTAGCACACACATGCCACACAATATAGGACATAACTAAAAATAATGGTCCTACATTTATTTGTACTGAGTACTTTCGGTAATAGTTTCAAGAAAAGGAAATTAACATATCATTTAAGGAAATATGCATTTCATAAAACTTTTTCAAATTGCTATGTACAAGGACTAAGCTATCGAAATCTGCATGCAAACTTATTGTGCCGATAGATGATCAACAAAAATATGACCATTTTTATCCAACAAAGCACTTATAACATATCATATATCATAAACATAATTGTGAAGTGTGCAAAACAATGTCACACGGGCTTGACGTGACATCCATGTCACATGGTGTTGTATACAAGTCACATCCATATCACACGGTGTTCTATACATGTCACATCAATATCACATAGTGTTCTATACATGTCACACAGTGTTGTATACATGTCACACGATGTCACATGCTGTTGTATACATGTCACACGCTGTTGTATATATGTCACATCATATCACACGGTATTGTATACATGTTACATCCATATCACTCGGTGTTGTATACATGTCACACGGTGTTGTATACATGTCACATCCATGTCACATGCTGTTGTATACATGTCACACGCTGTTGTATATATGTCACATCATATCACACGGTATTGTATACATGTTACATCCATATCACTCGGTGTTGTATACATGTCACATGGTGTTGTTTACATGTCACACGGTGTTGTATACATGTCACATCCATATCACACGGTCTTGTATACATGTCACACGATGTCGAACGGTGTTGTATACATGTTACATCCATGTCACTCGGTGTTGTAGACATGTCATACGGTTTTGTATACATGTCACATCCATGTCACACGGTGTTGTATACATGTCACATCCATGTCACTCGGTGTTGTATACATGTCACACGGTGTTGTATATGTGTCACACGATGTCGAACGGTGTTGTATAAATATTACATCCATGTCACACGGTGTTCTATACATGTCACACGGTGTTGTATACATGTCACATCCATGTCACACGGTGTTGTATACATGTCACATCGATGTCATACGGTGTTGCATACATGTCACATCCATATCACACAGTGTTGTATACATGTCACATCCATGCCATACGGTGTTGTATACATGTAACATCCATGTCACACTATGTTGTATACGTGTCACATGCATGTCACACGGTGTTGTATACATGTCACACGGTGTTGGTTATATGTCACATACATGTCAAACGGTGCTGCATATATGTCACATCATGTCACATGGTGTTGCATACATGTCACATCCATGTCACATGGTGTTGTATACATGTCACACGGTCTTGTATACATGTCACATCCATGTCACATGGTGTTGTATGCATGTCACACGGTGTTGTATACATGTCACCTCTATGTCACATGGTGTTGTATGCATGTCACACGGTGTTGTATACATGTCACATCCATGTCACACGGTGTTGTTTACATTTCACAGAGTGTTGTATACATGTCACATCCATGTCATACGGTGTTGTATACAGGTCACATCCATGTCACACGGTGTTGTCTTCATGTCACATCCATGTCATACTTTATTGCATACATGTTACATCCATGTCACTCGGTGTTGTATACATGTCACACGGTGTTGTATACATGTCACATCCATGTCACACGGTGTTGTATACATATCACAACCATGTCACACGGTGTTGTATACATGTCACAGCCATGTCATACGGTGTTGTATACTTGTCACATCCATGTCACACGGTGTTGTATCCGTGTCACATCCATGTCATACGATATTGTATACATGTTACATCCAGGTCACACGGTGTTGAATACATGTCACATCCATGTCATACGGTGTTGTATACATGTTACTCGGTGTTGTACACATGTCACACGGTGTTGTATACATGTCACATTCATGTCAGATGGTGTTGTATACATTTCACATCCATGTCACACTGTGTTGTAAACATGTCACACGATGTCACACGGTGTTGTATACATGTTACATTCATGTCACTCGGTGTTGTATACATGTCACATCCGTTTCACACGGTGTTGTATACATGTCACATCCATGACATACGGTGTTGTATACATGTCACATCCATGTCACATGGTGTTGTATACATGTTACATCCATGTCACGCCGTGTTGTAAACATGTCACATGGTGTTGTATACATGTCACACGGTGTTGTATACATGTCACATCCATGTCACACGGTGTTGTATACATCTCAGACGGTGTTGTATACATATCACACGGTGCTGTATACATGTCACATCCATGTCACACGGTGTTGTTTACATTTCACAGAGTGTTATATACATGTCACATCCATGTCATACGGTGTTGTATACATGTCACATCCATGTCACACGGTGTTGTATTTATGTCACATCAATGTCATACTTTATTGCATACATGTTACATCCATGTCACTCGGTGTTGTATACATGTCACACGGTGTTGTATGCATGTCACACGGTGTTGTATACATGTCACCTCTATGTCACATGGTGTTTTATGCATGTCACACGGTGTTGTATACATGTTATACCCATGTCACATGGTGTTGTATACATGTCACAAGGTGTTGTATACATGTCACATCCATGTCACACGGTGTTTTATACATGTCACACGATGTCGAACGGTGTTGTATACATGTTACATCCATGTTACTCGGTGTTGTATACATGTTACACGGTGTTGTATACATGTCACATCCATGTCACACGGTGTTGTAAACATGTCACATCCATTTCACACGGTGTTGTATACATGTCACATCCATATCACATGGTGTTGTATACATGTCACATCCATGTCATACGGTTTTGCATACATGTCACATCCATTTCACATTTTGTTGTATACGTGTCACATGCATGTCACACGGTGTTGTATACATGTCACACGGTGTTGTTTATATGTCACATACATGTCACACGGTGTTGTATACTTGTCACACGGTGTTGCATATATGTCACATCATGTCACACGGTGTTGCAAACATGTCACATCCATGTCACACGGTGTTGTTTACATGTCACACGGTGTTGTATACATGTCACATCCATGTCACATGGTGTTGTATGCATGTCACACGGTGTTGTATACATGTCTCCTCTATGTCACATTGTGTTGTATACATGTTATACCCATGTCACTCGGTGTTGTATACATGTCACACCCATGTCACATGGTGTTGTATACATGTCACATCCATGTCATACGGTCTTGTATACATGTCACATCCATGGCAAACGGTGTTCTTTACATGTCACACGGTGTTGTTTACATGTCACTCCCATGTAACACGATGTTGTATCCATGTCACATCCATGTCACATGGTGTTGTTTACATGTCATACGTCTTGTATACATGTCACATCCATTTCACACGGTGTTGTATACATGTCACATTAATGCCATACGGTGTTGTATACATGTCACATCCATGTCACACGGTGTTGTATACATGTTACATCCATGTCACTCCGTGTTGTATACATGTCACACGGTGTTGTTGCATGTCACACGGTGTTCTATACATGTCACATCCATGTCACACGGTGTTGTATACATGTCACACGGTGTTGTATACATGTCACACGGTGTTGTATACATGTCCCACGGTGTTGTATACATGTCACACGGTGTTTTATACATGTCACTTCAATGTCACACGGTGTTGTATACATGTCACACGGTGTTGTATACATGTCACACGGTGTTGTATATATGTCACACGGTGTTGTATACATCTCACACGGTGTTGTATACATGTCACATCCATGACACACAGTGTTCTATATATGTCACATCCATGTCACAAGGTGTTGTATACATGTCACATTAATGCCATACGGTGTTGTATACATGTCACATCCATGTCACCCAGTGTTGTATACATGTCAGATCCATATCATACGGTGTTGTATACATGTCACATCCATGTCACTCGGTGTTGTATACATGTCACAAGGTGTTGAATACATGTCACATCCATGTCACATGGTGTTGTATACATTTCACATCCATGTCACACGGTGTTGTATACATGTCACACGATGCCACACGGTGTTGTATGCATGTTACATCCATTTCACTCGGTGTTGTATACATGTCACACGGTGTTGTATACATGTCACACGGTGTTGTATACATGTCACATCCATGTCACTCGGTGTTCTATACATGTCACATCCACGTCACACGGTGTTGTATGCATGTCACATCCATGTCATACGGTGTTGTATACATGTCACATCCATGTCACACGGTGTTGTATTCATGTCACATCCATGTCATTCGGTATTGAATACATGTTACATTCATATCACACACTGTTGTATACATGTCACATGCATGTCACACGGTGTTGTATACATATCACACGGTGTTGCATATATGTCACATCATGTCACACGGTGTTCCATCCATGTCACATCCATGTCACATGGTGTTGTATACATGTCACACGGTGTTGTATACATGTCACACGGTGTTGTATACATGTCACATCAATGTCACAAAGTGTTATATGCATGTCACACGGTGTTGTATACATGTCACCTCTATGTCACATGGTGTTGTATACATGTCACACGGTGTTGTATACATATTATACCCATGTCAATCGGTGTTGTATACATGTCACATCAATGTCACATGGTGTTGTATACATGTCACACGGTGTTGTATACATGTCACATCCATGTCACACGGTGTTGTATACATGTCACACGATGTCGAACGGTGTTGTATACATGTTACATCCATGTTACTCGGTGTTGTATACATGTTACACGGTGTTGTATACATGTCACATCAATGTCACACGTTGTTGTATACATGTCACATCCATGTCACACGGTGTTGTATACATGTCACATCCATATCACATGGTGTTGTATACATGTCACATCCATGTCATACGGTGTTGCTTACATGTCACATCCATTTCACACGGTGTTGTATACATGTCACATCAATGTCATACGGTGTTGTAAACATGTCACATCCATGTCACACGGTGTTGTATACATGTCACACGGTGTCGTATACATGTCACATCCATGTCATACTGTGTTGTATACATGTCACATCCATTTCACACGGTGTTGTATACATGTTACATCCATGTCACTCCGTGTTGTATACATGTCACACGGTGTTGTATAAATGTCACACGGTGTTGTTTACATGTCACATCCATGTCACACGGTGTTGTATACATGTCACACGGTGTTGTATACATGTCACACGGTGTTGTATACCTGTCACATCCATGTCACACGGAGTTGTATACATCTCACACGGTGTTGTATACATGTCACATCCATGACACACAGTGTTGTATACATGGCACATCCATACCACACGGTGCTGTATACATGTCACATCCATGTCATACGTTGTTGTATACATGTCACATCTATGTCACATGGTGTTGTATACATGTCACATTCATGTCGTACGGTGTTGTATACATGTCACATCCATGTCACACGGTGTTGTATACATGTCACACGGTGTTGTATACATGTCACACGATGTCACATGGTGTTGTATGCATGTTACATCCAGTCACTCGGTGTTGTATACATGTCACACGGTGTTGTATACATGTCACAAGGTGTTGTATACATGTCACATCCATGTCACTCGGTGTTGTATACATGTCACATCCATGTCACACGATGTTGTATACATGTCACATCCATGCCAATCGGTGTTGTATACATGTCACATCCATGTCATACGGTATTGTATACATGTCACATCCATGTCACACGGTGTTGTATACATGTCACATCCATGTCACACTATGTTGTATACGTGTCACATGCATGTCACACGGTGTTGTATACATGTCACACGGTGTTGCATATATCTCAAATCATGTGACACGGTGTTCCATCTATGTCAAATCCATGTCACATGGTGCTGTTTACATGTAACACGGTGTTGTACACATGTCACACGGTGTTGTATACATGTCACATTCATGTCACATGGTGTTGTGTGCATGTCACACGGTGTTGTATACATGTTACACCCATGTCACTCGGTGTTGTATACATGTCACACCCATGTCACATGGTGTTGTATACATGTCACACGGTGTTGTATACATGTCACATCCATGTCACACGGTGTTGTATACATGTCACATCCATAACACATGGTGTTGTATACATGTCATATCGATATCACACGGTGTTGTATACATGTCACACCCATGTCATACGGTGTTGCATACATGTCACATCCATTTCACACGGTGTTGTATACATGTCACATCCATGCCATACGGTGTTGTATACATGTCACATCCATGCCATACGGTGTTGTATACATGTCACATTCATGTCACACTTTGTTGTATATGTGTCACATGCATGTCACACGGTGTTGTATACATGTAACACGGTGTTGTTTATATGTCACATACATGTCACACGGTGTTGTATACATGTCACATCCATGTCACACGGTGTTGTATACATGTCACACGGTCTTGTTTACATGTCACATCAATGTCACATGGTGTTGTATCCATGTCACACGGTCTTGTATACATGTCACCTCTATGTCACACGATGTTGTATGCATGTCACACGGTGTTGTATACATAGTATACCCATGTCACTCGGTGTTGTATATATCTCACACCCATGTCACATGGTGTTGTATACATTTCACACGGTGTTGTATACATGTCACATCCATGGCAAATGGTGTTGTTTACATGTCACAAGGTGTTGTTTACATGTCACTCCCATGTCACACGGTGTTGTATACATGTCACATCCATGTCACATTGTGTTGTTTACATGTCACACGGTGTTGTATACATGTCACATCCATGTCATACGGTCTTGTATACCTGTCACATCCATGTCATAAGTGTTGTATACATGGCACAAGGTGTTGTATACATGTCACACGGTGTTGTATTCAAGTCACACGATGTTGTATACATGTCACATCGATGTCACATGGTGCTCTATACATTTCACATCCATGTCACACGGTGTTGTAAACATGTCACACGATGTCACACGGTGTTGTATACATGTTACATTCATGTCACTCGGTGTTGTATACATCTCACACGGTGTTGTATACATGTCACATCCATGACACACAGTGTTGTATATATGTCACATCCATGTCACACGGTGTTGTATACATGTTACATTCATGTCACTCGGTGTTGTATACATCTCACACGGTGTTGTATACATGTCACATCCATGACACACAGTGTTGTATATATGTCACATCCATGTCACACTTTGTTGTATACATGTCACATCCATGTCATACGGTGTTGCATACATGTCACATCCATTTCACACGGTTTTGTATACATGTCACATCCATGCCATACGGTGTTGTATACATGTCACATCCATGTCACATGGTGTTGTATACATGTTACATCCATGTCACTCCGTGTTGTATGCATGTCACAGGGTGTTGTATACATGTTACACCCATGTCACTCGGTGTTGTATACATGTCACACCCATGTCACATGGTGTTGTATACATGTCACTCGGTGTTGTATACATGTCACATCCATCTCACACGGTGTTGTATACATGTCACATCCATGTCACATGGTGTTGTATACATGTCACATCCATGTCACATGGTGTTCTATACATGTCACATCGATATCACACGTTGTTGTATACATGTCACACCCATGTCATACGGTGTTGCATACATGTCACACCCATTTCACACTGTGTTGTATACATGTCACATCCATGCCATACGGTGTTGTATACATGTCACATTCATGTTACACTTTGTTGTATACGTGTCACATGCATGTCACACGGTGTTGTATAGATGTCACACGGTGTTGTTTATATGTCACATACATGTCACACGGTGTTGTATACATGTCACACGGTGTTGTATACATGTCACACGGTGTTGCATACATGTCACATCCATGTCACACGGTGTTGTATACATGTCACATCAATGTCACATGGTGTTGTATGCATGTCACACGGTCTTGTATACATGTCACCTCTATGTCACATGGTGTTGTATGCATGTCACACGGTGTTCTATACATAGTATACCCATGTCACTCGGTGTTGTATATATGTCACACCCATGTCACATGGTGTTGTATACATTTCACACGGTGTTGTATACATGTCACATCCATGTCACACGGTGTTGTATACATATCACATCCATGGCAAATGGTGTTGTTTACATGTCACAAGGTGTTGTTTACATGTCACTCCCATGTAACACGGTGTTGTATACATGTCACATCCATGTCACATTGTGTTGTTTACATGTCACACGGTGTTGTATACATGTCACATCCATGTCATACGGTCTTGTATACCTGTCACATCCATGTCATAAGTGTTGTATACATGGCACAAGGTGTTGTATACATGTCACACGGTGTTGTATTCAAGTCACACGATGTTGTATACATGTCACATCCATGTCACATGGTGCTCTATACATTTCACATCCATGTCACACGGTGTTGTAAACATGTCACACGATGTCACACGGTGTTGTATACATGTCACATCCATGACACACAGTGTTGTATATATGTCACATCCATGTCACACGGTGTTGTATACATGTCACATCCATGTCATACGGTGTTGCATACATGTCACATCCATTTCACACGGTGTTGTATACATGTCACATCCATGCCATACGGTGTTGTATACATGTCACATCCATGTCACACGGTGTTGTATACATGTTACATCCATGTCACTCCGTGTTGTATACATGTCACACGGTGTTGTATACATGTCACACGGTGTTGTATACATGTCACATCCATGTCACACGGTGTTGTATACATGTCACACGGTGTTGTATACATGTCACACGGTGTTGAATACATGTCACATCCATGTCACACGGTGCTGTTTACATGTCACAGAGTGTTGTATACATGTCACATCCATGTCATACGGTGTTGTATACATGTCACATCCATGTCACACGGTGTTGTATACATGTCACACGGTGTTGCATATATGTCACATCCATGTCATACGGTGTTGTATACATGTCACATCCATGTCACACGGTGTTGTATACATGTCACACGGTGTTGTATACATGTCACATCCATGTCACATGGTGTTGTATACATGTCACATCGATATCTCACGGTGTTGTATACATGTCACACCTATGTCATACGGTGTTGCATACATGTCACATTCATGTCACACGGTGTTGTATATGTGTCACATGCATGTCACACGGTGTTGTATACATGTCACACGGTGTTGTTTATATGTCACATACATGTCACACGGTGTTGTATACATATCACACGTTGTTGTATACATGTCACACGGTGTTACATATATGTCACATTATGTCACACGGTGTTGCATACATGTCACATCCATGTCACACGGTGTTGTATACATGTCACATCAATGTCACATGGTGTTGTATGCATGTCACACGGTGTTGTATACATGTCACCTCTATGTCACATGGTGTTGTATGCATGCCACACGGTGTTGTATACATAGTATACCCATGTCACTCGGTGTTGTATATATGTCACACCCATGTCACATGGTGTTGTATACATTTCACACGGTGTTGTATACATGTCACATCCATGTCACATTGTGTTGTTTACATGTCACACGGTGTTGTATACATGTCACATCCATGTCATACGGTCTTGTATACCTGTCACATCCATGCCATAAGTGTTGTATACATGTCACAAGGTGTTGTATTCAAGTCACACGATGTTGTATACATGTCACATCCATGTCACATGGTGCTCTATACATTTCACATCCATGTCACACGGTGTTGTAAACATGTCACACGATGTCACACGGTGTTGTATACATGTTACATTCATGTCACTCGGTGTTGTATACATCTCACACGGTGTTGTATACATGTCACATCCATGACACACAGTGTTGTATATATGTCACATCCATGTCACACGGTGTTGTATACATGTCACATCCATGTCATACGGTGTTGCATACATGTCACATGCATTTCACACGGTGTTTTATACATGTCACATCCATGCCATACGGTGTTGTATACATGTCACCTCCATGTCACACGGTGTTGTTACATGTTACATCCATGTCACTCCGTGTTGTATACATGTCACACGGCGTTGTATACATGTCACATCCATGTCACACGGTGTTGTATACATGTCACACGGTGTTGTATTGATGTCACACGGTGTTGAATACATGTCACATCCATGTCACACGGTGTTGTTTACATGTCACAGAGTGTTGTATACATGTCACATCCATGTCATATGGTGTTGTATACATGTCACATCCATGTCACACGGTGGTGTATACATGTCACACGGTGTTGTATACATGTCACATCCATGTCATACGGTGTTGTATACATGTCACATCTATGTCACACGGTGTTGTATACATGTCACACGGTGTTGTATACATGTCACATCCATGCCAAATGGTGTTGTATACATTTCACATCCATGTCACACTTTGTTGTATATGTGTCACATGCATGTCACACGGTGTTGTATACATGTCACGTGGTGTTGTTTATATGTCACCTACATGTCATACGGTGTTGTATACATGTCACACGGTGTTGCATATATGTCACATCATGTCACACGGTGTTGCATACATGTCACATCCATGTCACTCTTTGTTGTATACGTGTCACATGCATGTCACACTGTGTTGTATACATGTCACACGGTGTTGCATACATGTCATACGGTGTTGTTTATATGTCACATACATATCACACGGTGTTATATACATGTCACATCCATGTCAAACGATATTGTATACATATTACATCATGTCACACGGTGTTGTATACATGTCACATCCATGTCACACGGTGTTGTATACATGTCACATCCATGTCACACGGTGTTGTATACATGTCACATCCATGGCAAACGATATTGTATACATATTACATCATGTCACACGGTGTTGTATACATGTCACATCCATGTCACACGGTGTTGTATACATGTCACATCCATGTCACACGGTGTTGTATACATGTCACATCCATGGCAAACGGTGTTGTTTACATGTCACACGGTGTTGTATACATGTCACATCCATGTCACACGGTGTTGTATACATGTCACATCCATGGCAAATGGTGTTGTTTACATGTCACACGGTGTTGTTTACATGTCACATCCATGTAACACGGTGTTGTATACATGTCACATCCATGTCAAACGATATTGTATACATGTTACATCATGTCACAAGGTGTTGTATACATGTCACATCCATGTCACACGGTGTTGTTTACATGTCACATCCATGTCACACGTTGTTGTATACATGTCACATCCATGTCATACGGTCTTGTATACATGTCAAAGCCATGTCATACGGTCTTGTATACATGTCACAAGGTGTTGTATACATGTCACACGATGTTGTATTCATGTCACACGGTGTTGTATACATGTCACATCCATGACACACAGTGTTGTATATATGTCACATCCATGTCAAACAGTGTTGTATATATGTCACATCCATTTCACACGGTGTTGTATACATGTCACATCCATGTTATTGGGTGTTGTATACATGTCACATCCATGTCAAACGGTGTTGTATACATGTTACATCCATGTCACTTCGTGTTGTATACATGTCACGCCGTGTTGTATACATGTCACACGGTGTTGTATACATGTCACATCCATGTCACACGGTGTTGTATACATGTCACACCGTGTTGTATACATGTCACACGGTGTTGTATACATGTCACACGGTGTTGTATACATTTCACATCCATGTCTCACGGTGGTGTTTACATGTCACAGAGTGTAGTATACATGTCACATCCATGTCATATGGTGTTGTATACATGTCACATCCATGTCACACGGTGTTGTTTACATGTCACATCCATGTCACACGTTGTTGTATACATGTCACATCCATGTCATACGGTCTTGTATACATGTCAAAGCCATGTCATACGGTCTTGTATACATGTCACAAGGTGTTGTATACATGTCACACGGTGTTGTATTCATGTCACACGGTGTTGTATACATGTCACATCCATGACACACAGTCTTCTATATATGTCACATCCATGTCAAACAGTGTTGTATACATGTCACATCCATTTCACACGGTGTTGTATACATGTCACATCCATGCTATAGGGTGTTGTATACATGTCACATCCATGTCAAACGGTGTTGTATACATGTTACATCCATGTCACTTCGTGTTGTATACATGTCACTCCGTGTTGTATACATGTCAAACGGTGTTGTATACATGTCACATCCATGTCACACGGTGTTGTATACATGTCACACCGTGTTGTATACATGTCACACGGTGTTGTATACATGTCACACGGTGTTGTATACATTTCACATCCATGTCTCACGGTGGTGTTTACATGTCACAGAGTGTAGTATACATGTCACATCCATGTCATATGGTGTTGTATATATGTCACATCCATGTCACACGGTGTTGTATACATGTCACATCCATGTCACACCGTGTTGTATACATGTCAAATATATGCCATACGGTGTTGTATACATGTCACATCCATGTCACACGGTGTTGTATTCATGTCACACAGTGTTGTATACATGTTACATCAATGTCACTCGGTGTTGTATACATGTCACACGGTGTTGTATTCATGTCACATCCATGTCACGCGGTGTTGCATACATGTCACACGGTGTTGTATTCATGTCACATCCATGTCACGCGGTGTTGCATACATGTCACTCGGTGTTGTATACATGTCACGCGGTGTTGCATACATGTCACACGGTGTTGTATACATGTAACATCCACGTCACTCGGTGTTGTATACATGTCACACGGTGTTGTATACATGTCACATCCATGTCACATGGTGTTGTATGCATGTCACACGGTGGTGTATACATGTCACCTCTATGTCACATGGTGTTGTATGCATGTCACACGGTGTTGTATACATGTCACACCCATGTCACATGGTGTTGTATACATGTCACATCCATGTCATACGGTATTGTATACATGTCACAAGGTGTTGTATACATGTCACACGGTGTTGTATTCATGTCACACGGTGGTGAAAACATGTCACACCATGTCACACGGTGTTTTATACATGTTACATTCATGTCACTCGGTGTTGTATACATCTAACACGGTGTTGTATACATGTCACATCGATGTCACTCGGTGTTGTGTACATGTCACATCCATGTCACTCGGTGTTGTATACATGTCACATCCATGTCACTCGGTGTTGTATACATGTCACATCCATGTCAAACGGTGTTGTATACATGTCACATCCATGTCACACGGTGTTGTATTCATGTCACATCCATGTCATACTTTATTGTATACATGTTACATCAATGTCACTCGGTGTTGTATACATGTCACACGGTGTTGTATACATGTCACACAGTGTTGTATACGTATCAACTCCATATCACACGGTGTTGTATACATGTCACATCCATGTCACACGGTGTTGTATACATGTCACATCCATGACATACGGTGTTGTATACATGTCACATCGATGTCACATGGTGTTGTATCCATGTCACATCCATGTCAAACGATATTGTATACATGTTACATCATGTCACACGGTGTTGTATACATGTCACATCCATGTCACACGGTGTTGTATATATGTCACATCCATGTCACACGGTGTTGTATACATGTCACATCCATGGCAAATGGTGTTGTTTACATGTCACACGGTGTTGTTTACATGTCACATCCATGTAACACGGTGTTGTATACATGTCACATCCATGTCACATCGTGTTGTTTACATGTCACGCGGTGTTGTATACATGTCACATCCATGTCATGCGGTCTTGTATACATGTCAAAGCCATGTCATACGGTCTTGTATACATGTCACAAGGTGTTGTATACATGTCACTCGGTGTTGTATTCATGTCACACGGTGTTGTATACATGTCACATCGATGTCACATGGTGCTCTATACATTTCACATCCCTGTCACACGGTGTTGTAAACATGTCACACGATGTCACACGGTGTTGTATACATGTTACATTCATGTCACTCGGTGTTGTATACATCTCACACGGTGTTGTATACATGTCACATCCATGACACACAGTGTTGTATTTATGTCACATCCATGTCACACGGTGTTGTATACATGTCACATCCATGTCATACGGTGTTGTATACATGTCACATCCATTTCACAAGTAGTATAGGTAATGGGGGTTCTGGACCACTTCCACTGTAGCTGGATTTATATACCTATACTGCTACTACAGATGGAATTTTTTATGTCAAAATGAATTATGTGATTTAATGATAGTCATGAGATTAAGTTAAATTGGCTCCAGTTCACCACCACCTGGGGCCAATGATATAAATTTTTATAGGTAATAAGGGTTCTGGCTCACTTCCACTGGAGCTGGATTTGTATTAAACGAAATATCAATATTAATTAATAATGGATAAAATTTACTATAGCCCACAAGGATATTGGAAAGGTGTAGGAGCAATAAAAAAATTAGCCACCGCGGCTAAGGTATCTAAAGATGTGGCCAAGGATTGGTTAAAGAAACAAGCGATGTGGCAAATATATTTACCGGCACCGCGTTATATACCGAGGAAGAAGTTTGATATTTTTACAACGAATGAAGTTCATCAGGCTGACCTCTTGTTTCTTCCCCACGATAAGGTAAAACGCAAAACGTATAAATACGCTTTAACAGTAGTGGATGTGGCTAGTCGATACAAAGAGGCTGAGCCATTAACATCGAAAGAATCAACAGAGGTAGCTAATGCACTGAGTCGCATATATAAACGCGGACCGCTAAAATGGCCTAAGCTATTTCAAGTAGATCCCGGTCGCGAGTTTATGGGATCGGTAACTAAACTGTTAACAAAGAACGATGTCAAAATCGTCCGTGGTGAAAGAGAGGCCCACCGCAGTCAAGCTATCGTCGAAAGATTTAACAGGACATTAGCGGAACGTTTGTTTGGCTATCAGTATGGGATCGAAATGAAATCCGAGCGATTGAGATCAACCGAATGGGTGACACGATTATCAGCCGTTGTATCAGCGCTGAATAATGAAGTAACGAGATTAATAGGGAAGAAACCATCCGATGCTATTAAAATGAAATCCATGACTTCCAAATCTTCAGCACCGAGGAGAGGTAAAGAACGAAAACTTCCGGATAGAGTAAGGGTAAGATATTTATACCAGGCCGGTGAACTCGAAGGAGGCCTACGTCGCGCAACCGATCCCATATGGTCCCTTAAGATGTATAACATTAGTCGATTGGTTATGAAAGAAGGAGAGCCTATTCTTTATTATCTTCAAGATGGACCGGGTAGGGCATTTGTACGAGAAGAGTTGTTCATAGTTCCCGACGGTACAGTATTACCACCATAACCATAAGCATAGGTATTTACACCATCATTATCAATCCATCTCTTTGTATCTAAGGGGGATAATGATGTCTTGTTCATTCTTAATCCATATATCCTATGATTGTAACTTCTTAAAGAGTTCATCTCATGTTTGAACTTTCTACCGTTAAATAATGATTCTTTATACTGTTCGTGTTTGATATGCTTTTTTACAACATACTTCTTAACACCCTTAGCTTTTCTTATCTCTCCATTATCAGACTTCTTTATAGAATACATCTTAGGTCTTAATCCCACATACTCCACTATAGGGGTCCCAGCACATTCATCCTTCATCTTACCTAACACCTTTTTATTTACAACGCTGTGCAGTGGATTATCTTTTGGGTAATCGCTCGTGTCGTACATATCTATTTTTTCTGCCATATCTTTATACACATCCTCGGTTTGTATTTCCAACAACAAAGAATCTGTGTCGGTATATAACACCTCACATCTATCGCTGTATTGCTTCTTAAGTTCGTTGTAATAAAAGTCATACATTAAGTGTTTTGACAAGTCCAGAATACTCATACCAACGTACACCGGTCTGTTAAATTTTATATTACTCTTCTGCATATGCAACGCGGCTAAGTCATTATCGAATATCTTGCTTCTATTAAAAGCCGGACTGGCTATAAGTTTCCTGAGTCTTTCTTCCTCATTAGATCTGACTAATTTAACATCAACACGCTTCCTTAGATTCTCCATAGTTTTACCAAATACCGAGTTATTCATGAGCTTATACAGATCCTTTTCGAAATCGCTGGTAGCTATCTTTCTTAAATCTGTGTTCAACCTTATATAGGGCTCCATCCAAGGGCTTTGATCAAACTTTAGAACTCTGTGTATTTTCTTAAGTTTCATACCTAACGATAGATACAACTGGAGATTTCTGTAGTGAACTATATATTTTGTTTTATCCATCAAATTTGGTATGAGTTTTTCTACGTTAGCTAACCTACTATTACCCATCAAGGAGCGTTGATATTCCGACATCCAATCTTTATTAACCATTAATCTTTCGGGAGCTAGCGGATAACTGTTATGATCTTTATGTAACGAACTTGGATATTCCAAGTCAACTTCTAGTATGTACCCTTTATTAGCTTCGATATTATGGATATCATCGACCCATTCAAAACCACCCATGGGTAAAGGTTGACTCATAGCCCATCCGTACAAATTGTTGGCGTCGAGATATAATATGTGTGTGTTGGGTTTACTGGGATCGTATCCTTCCACTAATTTATTATTAGCCTTAGAATACCTTTTAGCTGTCATCGATATACCACCTCTTAATCCTTTCTCAATAAACAAGTGCATATCGTAATCTGTGAGTAGTTTTAGTTCTACGCCGGTCTTCTTCAACAATGCATCCCACGATAGTCCTGGACTGGAATAGTACCATGCCGGGTCCAAGCCGTATTGTTTGAAACATGTCTTTCTAAATATCTCGAATATATCGGTTAGTAACAGTACATCAGTTTTTAAGTACAGATCGTGATAATCGCCTAAATTCTTACAACCTAATTTATCCCAGACCGTCAGAGCGTGTTCATAATCAGCATCTGTTATTCTAGATTCTGTTAAGTTACTATAGAATGATTCGAGGGGTGGTAATTCAGTTTCTTCGAATCTAGACCAACCATCCATATATTCGTAAGGATATACACCTTTTCTCAGCAACAAATGACAAGTTATCTTATCGGTATATTTATTTGTTATTGTGAAGTCATCGGGATTGTTCGCATTAGCTAAATTGTCCAAGGAAGATAACAAAAATTGTACGGAGTCTATGAATCTAAGCCCATTACACGAGAACGATATGTATTTTTCCATATTATTAGGAATGCATGTTAAACCGCCGTCGGTCTTTGAGATAGCTTGCATAATGAGATGTGAATCGTATCCCCTAAGGTTATGAAACACAATGGGGATGGGTATTGTTTGAGAGTTCATTTTTAGTTTCAAGTTACACTCGTTATGAGCGGCTCCCCGATAATTACCCGTGACGTGACAATGATCTCTTACGGAATCCCCATCCAGGGGTTTATTACAAACGTGACAACTCGTTGACTTCTTATGGGTACTCCAATCATCCCTCGTCATACGCATGGGTATCTTACACGATAATTTTTCCCTGATTATTCTCTCTTCATTTTGTAGATATTCTAGGAACTTTCCCGCTGCATCGGGACCTCTGTAAATCACAGGAGTGTTTGTTTTCCCATCATACCTTACAACTATATATCCAAACCCACAAGGAATATGTTCTTGAGTTTTGTACGTAAAACTACTATCTTGATTATTGTGTTCAGTATTTTCTATGGGTTTGATAAGCGCTTCGAAGTCGGCGTAAATTACGTACGGTACTGGCATTTGATTACAATAATGTTCAAATTTTAATATATTTTTTCCCTCTTTAGGCATATCGATCCTGATAGCATTCTGTCCAACACCTCTACAGTCTTCTTTATGCGCTTCTAATAGATCTTGTCTGCTGTACCCATGTAGGCATCTTTCACAGAAATATTTCTTTTCTTTATGTTTTGTTTGATCGTATAGTAGCCTGTTTAAACTCTTTATCCACGTATAATGATATTTACCATCTTTCTCGATCAGAAATGAATTGATTCTGGGAATATTTTCCAGAGCGGAGCTTATCCTGTGTACAACAATTCCTTCAGAAGAATGTCCGAAAACATTTATAGCTAAATTATTTTGCTTTTCCACCTTATCAATTTGTGATATTGGTGTAGGTTCGTCTATACCATCCAAGTTGAGTCCATCGTTTTTGGGATAGCTAGAAGGTCTATCTGGATGTTTGTCTACGGGGAACAATGCAGATCTTATCATCATTCTTAAACAGTCATCGGATTTATTTTTTACGTTAATTATGGCTTTTTTCTTCTTATAATACGGGGGTAAATCTATATAAGATCCACCTTTGAAGGGCATATAATTTGCTATATCTAAATATAAACTATCGATTTTATCCACCCCCCAACCCGAACCTCTATTAGTCCAGCGTTCTAAAGTTTCCTGTATTCTCTGAATTGATGTATCTAATAATGTGTTTATAGCATCGGATTCGGTTAAAACTTCTTGATTGCTACGGAAATATGGTTCGGTATATTCGGTGCTATCGTCTGTGTTACTTTTACTCAATGTCATTTTAATCGTCAGCTGGTATTTTATACTATGTAAATCATCTAATTCCTCGTTAATTTTACTCGATATGATGGGCTTAATATCGTTAACATCCATGTTGGAATTAATATCCATCTTCCAACCTCTTAGATATTTACCAACGCCGGTGGATGTGGGTACAAATATTAATTCTTTTTGTTCCAGTAAAGCGATCAATTCATCTCTTCTCATTCGAGAATAACCTCTCAACCCACTGTTTCTCGCTCGAACTTTGAGTTCTCTAACAGTCTGAGGTTTGTTGTATTCCAAACCGAGTAAGGTAAACAATTCAGCTTTTCTCATTCGAGAATATCCACGTAGACCACGTTGCTTTGCCATAGCCTTCAACTTTCTGACAAAAACCATTGTGGTTGAATATACAAAATGATTCATTTGTCTAAATGGTTATACGTATTCTCCCCAACCTATTCCTCTCATTGATGTAATCTCTCTTCCTAGCATAAATAATCTGCTTCCTGACCTTATCAGCACCGTGACTATTACATAAACTGTAACTACATTTGACTCCAATCCCACATACAGAACAAACGTAATTTTTAAACCCCTTTCTGATGTTATAAGCGTGAGTGCCACAGTAAACACCCACCGATGGCTTCTGACATTGAATCGATTTCCCCATGAGTGTATATTTGCATAGATTCATGATTATACACATATCATATCATTTGTCTAAATGCATGGTATAGCTGAAAATCAATACAGCAGTCAACCCCATAATCACAAATGTGACCTCGCGGTCTTTCTGAGCCTCTGACGGTGTATAAAACTGACTCATTGTTGGTCTAGGTATTGGGTCTAGTTTTTTCCCATAAACGAGGAAGTATTCGTGCATGGCAGATTCAACATCCTTAAACGTTTGAATTGAATGTCCTTCCTTTATCAGTTGTTCATGAATAAAGTCTAATCTCTTCATTCTCTGCTGTGTATATTGTAACTGAGCTGCTTGGTATTGCTCTAAAGCTTCGTTATGTCGTTTACGCTCCTCTTCAACTTCTTTAGCGTTTGATTCCCTCATACTAGAAAATAAAAAATTACTCCCTGAAAAAGCTAGAGCATTAACAACAGCTCCACCGACCATCATCGCAATTGATGCCATATGTATAATAATATAAAATATTCAAATGTTTAATTACTTCATTATGTCTTCCGGGATAAGTCCTTGTTTGATTAGCATATCCTTTGTTGCCATAGCTAATCCAATATCCAGAATGGCCATACCAATGTCATATCCATTAAAATCTAGCTTGGGAGGTGTGGCTTTAGTAATCATTTTAGCCATACGGGCATATCCAATGGCCAAGCCGGTGACCACCGCTGAATGATACGTCGCGTTTACCAACATTTTACCGTCTGTAGCTGGAGTAGTCATGCTTCTTATAGCATTATATGAGGACTAACCTCTAATTGTTGCGGCGGGGGTGACGTTTTCTCTTCTCCGGACTTATAAAAGAACCATACAACCGCTATACCAGCAACTCCTACTAGTGCCCATGTTTTAATCGGATTAATATTTGAATTATTTATTAATTTCGCTTTGCGCGCCAGCCCTCCCTTTCTTCCTGCGGCTATTTTCAAAGGATTCTTTGTCACTCTGGGTTGTTTTTTTGTATTCACATGTTGTGTTTTCTCATTCACTGGTGGTTCCTCATTCACTTGTTGTTGCGTTTCCACAATCTGTTGTTCCTCGTTCACAATCTGTGGTGTCACCTGTTGTGATTGTGTCTCCATTATTATTAAGTGGGCACGTATGTTTAAATTGACAATACCTAGCTGTTATTAAAGCTGTGGTGAATGGAGCTAAGAACATTCAATATCTATGATAAAACTCACAGCTCACTGCGCTTATAGCGTGTTCGATGAATGGGTCTTTCTCTAGAGATTCGCATAAATACATGCGATGTTCTGCTGGGATGGGGAGAAATGTACTAGCTATGGTCGTGTATAGTTGTAATATAGAAGACCCTATCGTTTTAGTCATGGTAGCTCCCAATCTAGACTCGTAACGAGCGTACAGTTTTTTAATTTCTTCGTCTGTCATGTTATCAATTTTTTCGATGGTATAATTTTCTCCCAAATATTGGGAACATTTTCCACCGGCTACCAAAGCCGCGAGTCTTTCTCTATGTTTATCTGTAACTACTTCAGCATGTTGATGTGTTTTTTGATCTGCATCAGATTCTTTGAGCATTTGTTCGATGAGTTCGTCGCATTCCATAATGTAATACCTAAGGAGATATTTAAGTTTAACATAATTTAATATGACATATCCAATACAACCCGTAATAATGAACTGTTGCGAAAGAATGAGGATTTCGAACCACATTTTATGTAATATTAACCGCTAATGTTCAATTTGCTACATTTGCTATAATTTTGCTACATTTTGCTACATTTTGCTAAGCAATTGTATAAGCAGCTGGTTGATCGGTTTTTAATACGAGTTTACAGTGCTTCGTTGCCGCTAACACTTTTCTGACTTTATCTCGTTCGCCCTTGGTATAAATGACATCATTTTCGCGTAGACATTCCTCGAATGAATCTCGGTCTTTGCAATGAAAAAGCGCTACCCATTTGGTCTGCTCTCTGAGATCTTTCGGTACAGAGTTGTATTTTTGAGTAAGTACCCAAACGCTATGTTGAGTATGCCGACCGGAGAATGCTAAATACGAAAGCATATCTTTCTTTTTTGTGAGTTCTTTACTCGCGCTGCAGTCATCTATTACGAAAAGGGTCGATTCTCCTTTGTATTTTTCGTGACATACTCGGAGGCAGTCTTGTAAACGATCGCCTGGATCGACTCTGTGTACCCCATTGTCATTCATTACCCAATCTCTCGATAGGTATGTTTTATTAACGCTTATAGTCGGGCATAGAATAATGATATGATCGAAAACGTCCTGATAATGACTTTCTAAAATATCTAGAATAAAGGCTGTTTTTCCACAGCCCGTTTGCCCACATATGATAGCGCAGTGTGGATCTTTAGGTAAAAGATTATCAATAGATTGCTTGCACGAATCTCCCATTCTGTATATTAAGTTGCGCATCCATAATCACATACAAATATATGTTTAATTTACCAGCTGATTCCTGAAGCTTTGTTATCTGTATGGTGGCACCCTCGCTAGCATTTTCTATTCTCCTCCCACTACCGTGTAGTTGGTCATCATCCGTTGTTCGCATGTCTAGCCATAGCGCGTACTTCGTGGTGAGGTATTCACCCATCGATACACTCCCGAGAGACAGATCTTTCACGACCGCGTTAACTTCGGGAGAACGTTTTATAGAAGGAAGTTTTTTAATCTCATCCCACTGGTGATACGCTAGCATTCCTTGGCTATATAGTTGATTAGGAACTCCCTCGATAGTCAATTCTACTTTTGTAATCTTAGGATTGTAGAACTTCTCGGTATTTCTTTTAAACACATCGGAGGGGTCCTCGAACAACATTAAAATACCCTTCAACGACCTCGTGGGGACGTTTAGATTGATATTCCACATCGTATCTTTTTTATCCCTCGTGATCTTTCGGTGTCGCAGCACGCGATCGTACAAAATAGCTAAACTTCCCGAATACTGATTACGAATTTGTCTGGCTAATTCGGGATCCGTTATCATATCGTACTCCAGAGAGATATTATCAATGGAATATCTAGCATCTTCATTAACAGATCTGATTACTCTACCATAATCATTAAAAGTGAGTTCGTATTCTAACCTATCACCTAGGGATGCTTGATAAAAGGGCATGTGGGAATCTAGTAATTCAAAGTCTAGGGGAACATAGAATCTGTTACCTAATGCGTCGGCAACAGCCTTATCTTTTTCGTTGGTATCAACACCATTTTCAGCACCCACGCGCAGTCTCAATGTGTTCTTATTACAAATACCTTGGTACTGTAAGTTTTCCCGCTCTTTATCCGTTCTCCAGAGATCCATGTAGCAATAGTATACATCACTATCGTCGATACTCAAAACCTCATTACCACTAATTTTAATGGCGATTTTCTTAACGATAGCACGACCTATGTTCTGAACGGGCTCCCTGTTAACGTCTGTAGAAGTCAAACTAATCGTAAATGCTAGTCGGACAGTTCCCGGAACTAACACATCGTGTGCGCCGAGATTAGGAAAGCGAACCAGAAGGGTTTGATTCTGATCTATGGTACTAGGGTTATTAGTTATAGTTACAGACTGACGAATTGCTTTGACCCCTAATGGATCTCGAAGTCTACGTTGTGGGTTTAACTTGCGTCCATATTGCGAAGACATTGTTTATATTGAAATTATGTACCTTATGTTTAATATAAAAATGGATAATTTTGAACATAATGACTTTGATCTAAGTACCTTTGATGACTTTGATAACCCAATCGAAGAGGGTACTGATGAAACCAACTTTGGTGCCACGAATCTTAACGATGAACTTTTACAATCGTCCGTCAATGATTATTATGATGCCTTAAAAGAAGATACCCCAATAGGTCGTGACTATTCAAAGTTTGAGATAGATAGTAAAGGAATATTGCGACTGCGTGGCGCTCTGGATATTGATCTTATGCATTCTCGTACTCGTAAGCCCCTAGCCTTGTCTACGATAGCTGCTAAACACGGCATCAGCACTGTTCGTGATAAATTAGGTTTTGTGGACTACCGACGACTTTCCGCGAAGACTACTAAGGTTCTTCGAACCGTGCGTACTGAACTCGTTAATACAGATGATTTGGAAGCTGCTTCGATGGTGGCCTCGGACGGACTCGGAGAAATCTTAGATACCTATTACGATAATTCCACGTTACAGGTACCATCCTCTGAGTTCAGTATTAGGGAATTACGAGGTCTTGACAAGGCAATGCGAACAATGCGGGGAGAACTCATCAATAATATAGCCAAGATATCCGAAATCGACAAGCATATAGCTCAAGAGAAAACAAAACTCGAACAGGCGGGCGATGAGTTCAGTAGACGCCGCGTAGCGGAAAGATTGCGTAACTTAGAAGACGAAAGATCGGCCCACCTCGAAGCTGCTTCCAGTAATAGAAAGGCACTTCGTTCGCAAATCAGTCGTATTCGAGAAACTATCGATCAAGTCCTCAACGATGACACTACACTGGCTGATAAAATTAAAACATTGTTCAGAGAACAGGGAATAACAATTGCCAGTATTTTAACCGCGTTGGGTTTTATTATATCGACTTTGACTCTCTCGTTAACAGGTGGTGGTACA
This sequence comes from Haliotis rufescens, assembly GCF_023055435.1. Lineage (NCBI taxonomy): Eukaryota > Metazoa > Mollusca > Gastropoda > Lepetellida > Haliotidae > Haliotis > Haliotis rufescens. Next base: position 67,221,064 of record NW_025964001.1, on the reverse strand, counting down.
GGTGGAGGTACACCACCCAGCGATAAAAACGGTATAAAAGAGTGGATAAAAAAACATTTAAAAGCATTAGGTTCAGCACTGGGAAAGCTCGCTGAGAAAGCCGCGGCCGCACTTCCTGGTATAATAGGGAGTATAGTTTCCTGGCTATTGAATTTATTAGCTAAGACCACCACTTGGCTTAGTCAAAACTTGTGGGGGCTGATCGTGGCAATTGCAGGGCTGTTGTACGTATTCGCTAAGAACTATTTAACCAAATCATGAGTAAACCAACCGAGACTCCACCCACTACAAGCGCTGTTTTTTCATCGATATGTTGTTGATTTTTAGCCTCAATATGTGGTGGTACTTGTGCGTGTGCATTAGTAGATGGTTGATCGATAGTTGGTGTTTGTGGCTTGACTATTCCCTTTTCGCCCGTGATCGTTTGCGTTATTAATTCGACGTTAATATCTGAATTAATACCTGGTTTTTGTTGATCGGTAGCGATAACAATTTTATTATTATAGCCTATCACTTGACCGATCTTAAGTTCCATATTACTCGGAGACATGTATAGTCCCGGTGCATAAACAAAGTCCACTTTGGATTGAGCGTACTGTAATGCATCTTGAAAACGTTTTATAGACGATGGTATGTCAACTGGTGAATTAATGGCGTCCTCCACGTTTGCGACAAACTGTTTTTGCGCATCGAGCGCCGTCCCAGAACCGATAATGGATGTTCGTGTTTGCGATTGTGCACCGAGAATTGCCCATACATAAGTTCTTATCGATTCATTAAATCTTACAAATCCTGGGTTAGTAAAATTATTACCGTTTTATCATTAAGAAATTCATTCCAAGCGTCTCCAGGTGGTTGCTCAACCTTTTGGATGGTGAAAGCAACACCACCCTTAAAGTTAATACGATCATCTCTCCACTCGTTACTTGAGAGAGCAAAGCTCGGAAGGAGCCGACCCCTTTTCAATAAATCATCGCTGACTTCTTTAACAGAGTGTGCACCAGCGTACGGAATACCTAGACCATGGTTTGCTCCTTTAATACGCCAATCTTTACTCGTAGAAACATTAAATTCATTACAAATACGTTCATACACCCCCCTATGATACGGATTATTTGATACATTCCACGCTCGATCTTGTGGTAATGGAGCATTAATTTCTTTAAGTATACGTCTAATCTGATAATACACATGAAATAATAAAACAGACTTATTTAGCATATATCCTGGAGCATTAACAGATACACCACATCCCGTTGTGGCACACCATATGGCAAAGTTTAACTGATTCTGCCAAAATTGCATCGGATTGTGAAACCAATCGTGCACCATTTTATCGCTAGTTGCCGTGACCCTGTACTTTTCAAAGATATCTGGGAATTTAACGAAAAATTCAGAACCGGAGGCAGTTACTATAATCGATTGATTAGTAATATATCTCGATTTCATATTTAAATTATGATATAGTATCATTGTATATTTAATATGTATGTTACACTCCCAGGAATAACAAATGGTCAGTCTATTGAACTGCTTCATACTATCAATAACTCGGATGGACAACTCGAAGTAGCTCTATGCGATGTAACGTATTACCCACGGTGGACCAATATAAATGCTGCGAAAGAAAATAATGAATTATTAATAGTTGAAAATGATATTCCTAAAATCATTACTATACCTGATGGGTATTACAGCGTATGCTCACTCAATGATGAATTTTTTAAACCTAATGGATCTAGTCTCACACAAAATGAGGCGAATGGGAGACTGAAATTATACCCTGGAGAAAAAAAAAGTGTATTTCCTTACAATAACTTAACAAACACACTTGGATTTACACAAATATTAAAAATATCCAATACATTAAAAGATGGAGAGACATTACCCGATTTAGTTCCCTATAAAGAGTTGTGCATCCATCTTGATCAAATCAGTACAACAAATAATATTCAACTAGAAAGTCCTTCAACTCTGCTTAGAAGTGTTCCAGTGAAAGATGAAAAATATAATAGCGGTAGAACGGAATCTTTCTCATCATTACAATATAAAAAATTGAAGCGGGGTATTATTTCAGACTTCAAAATTTCTGTATTAGATGTAAAACATCAACCTGTACATATAGGATACTTAAGCGTAACACTCCATATTATAAATAATGGTTGATGCATCAGGCCCTGGAACAGTAAGACAATGTAATACAATTGCGCTTTCCGATCTCGGAGACACGGAAGGATTTGGTAAACCCGGTACCAATGGTAAGTTATACGCTTTACACTTACACGATAATGTATACAAGCGGAAAGAAGTCACATTCACGGGTAATCTAGAAGATTTAAGCGATGTCGATGTAAGTAGACTCCTTAAAAACACTTCGTACAATATTACTCACAACGACGATAATAAATGGACTATGATCGAAGCAAACATCGAGTGGCTACTGAATATCATCATTACCCCACCTTATGTGATGATGGGTAAGGAACATAATTTAACTAAGATAATAAATAGTGGCATCGTACTCGCGGCTTATATCCCATCAAAACGAAAAAGTGTGTTGGTCACTCCCCTGTCAGAAAACCCAGGTCATATGTTATATAGTCGTCCGTCCTTAAAAAATGTTACTTTAAATTTGGTTACTGAATTCGAAGAAATTAAAGTTAACCTGAGTGCAATACCTAATCTTTCTACGCTTATTATTGAAGTCTTGTTCGGAGATGCACCGGAAGATGCCTTCGATATATTACCAGGTCTATCAATTAAATGGCTTAAGAAACACCAACGTCAACGTTGCAGTATTATTCATATCGGAGCATCACCCGTTGCAACCCTCGAGGGGGTCCAAATTATTAAAAGTGGTAGTATTTCTCTTACTAAGATATTCTTGCCGTATAATATACATTTGATAAGATTGATGTATACTATCAAAACATTTAAGCAAGACCAATTAAAGACTATTATATGATCATAATATACACTATGAGTTTATATCCAGCGCTCGGTGAAGCATTTGAAAAGATGGAAACTGTTGATGGATTTCGATTACATCAAATAAAAGACATAAAACATCGAATAGGGAAGGATAGGGAGTTGAGACTTGGATTGTATAACAAGTATCGCAAAGTCGTGAATGCTCTGGACGGAGTTGACACCGCGCTTGTAGTATCTGGTATGGGACTCGGTGTAGCGGGTATCGGTTTACTATCAACTATAATCGCCGCACCTATCGTGCTCGGCATGGAAATAACCGCTGGAGTCTCGGGACTGGCAGGAATAGCGATAAAATTCATTTCTCGTAGGTTACAAAAGAAAGCATTAAAACACGATAGTATTCGGATACTCGCCGAAGCAAAGTTGAACAGCATTGAGGATCATATTTCAACAGCAATGGCCGATTGTAAGATATCCGAGGATGAGTTTCGTTTAGTGCTGTCGGAACTCACCAAATACAATGCAATGAAGCAGGAGATTCGATCAAAATCTCGTAAGACCAGTGGTATTAGCGAAGACGAGAAAAAAAGGTTCATAGAACAGGGGAGGCAACAAGCGCGTCAGTTATTCCGTGTCAAAACCAAAGAACTGGTTGGAGATTAAAAATAGATTGCTTACTATCGTTTGATCACATTTAGACTCATCGTTGAATCACATTATCATTTTAACATAAAAAATTCCTCCTATAGTAGCAGTATAGGTAATAAATCCAGCTCCAGTGGAAGTGAGCCAGAACCCTTATTACCTATAAAAATTTATATCATTGGCCCCAGGTGGTGGTGAACTGGAGCCAATTTAACTTAATCTCATGACTATCATTAAATCACATAATTCATTTTGACATAAAAAATTCCATCTGTAGTAGCAGTATAGGTATATAAATCCAGCTACAGTGGAAGTGGTCCAGAACCCCCATTACCTATACTACTTCACACGGTATTGTATACATGTCACATCCATGCTATAGGGTGTTGTATACATGTCACATCTATGTCAAACGGTGTTGTATACATGTTACATCCATGTCACTCCGTGTTGTATACATGTCAAACGGTGTTGTATACATGTTACATCCATGTCACTTCGTGTTGTATACATGTCACTCCGTGTTGTATACATGTCAAACGGTGTTGTATACATGTCACATCCATGTCACACGGTGTTGTATACATGTCACACCGTGTTGTATACATGTCACACGGTGTTGTATACATGTCACACGGTGTTGTATACATTTCACATCCATGTCTCACGGTGGTGTTTACATGTCACAGAGTGTAGTATACATGTCACATCCATGTCATATGGTGTTGTATACATGTCACATCCATGTCACACGGTGTTGTATACATGTCACATCCATGTCACACCGTGTTGTATACATGTCAAATATATGCCATACGGTGTTGTATACATGTCACATCCATGTCACACGGTGTTGTATTCATGTCACACAGTGTTGTATACATGTTACATCAATGTCACTCGGTGTTGCATACATGTCACACGGTGTTGTATTCATGTCACATCCATGTCACGCGGTGTTGCATACATGTCACACGGTGTTGTATTCATGTCACATCCATGTCACGCGGTGTTGCATACATGTCACTCGGTGTTGTATACATGTCACGCGGTGTTGCATACATGTCACACGGTGTTGTATACATGTAACATCCACGTCACTCGGTGTTGTATACATGTCACACGGTGTTGTATCCATGTCACATCCATGTCACATGGTGTTGTATGCATGTCACACGGTGGTGTATACATGTCACCTCTATGTCACACGGTGTTGTATACATGTCACACGGTGTTGTATACATGTCACCTCTATGTCACATGGTGTTGTATGCATGTCACACGGTGTTGTATACATGTTATACCCATGTCACTCAGTGTTGTATACATGTCACACCCATGTCTCATGGTGTTGTATACATGTCACATCCATGTCATACGGTATTGTATACATGTCACAAGGTGTTGTATACATGTCACACGGTGTTGTATTCATGTCACACGGTGTTGAAAACATGTCACACCATGTCACACGGTGTTTTATACATGTTACATTCATGTCACTCGGTGTTGTATACATCTAACACGGTGTTGTATACATGTCACATCGATGTCACTCGGTGTTGTGTACATGTCACATCCATGTCACTCGGTGTTGTATACATGTCACATCCATGTCACTCGGTGTTGTATACATGTCACATCCATGTCAAACGGTGTTGTATACATGTCACATCCATGTCACACGGTGTTGTATTCATGTCACATCCATGTCATACTTTATTGTATACATGTTACATCAATGTCACTCGGTGTTGTATACATGTCACACGGTGTTGTATACATGTCACACAGTGTTGTATACGTATCAACTCCATATCACACGGTGTTGTATACATGTCACATCCATGTCACACGGTGTTGTATACATGTCACATCCATGACATACGGTGTTGTATACATGTCACATCGATGTCACATGGTGTTGTATCCATGTCACATCCATGTCAAACGATATTGTATACATGTTACATCATGTCACACGGTGTTGTATACATGTCACATCCATGTCACACGGTGTTGTATATATGTCACATCCATGTCACACGGTGTTGTATACATGTCACATCCATGGCAAATGGTGTTGTTTACATGTCACACGGTGTTGTTTACATGTCACATCCATGTAACACGGTGTTGTATACATGTCACATCCATGTCACATCGTGTTGTTTACATGTCACGCGGTGTTGTATACATGTCACATCCATGTCATGCGGTCTTGTATACATGTCAAAGCCATGTCATACGGTCTTGTATACATGTCACAAGGTGTTGTATACATGTCACTCGGTGTTGTATTCATGTCACACGGTGTTGTATACATGTCACATCGATGTCACATGGTGCTCTATACATTTCACATCCATGTCACACGGTGTTGTAAACATGTCACACGATGTCACACGGTGTTGTATACATGTTACATTCATGTCACTCGGTGTTGTATACATCTCACACGGTGTTGTATACATGTCACATCCATGACACACAGTGTTGTATTTATGTCACATCCATGTCACACGGTGTTGTATACATGTCACATCCATGTCATACGGTGTTGTATACATGTCACATCCATTTCACAAGTAGTATAGGTAATGGGGGTTCTGGACCACTTCCACTGTAGCTGGATTTATATACCTATACTGCTACTACAGATGGAATTTTTTATGTCAAAATGAATTATGTGATTTAATGATAGTCATGAGATTAAGTTAAATTGGCTCCAGTTCACCACCACCTGGGGCCAATGATATAAATTTTTATAGGTAATAAGGGTTCTGGCTCACTTCCACTGGAGCTGGATTTGTATTAAACGAAATATCAATATTAATTAATAATGGATAAAATTTACTATAGCCCACAAGGATATTGGAAAGGTGTAGGAGCAATAAAAAAATTAGCCACCGCGGCTAAGGTATCTAAAGATGTGGCCAAGGATTGGTTAAAGAAACAAGCGATGTGGCAAATATATTTACCGGCACCGCGTTATATACCGAGGAAGAAGTTTGATATTTTTACAACGAATGAAGTTCATCAGGCTGACCTCTTGTTTCTTCCCCACGATAAGGTAAAACGCAAAACGTATAAATACGCTTTAACAGTAGTGGATGTGGCTAGTCGATACAAAGAGGCTGAGCCATTAACATCGAAAGAATCAACAGAGGTAGCTAATGCACTGAGTCGCATATATAAACGCGGACCGCTAAAATGGCCTAAGCTATTTCAAGTAGATCCCGGTCGCGAGTTTATGGGATCGGTAACTAAACTGTTAACAAAGAACGATGTCAAAATCGTCCGTGGTGAAAGAGAGGCCCACCGCAGTCAAGCTATCGTCGAAAGATTTAACAGGACATTAGCGGAACGTTTGTTTGGCTATCAGTATGGGATCGAAATGAAATCCGAGCGATTGAGATCAACCGAATGGGTGACACGATTATCAGCCGTTGTATCAGCGCTGAATAATGAAGTAACGAGATTAATAGGGAAGAAACCATCCGATGCTATTAAAATGAAATCCATGACTTCCAAATCTTCAGCACCGAGGAGAGGTAAAGAACGAAAACTTCCGGATAGAGTAAGGGTAAGATATTTATACCAGGCCGGTGAACTCGAAGGAGGCCTACGTCGCGCAACCGATCCCATATGGTCCCTTAAGATGTATAACATTAGTCGATTGGTTATGAAAGAAGGAGAGCCTATTCTTTATTATCTTCAAGATGGACCGGGTAGGGCATTTGTACGAGAAGAGTTGTTCATAGTTCCCGACGGTACAGTATTACCACCATAACCATAAGCATAGGTATTTACACCATCATTATCAATCCATCTCTTTGTATCTAAGGGGGATAATGATGTCTTGTTCATTCTTAATCCATATATCCTATGATTGTAACTTCTTAAAGAGTTCATCTCATGTTTGAACTTTCTACCGTTAAATAATGATTCTTTATACTGTTCGTGTTTGATATGCTTTTTTACAACATACTTCTTAACACCCTTAGCTTTTCTTATCTCTCCATTATCAGACTTCTTTATAGAATACATCTTAGGTCTTAATCCCACATACTCCACTATAGGGGTCCCAGCACATTCATCCTTCATCTTACCTAACACCTTTTTATTTACAACGCTGTGCAGTGGATTATCTTTTGGGTAATCGCTCGTGTCGTACATATCTATTTTTTCTGCCATATCTTTATACACATCCTCGGTTTGTATTTCCAACAACAAAGAATCTGTGTCGGTATATAACACCTCACATCTATCGCTGTATTGCTTCTTAAGTTCGTTGTAATAAAAGTCATACATTAAGTGTTTTGACAAGTCCAGAATACTCATACCAACGTACACCGGTCTGTTAAATTTTATATTACTCTTCTGCATATGCAACGCGGCTAAGTCATTATCGAATATCTTGCTTCTATTAAAAGCCGGACTGGCTATAAGTTTCCTGAGTCTTTCTTCCTCATTAGATCTGACTAATTTAACATCAACACGCTTCCTTAGATTCTCCATAGTTTTACCAAATACCGAGTTATTCATGAGCTTATACAGATCCTTTTCGAAATCGCTGGTAGCTATCTTTCTTAAATCTGTGTTCAACCTTATATAGGGCTCCATCCAAGGGCTTTGATCAAACTTTAGAACTCTGTGTATTTTCTTAAGTTTCATACCTAACGATAGATACAACTGGAGATTTCTGTAGTGAACTATATATTTTGTTTTATCCATCAAATTTGGTATGAGTTTTTCTACGTTAGCTAACCTACTATTACCCATCAAGGAGCGTTGATATTCCGACATCCAATCTTTATTAACCATTAATCTTTCGGGAGCTAGCGGATAACTGTTATGATCTTTATGTAACGAACTTGGATATTCCAAGTCAACTTCTAGTATGTACCCTTTATTCGCTTCGATATTATGGATATCATCGACCCATTCAAAACCACCCATGGGTAAAGGTTGACTCATAGCCCATCCGTACAAATTGTTGGCGTCGAGATATAATATGTGTGTGTTGGGTTTACTGGGATCGTATCCTTCCACTAATTTATTATTAGCCTTAGAATACCTTTTAGCTGTCATCGATATACCACCTCTTAATCCTTTCTCAATAAACAAGTGCATATCGTAATCTGTGAGTAGTTTTAGTTCCACGCCGGTCTTCTTCAACAATGCATCCCACGATAGTCCTGGACTGGAATAGTACCATGCCGGGTCCAAGCCGTATTGTTTGAAACATGTCTTTCTAAATATCTCGAATATATCGGTTAGTAACAGTACATCAGTTTTTAAGTACAGATCGTGATAATCGCCTAAATTCTTACAACCTAATTTATCCCAGACCGTCAGAGCGTGTTCATAATCAGCATCTGTTATTCTAGATTCTGTTAAGTTACTATAGAATGATTCGAGGGGTGGTAATTCAGTTTCTTCGAATCTAGACCAACCATCCATATATTCGTAAGGATATACACCTTTTCTCAGCAACAAATGACGAGTTATCTTATCGGTATATTTATTTGTTATCGTGAAGTCATCGGGATTGTTCGCATTAGCTAAATTGTCCAAGGAAGATAACAAAAATTGTACGGAGTCTATGAATCTAAGCCCATTACACGAGAACGATATGTATTTTTCCATATTATTAGGAATGCATGTTAAACCGCCGTCGGTCTTTGAGATAGCTTGCATAATGAGATGTGAATCGTATCCCCTAAGGTTATGAAACACAACGGGGATGGGTATTGTTTGAGAGTTCATTTTTAGTTTCAAGTTACACTCGTTATGAGCGGCTCCCCGATAATTACCCGTGACGTGACAATGATCTCTTACGGAATCCCCATCCAGGGGTTTATTACAAACGTGACAACTCGTTGACTTCTTATGGGTACTCCAATCATCCCTCGTCATACGCATGGGTATCTTACACGATAATTTTTCCCTGATTATTCTCTCTTCATTTTGTAGATATTCTAGGAACTTTCCCGCTGCATCGGGACCTCTGTAAATCACAGGAGTGTTTGTTTTCCCATCATACCTTACAACTATATATCCAAACCCACAAGGAATATGTTCTTGAGTTTTGTACGTAAAACTACTATCTTGATTATTGTGTTCAGTATTTTCTATGGGTTTGATAAGCGCTTCGAAGTCGGCATAAATTACGTACGGTACTGGCATTTGATTACAATAATGTTCAAATTTTAATATATTTTTTCCCTCTTTAGGCATATCGATCCTGATAGCATTCTGTCCAACACCTCTACAGTCTTCTTTATGCGCTTCTAATAGATCTTGTCTGCTGTACCCATGTAGGCATCTTTCACAGAAATATTTCTTTTCTTTATGTTTTGTTTGATCGTATAGTAGCCTGTTTAAACTCTTTATCCACGTATAATGATATTTACCATCTTTTTCGATCAGAAATGAATTGATTCTGGGAATATTTTCCAGAGCGGAGCTTATCCTGTGTACAACAATTCCTTCAGAAGAATGTCCGAAAACATTTATAGCTAAATTATTTTGCTTTTCCACCTTATCAATTTGTGATATTGGTGTAGGTTCGTCTATACCATCCAAGTTGAGTCCATCGTTTTTGGGATAGCTAGAAGGTCTATCTGGATGTTTGTCTACGGGGAACAATGCAGATCTTATCATCATTCTTAAACAGTCATCGGATTTATTTTTTACGTTAATTATGGCTTTTTTCTTCTTATAATACGGGGGTAAATCTATATAAGATCCACCTTTGAAGGGCATATAATTTGCTATATCTAAATATAAACTATCGATTTTATCCACCCCCCAACCCGAACCTCTATTAGTCCAGCGTTCTAAAGTTTCCTGTATTCTCTGAATTGATGTATCTAATGATGTGTTTATAGCATCGGATTCGGTTAAAACTTCTTGATTGCTACGGAAATATGGTTCGGTATATTCGGTGCTATCGTCTGTGTTACTTTTACTCAATGTCATTTTAATCGTCAGCTGGTATTTTATACTATGTAAATCATCTAATTCCTCGTTAATTTTACTCGATATGATGGGCTTAATATCGTTAACATCCATGTTGGAATTAATATCCATCTTCCAACCTCTTAGATATTTACCAACGCCGGTGGATGTGGGTACAAATATTAATTCTTTTTGTTCCAGTAAAGCGATCAATTCATCTCTTCTCATTCGAGAATAACCTCTCAACCCACTGTTTCTCGCTCGAACTTTGAGTTCTCTAACAGTCTGAGGTTTGTTGTATTCCAAACCGAGTAAGGTAAACAATTCAGCTTTTCTCATTCGAGAATATCCACGTAGACCACGTTGCTTTGCCATAGCCTTCAACTTTCTGACAAAAACCATTGTGGTTGAATATACAAAATGATTCATTTGTCTAAATGGTTATACGTATTCTCCCCAACCTATTCCTCTCATTGATGTAATCTCTCTTCCTAGCATAAATAATCTGCTTCCTGACCTTATCAGCACCGTGACTATTACATAAACTGTAACTACATTTGACTCCAATCCCACATACAGAACAAACGTAATTTTTAAACCCCTTTCTGATGTTATAAGCGTGAGTGCCACAGTAAACACCCACCGATGGCTTCTGACATTGAATCGATTTCCCCATGAGTGTATATTTGCATAGATTCATGATTATACACATATCATATCATTTGTCTAAATGCATGGTATAGCTGAAAATCAATACAGCAGTCAACCCCATAATCACAAATGTGACCTCGCGGTCTTTCTGAGCCTCTGACGGTGTATAAAACTGACTCATTGTTGGTCTAGGTATTGGGTCTAGTTTTTTCCCATAAACGAGGAAGTATTCGTGCATGGCAGATTCAACATCCTTAAACGTTTGAATTGAATGTCCTTCCTTTATCAGTTGTTCATGAATAAAGTCTAATCTCTTCATTCTCTGCTGTGTATATTGTAACTGAGCTGCTTGGTATTGCTCTAAAGCTTCGTTATGTCGTTTACGCTCCTCTTCAACTTCTTTAGCGTTTGATTCCCTCATACTAGAAAATAAAAAATTACTCCCTGAAAAAGCTAGAGCATTAACAACAGCTCCACCGACCATCATCGCAATTGATGCCATATGTATAATAATATAAAATATTCAAATGTTTAATTACTTCATTATGTCTTCCGGGATAAGTCCTTGTTTGATTAGCATATCCTTTGTTGCCATAGCTAATCCAATATCCAGAATGGCCATACCAATGTCATATCCATTAAAATCTAGCTTGGGAGGTGTGGCTTTAGTAATCATTTTAGCCATACGGGCATATCCAATGGCCAAGCCGGTGACCACCGCTGAATGATACGTCGCGTTTACCAACATTTTACCGTCTGTAGCTGGAGTAGTCATGCTTCTTATAGCATTATATGAGGACTAACCTCTAATTGTTGCGGCGGGGGTGACGTTTTCTCTTCTCCGGACTTATAAAAGAACCATACAACCGCTATACCAGCAACTCCTACTAGTGCCCATGTTTTAATCGGATTAATATTTGAATTATTTATTAATTTCGCTTTGCGCGCCAGCCCTCCCTTTCTTCCTGCGGCTATTTTCAAAGGATTCTTTGTCACTCTGGGTTGTTTTTTTGTATTCACATGTTGTGTTTTCTCATTCACTGGTGGTTCCTCATTCACTTGTTGTTGCGTTTCCACAATCTGTTGTTCCTCGTTCACAATCTGTGGTGTCACCTGTTGTGATTGTGTCTCCATTATTATTAAGTGGGCACGTATGTTTAAATTGACAATACCTAGCTGTTATTAAAGCTGTGGTGAATGGAGCTAAGAACATTCCATATCTATGATAAAACTCACAGCTCACTGCGCTTATAGCGTGTTCGATGAATGGGTCTTTCTCTAGAGATTCGCATAAATACATGCGATGTTCTGCTGGGATGGGGAGAAATGTACTAGCTATGGTCGTGTATAGTTGTAATATAGAAGACCCTATCGTTTTAGTCATGGTAGCTCCCAATCTAGACTCGTAACGAGCGTACAGTTTTTTAATTTCTTCGTCTGTCATGTTATCAATTTTTTCGATGGTATAATTTTCTCCCAAATATTGGGAACATTTTCCACCGGCTACCAAAGCCGCGAGTCTTTCTCTATGTTTATCTGTAACTACTTCAGCATGTTGATGTGTTTTTTGATCTGCATCAGATTCTTTGAGCATTTGTTCGATGAGTTCGTCGCATTCCATAATGTAATACCTAAGGAGATATTTAAGTTTAACATAATTTAATATGACATATCCAATACAACCCGTAATAATGAACTGTTGCGAAAGAATGAGGATTTCGAACCACATTTTATGTAATATTAACCGCTAATGTTCAATTTGCTACATTTGCTATAATTTTGCTACATTTTGCTACATTTTGCTAAGCAATTGTATAAGCAGCTGGTTGATCGGTTTTTAATACGAGTTTACAGTGCTTCGTTGCCGCTAACACTTTTCTGACTTTATCTCGTTCGCCCTTGGTATAAATGACATCATTTTCGCGTAGACATTCCTCGAATGAATCTCGGTCTTTGCAATGAAAAAGCGCTACCCATTTGGTCTGCTCTCTGAGATCTTTCAGTACAGAGTTGTATTTTTGAGTAAGTACCCAAACGCTATGTTGAGTATGCCGACCGGAGAATGCTAAATACGAAAGCATATCTTTCTTTTTTGTGAGTTCTTTACTCGCGCTGCAGTCATCTATTACGAAAAGGGTCGATTCTCCTTTGTATTTTTCGTGACATACTCGGAGGCAGTCTTGTAAACGATCGCCTGGATCGACTCTGTGTACCCCATTGTCATTCATTACCCAATCTCTCGATAGGTATGTTTTATTAACGCTTATAGTCGGGCATAGAATAATGATATGATCGAAAACGTCCTGATAATGACTTTCTAAAATATCTAGAATAAAGGCTGTTTTTCCACAGCCCGTTTGCCCACATATGATAGCGCAGTGTGGATCTTTAGGTAAAAGATTATCAATAGATTGCTTGCACGAATCTCCCATTCTGTATATTAAGTTGCGCATCCATAATCACATACAAATATATGTTTAATTTACCAGCTGATTCCTGAAGCTTTGTTATCTGTATGGTGGCACCCTCGCTAGCATTTTCTATTCTCCTCCCACTACCGTGTAGTTGGTCATCATCCGTTGTTCGCATGTCTAGCCATAGCGCGTACTTCGTGGTGAGGTATTCACCCATCGATACACTCCCGAGAGACAGATCTTTCACGACCGCGTTAATTTCGGGAGAACGTTTTATAGAAGGAAGTTTTTTAATCTCATCCCACTGGTGATACGCTAGCATTCCTTGGCTATATAGTTGATTAGGAACTCCCTCGATAGTCAATTCTACTTTTGTAATCTTAGGATTGTAGAACTTCTCGGTATTTCTTTTAAACACATCGGAGGGGTCCTCGAACAACATTAAAATACCCTTCAACGACCTCGTGGGGACGTTTAGATTGATATTCCACATCGTATCTTTTTTATCCCTCGTGATCTTTCGGTGTCGCAGCACGCGATCGTACAAAATAGCTAAACTTCCCGAATACTGATTACGAATTTGTCTGGCTAATTCGGGATCCGTTATCATATCGTACTCCAGAGAGATATTATCAATGGAATATCTAGCATCTTCATTAACAGATCTGATTACTCTACCATAATCATTAAAAGTGAGTTCGTATTCTAACCTATCACCTAGGGATGCTTGATAAAAGGGCATGTGGGAATCTAGTAATTCAAAGTCTAGGGGAACATAGAATCTGTTACCTAATGCGTCGGCAACAGCCTTATCTTTTTCGTTGGTATCAACACCATTTTCAGCACCCACGCGCAGTCTCAATGTGTTCTTATTACAAATACCTTGGTACTGTAAGTTTTCCCGCTCTTTATCCGTTCTCCAGAGATCCATGTAGCCATAGTATACATCACTATCGTCGATACTCAAAACCTCATTACCACTAATTTTAATGGCGATTTTCTTAACGATAGCACGACCTATGTTCTGAACGGGCTCCCTGTTAACGTCTGTAGAAGTCAAACTAATCGTAAATGCTAGTCGGACAGTTCCCGGAACTAACACATCGTGTGCGCCGAGATTAGGAAAGCGAACCAGAAGGGTTTGATTCTGATCTATGGTACTAGGGTTATTAGTTATAGTTACAGACTGACGAATTGCTTTGACCCCTAATGGATCTCGAAGTCTACGTTGTGGGTTTAACTTGCGTCCATATTGCGAAGACATTGTTTATATTGAAATTATGTACCTTATGTTTAATATAAAAATGGATAATTTTGAACATAATGACTTTGATCTAAGTACCTTTGATGACTTTGATAACCCAATCGAAGAGGGTACTGATGAAACCAACTTTGGTGCCACGAATCTTAACGATGAACTTTTACAATCGTCCGTCAATGATTATTATGATGCCTTAAAAGAAGATACCCCAATAGGTCGTGACTATTCAAAGTTTGAGATAGATAGTAAAGGAATATTGCGACTGCGTGGCGCTCTGGATATTGATCTTATGCATTCTCGTACTCGTAAGCCCCTAGCCTTGTCTACGATAGCTGCTAAACACGGCATCAGCACTGTTCGTGATAAATTAGGTTTTGTGGACTACCGACGACTTTCCGCGAAGACTACTAAGGTTCTTCGAACCGTGCGTACTGAACTCGTTAATACAGATGATTTGGAAGCTGCTTCGATGGTGGCCTCGGACGGACTCGGAGAAATCTTAGATACCTATTACGATAATTCCACGTTACAGGTACCATCCTCTGAGTTCAGTATTAGGGAATTACGAGGTCTTGACAAGGCAATGCGAACAATGCGGGGAGAACTCATCAATAATATAGCCAAGATATCCGAAATCGACAAGCATATAGCTCAAGAGAAAACAAAACTCGAACAGGCGGGCGATGAGTTCAGTAGACGCCGCGTAGCGGAAAGATTGCGTAACTTAGAAGACGAAAGATCGGCCCGCCTCGAAGCTGCTTCCAGTAATAGAAAGGCACTTCGTTCGCAAATCAGTCGTATTCGAGAAACTATCGATCAAGTCCTCAACGATGACACTACACTGGCTGATAAAATTAAAACATTGTTCAGAGAACAGGGAATAACAATTGCCAGTATTTTAACCGCGTTGGGTTTTATTATATCGACTTTGACTCTCTCGTTAACAGGTGGTGGTACAGGTGGAGGTACACCACCCAGCGATAAAAACGGTATAAAAGAGTGGATAAAAAAACATTTAAAAGCATTAGGTTCAGCACTGGGAAAGCTCGCTGAGAAAGCTGCGGCCGCACTTCCTGGTATAATAGGGAGTATAGTTTCCTGGCTATTGAATTTATTAGCTAAGACCACCACTTGGCTTAGTCAAAACTTGTGGGGGCTGATCGTGGCAATTGCAGGGCTGTTGTACGTATTCGCTAAGAACTATTTAACCAAATCATGAGTAAACCAACCGAGACTCCACCCACTACAAGCGCTGTTTTTTCATCGATATGTTGTTGATTTTTAGCCTCAATATGTGGTGGTACTTGTGCGTGTGCATTAGTAGATGGTTGATCGATAGTTGGTGTTTGTGGCTTGACTATTCCCTTTTCGCCCGTGATCGTTTGCGTTATTAATTCGACGTTAATATCTGAATTAATACCTGGTTTTTGTTGATCGGTAGCGATAACAATTTTATTATTATAGCCTATCACTTGACCGATCTTAAGTTCCATATTACTCGGAGACATGTATAGTCCCGGTGCATAAACAAAGTCCACTTTGGATTGAGCGTACTGTAATGCATCTTGAAAACGTTTTATAGACGATGGTATGTCAACTGGTGAATTAATGGCGTCCTCCACGTTTGCGACAAACTGTTTTTGCGCATCGAGCGCCGTCCCAGAACCGATAATGGATGTTCGTGTTTGCGATTGTGCACCAAGAATTGCCCATACATAAGTTCTTATCGATTCATTAAATCTTACAAATCCTGGGTTAGTAAAATTATTTTCCGTTTTATCATTAAGAAATTCATTCCAAGCGTCTCCAGGTGGTTGCTCAACCTTTTGGATGGTGAAAGCAACACCACCCTTAAAGTTAATACGATCATCTCTCCACTCGTTACTTGAGAGAGCAAAGCTCGGAAGGAGCCGACCCCTTTTCAATAAATCATCGCTGACTTCTTTAACAGAGTGTGCACCAGCGTACGGAATACCTAGACCATGGTTTGCTCCTTTAATACGCCAATCTTTACTCGTAGAAACATTAAATTCATTACAAATACGTTCATACACCCCCCTATTATACGGATTATTTGATACATTCCACGCTCGATCTTGTGGTAATGGAGCATTAATTTCTTTAAGTATACGTCTAATCTGATAATACACATGAAATAATAAAACAGACTTATTTAGCATATATCCTGGAGCATTAACAGATACACCACATCCCGTTGTGGCACACCATATGGCAAAGTTTAACTGATTCTGCCAAAATTGCATCGGATTGTGAAACCAATCGTGCACCATTTTATCGCTAGTTGCCGTGACCCTGTACTTTTCAAAGATATCTGGGAATTTAACGAAAAATTCAGAACCGGAGGCAGTTACTATAATCGATTGATTAGTAATATATCTCGATTTCATATTTAAATTATGATATAGTATCATTGTATATTTAATATGTATGTTACACTCCCAGGAATAACAAATGGTCAGTCTATTGAACTGCTTCATACTATCAATAACTCGGATGGACAACTCGAAGTAGCTCTATGCGATGTAACGTATTACCCACGGTGGACCAATATAAATGCTGCGAAAGAAAATAATGAATTATTAATAGTTGAAAATGATATTCCTAAAATCATTACTATACCTGATGGGTATTACAGCGTATGCTCACTCAATGATGAATTTTTTAAACCTAATGGATCTAGTCTCACACAAAATGAGGCGAATGGGAGACTGAAATTATACCCTGGAGAAAAAAAAAGTGTATTTCCTTACAATAACTTAACAAACACACTTGGATTTACACAAATATTAAAAATATCCAATACATTAAAAGATGGAGAGACATTACCCGATTTAGTTCCCTATAAAGAGTTGTGCATCCATCTTGATCAAATCAGTACAACAAATAATATTCAACTAGAAAGTCCTTCAACTCTGCTTAGAAGTGTTCCAGTGAAAGATGAAAAATATAATAGCGGTAGAACGGAATCTTTCTCATCATTACAATATAAAAAATTGAAGCGGGGTATTATTTCAGACTTCAAAATTTCTGTATTAGATGTAAAACATCAACCTGTACATATAGGATACTTAAGCGTAACACTCCATATTATAAATAATGGTTGATGCATCAGGCCCTGGAACAGTAAGACAATGTAATACAATTGCGCTTTCCGATCTCGGAGACACGGAAGGATTTGGTAAACCCGGTACCAATGGTAAGTTATACGCTTTACACTTACACGATAATGTATACAAGCGGAAAGAAGTCACATTCACGGGTAATCTAGAAGATTTAAGCGATGTCGATGTAAGTAGACTCCTTAAAAACACTTCGTACAATATTACTCACAACGACGATAATAAATGGACTATGATCGAAGCAAACATCGAGTGGCTACTGAATATCATCATTACCCCACCTTATGTGATGATGGGTAAGGAACATAATTTAACTAAGATAATAAATAGTGGCATCGTACTCGCGGCTTATATCCCATCAAAACGAAAAAGTGTGTTGGTCACTCCCCTGTCAGAAAACCCAGGTCATATGTTATATAGTCGTCCGTCCTTAAAAAATGTTACTTTAAATTTGGTTACTGAATTCGAAGAAATTAAAGTTAACCTGAGTGCAATACCTAATCTTTCTACGCTTATTATTGAAGTCTTGTTCGGAGATGCACCGGAAGATGCCTTCGATATATTACCAGGTCTATCAATTAAATGGCTTAAGAAACACCAACGTCAACGTTGCAGTATTATTCATATCGGAGCATCACCCGTTGCAACCCTCGAGGGGGTCCAAATTATTAAAAGTGGTAGTATTTCTCTTACTAAGATATTCTTGCCGTATAATATACATTTGATAAGATTGATGTATACTATCAAAACATTTAAGCAAGACCAATTAAAGACTATTATATGATCATAATATACACTATGAGTTTATATCCAGCGCTCGGTGAAGCATTTGAAAAGATGGAAACTGTTGATGGATTTCGATTACATCAAATAAAAGACATAAAACATCGAATAGGGAAGGATAGGGAGTTGAGACTTGGATTGTATAAAAAGTATCGCAAAGTCGTGAATGCTCTGGACGGAGTTGACACCGCGCTTGTAGTATCTGGTATGGGACTCGGTGTAGCGGGTATCGGTTTACTATCAACTATAATCGCCGCACCTATCGTGCTCGGCATGGAAATAACCGCTGGAGTCTCGGGACTGGCAGGAATAGCGATAAAATTCATTTCTCGTAGGTTACAAAAGAAAGCATTAAAACATGATAGTATTCGGATACTCGCCGAAGCAAAGTTGAACAGCATTGAGGATCATATTTCAACAGCAATGGCCGATTGTAAGATATCCGAGGATGAGTTTCGTTTAGTGCTGTCGGAACTCACCAAATACAATGCAATGAAGCAGGAGATTCGATCAAAATCTCGTAAGACCAGTGGTATTAGCGAAGACGAGAAAAAAAGGTTCATAGAACAGGGGAGGCAACGAGCGTCAGTTATTCCGTGTCAAAACCAAAGAACTGGTTGGAGATTAAAAATAGATTGCTTACTATCGTTTGATCACATTTAGACTCATCGTTGAATCACATTATCATTTTAACATAAAAAATTCCTCCTATAGTAGCAGTATAGGTAATAAATCCAGCTCCAGTGGAAGTGAGCCAGAACCCTTATTACCTATAAAAATTTATATCATTGGCCCCAGGTGGTGGTGAACTGGAGCCAATTTAACTTAATCTCATGACTATCATTAAATCACATAATTCATTTTGACATAAAAAATTCCATCTGTAGTAGCAGTATAGGTATATAAATCCAGCTACAGTGGAAGTGGTCCAGAACCCCCATTACCTATACTACTTCACACGGTATTGTATACATGTCACATCCATGCTATAGGGTGTTGTATACATGTCACATCTATGTCAAACGGTGTTGTATACATGTTACATCCATGTCACTCCGTGTTGTATACATGTCACACGGTGTTGTATACATGTCACACGGTGTTGTATACATGTCACATCCATGTCACACGGTGTTGTGTACATGTCACACGGTGTTGTATACATGTCACACGGTGTTGAATACATGTCACATCCATGTCACACGGTGTTGTTTACATGTCACATAGTGTTGTATACATGTCACATCCATGTCATATGGTGTTGTATACATGTCACATCCATGTCACACGGTGTTGTATACATGTCACACTGTGTTGTATACATGTCACATCCATATCACATGGTGTTGTCTACATTTCTCATCCATGTCACACGGTGTTGTATACATGTCACACGATGTCACACGGTGTTGTATACATGTCACATCCATGTCACTCGGTGTTGTATACATGTCACAAGGTGTTGTATACAATTCACACCCATGTCATACGGTGTTGTATACATGTCACATCCATGTCACACGGTGCTGTATACATGTCACATCCATGTCATACGGTGTTGTATACAGGTCACATCCATGTCACTCGGTGTTGTATACATGTCGCGCGGTGTTGTATACATGTCACACGGTGTTGTATACATGTCACATCCATGTCACACAGTGTTGTATACATGTCACATCCATGTCACACGGTGTTGTATACATGTCATATCCATGTCATACGGTGTTGTATACTTGTCACATCCATGTCACACGGTGTTGTATCCATGTCACATCCATGTCATACGTTATTGTATACATGTTACATCCATGTCACACGGTGTTGTATACATGTCACATCCATGTCACACGGTGTTGTATACATGTCACATCCATGTCATAGGTCTTGTATACATGTCACATCCATGTCATACGGCGTTGTATACATGTCACAAGGTGTTGTATACATGTCACACGGTGTTGTATACATGTCACACGGTGTTGTATACATGTCACATTCATGTCACATGGTGTTGTATACATTTCACATCCATGTCACACGGTGTTGTATACATGTCACACGGTGTTGTATACATGTCACATTCATGTCACTCGGTATTTTATTCATGTCACACGGTGTTATATACATGTTACATCCATGTCACACGGTGTTGTATACATGTCACTCGGTGTTGTATACATGTCACTCGGTGTTGTATACATGTCAAACGGTGTTATATACATGTCACAAGGTGTTGTATACATGTCACATGGTGTTGTATACATGTCACATCCATGTCAGTCGGTGTTGTATACATGTCACACGTTGTTGTATACATGTCACACGGTGAGATCGTAAGGTGTTCAAGGACTTATGAGTTTAATGCATTTCTTTGTGCATAGGAATCAGATATTCTGCTCAAATGTCATTATGATATAAAATATTTATTAAAACACCAAACTTTAGTTTTAACTCTTAGCACAGTGAGTGATTTCCCTTTATGTTTCTGTAGCAAAATGGGAACAGAATGCACTAACGTTTTTCAACTGACAGTCCGATAAATTGATCGAGATTATAAAAATAGAAGCCTTTGATATCTTTTTATAAAGAACGGCGATTGGGTGGTCAGACTCGGTGAATTGGTTGGTTGCGTTTGATATAAGTACCAATCTGAGTTTCAGGCTGGTCACTCAACTGTCCATCAACTAATGGAACTTTATCATCAAATTTGTACAGCATTAGATAACAAAGAAAACTATTTTATTGAATTCTGTGATGTATCAAAAGCCTTTGATCGTGTATGGCACAGTGGGCTTGTGTATAAATTAGAGAGGTATGGTATAAAAGGTCAATTGTTAAAATGGCTTACCAGTTACATAAGTAACTGTAGCCAAAGCGTATTTGTCAATGGGGAAATATCCAAACCAAGAAATATGAAGGTTGGCGTGCCACAGGGGTCCGTGCTTGGTCCTTTACTCTTTATTGTTTATGTAAATGACATTGCTGACAACTTAGACTGTATGACAAGACTTTTTGACGACGATACATCGATTGGCATGTCCTCCTATGATAACAATGTACTGGAACGTTCCTTCAGCTCAAATCTAGCAATCTTAAGTGAATTGGCGAAACTTTGGCTCATAACTTACAATCCCGACAAGAATAAATCAGTTCTATTCTCTCGCAAAGACAACATTGGAGGTCTACAACTATATTTCAACGGAAAAGTAATCAGCTCTGTAAATAGTCATAAGCACTTGGGTGTTATACTTGAAGCCAGTGGCAAATGGTCTTATATAGATACCATAATAAAAACAACTTACAAGATGATTTACTCAATGAGAAAACTCAAACATCTCCTTCACAGAAATACTATTAACAATATATATAAAATTGTTCATAAGACAACACTTTGAATACGCATGTGAGGTATGGGATGGTTGCACCGAAGGACAAAGTGAGAAATTAGAACAATTACTATTAGAAGCTGCACGCATTGTAACTGGTCTACCTAAATATGCCCCTAGGCATTCATTATATTACGAAACCGGTTGGGAACCCTTTGTTGAGGGTAGAAAGAAACGTAAACTTTGTCTTTTCTTTAACATTTATCATAATATGGCCCCTTCCTATCTAACAGATATTCTACCAAACACCGTTGCTGCAACAAACTCATACAGTCTCAGAAACTCTAATTTTCTTTAAAATTAATCATAATATGGCCCCTTCCTATCTAACAGATATTCTACCAAACACCGTTGCTGCAACAAACTCCTACAGTCTCAGAAACTCTGAAAACATCAGTGTTCCTCTCACGAGACTAAGACATTCGTGGGAATCCTTTTACCCATCGACCATCCGATTGTGGACGTCTATTCCGTTATCAGATCGAAATTCTACGATTTCTTGTTTTAAAAATTCTTTACAAAAGCACCACCATACGTCAACTGCGTACTCACTGCGCATGTGGAAAAAGAAAATATAATATCTTACACACAAAACTGAGATACATGTGCCGCTGCAGTCAATTGGATTATGATTTATACAGAATTGGTATAAAAGATCACCCGAACTGTACATGTTCAAATGCATGTGAAAATGCATATCATTAGCTCATGGAATGTACATTGTTTAGTCATCAGCGTGAAATTATTTTTAACAGCCTTTAAGATATTGTTCATAACATACCTGTTATTGTACACCTACTGTTATACGGCAATGCAGATCACGTTGTTACAGAAAATGAAGTTATATTTAAGGCAGTACACCATTATATAGTATGTACAACTAAAAGATTTATGGAAACTCCATCCATCAAGAACCATCTTTTAACGTCTTTTGGTATGACGCTCACTAGACCACGGAGGCGGTCACCAGTACCAGTGGAGATAATGTTTACAAAAGAAAAACTATTTGCTTGTCCAGTGATTCAGTTTGGAGAGCGACACAATTTCGAATGGTTGTCGGCAAAGATGAGTGACGATTAAACAGATGATCGTTCAGTGAGAAGCCACAGTTCACACGTCTGTTTCCATGCAGGTCACGCCCCTGTTTAAATAACGCTGCATGGAGTAGGGGTCAAAGGGCCGCATGTAGTTGGTGTTGGCCTCAGTCACAGGAAGATCCAGCATCAGACTCTCATCCACTGCATGGTAGACATGTTCGACTGCCGCTGGCATAACGCCTGTGACGAGATATCAAACATTTGACAAGTAGGACTTACAGGGGTGGTATTCGCACAGAAATCAATTTGAAATTGTTTGAAAATATCCACTCATTGTTCTCACATTGAGAGTTTGAAAGTCAAATTACTGGGCAGAGTTACCTCCCTTAGATCATGTCGTAATTGACGTCAATTTAACTAGTCCCAAGTAAACGAACAGTAATGTACTAACAGTAAATAACGAACAGTAAGATAATAACAGTAACTTACTACCAGTAAACTACTAACAGTAAACAACTTAGTCAGGTATTAACAGTAACATACTACCAGTAATCTACTTACAGTAAACAACTTACAGTACGGTATTAACAGTAAAATACTACCAGTAAACAACTAACAATAGTACGATAAACTCTACACATCTAACAGCAAATTACTAACTGTAAATTACGAACAGTAGAGTACTTACAGTAAATAACTTACAGTAAGGTATTAACAGTAAAATACTACCAGTAAAGAACTAACAGTGAAGAACTAACAGTAAACAACTAACAGTTAACTACTAACAGTAAAGCCGTCATATAGCTGGAATATTGCTGAGTGCGGCGTAAAACAACAAACAAACAAACAAAGAAACAAAAACTAACAGTAAAATACTACTAGTAAAGTACTAACAGTAAAGTACTAACAGAAAACCTCTAACAGTAAACAACTAACAATAAAGTTCTATAAACAGTAAACAAGTAACAGTAAGCAACTAATAGGAAACAGGTAACGGTAAACAGTAAACTACCAACAGTAAGCTACTAACAGTAAGCAGTAACTACTAACAGTAAACAGTAAGCTACTAACAGTAAACTACTAACAGTAAGCAGTAACTACTAACAGTAAACTACTAACAGTAAACTACTAACAGTGAAATACTAACAGTAAACAGTAAAGTACTAACAATAAAGAACTACCACTAAACTACTAACAGTAAACTACTAACAGTAAAGTACTGACAGTAACAGTAAACTGCTAACAGTAAAATACTAACAGTAAACAGTAAAGTACTAACAGTAAACTACTAACAGTAAACAGTAAAATACTAACCTCTGATGCAGAAAGACAACAGGACAACGAGGAGAACATTTGTGACAACCACCCCAACAACAACTGCCAACAGTATCTTCCACGCTGAAACAAAGACACTATGAGTGTGTGTCCCGAACACCTGGTGTCATCACTGACTTCCAGTCATCCATTGACCCCCAGCTTGCCTCTTACATCCAGTGGGATTTGTTTCAGCAGATAATCGAGACTATTATTATTCTCTGGCCTTGACTTTTCACTCTGGCTTTTCACAATATTCCAACAATATATTTTCACAGGGTGTAGGTAAGTGGGCTTTTGAGCATGTCCATCGAACAAAGTATATTTTATTGCATTATTTATGGTAATTTATTGAAGATTTGAGTTTATGAAAAAAACCGCTTTCCTCCCACAATAAGCTGCCACCTAATAACTGAAATATTGTTCACGTAGTCGTTAAACCAGACTCAGCAATAGTTCTAAACTGGTAAGCATGCATACAGTGCTTCAGCAGTACTTACTAGATTCATAGTCCTCGTCATCCTTGAGATTCAGATCAGTCGTATCTGGAAGGGAATCGATTATATGGGTGAGGTCGTATTATTTGTACATTAAACATCATTAATGTTGTGTACGTACTGTGCTGGTGTTTTATAGTGATGTCATTGTGGAATACTTACTGCTGTAAACGTCCGTTGCATTGATGCTGCGTCCAGTGGTATCTGTGGAATATGAAGATAAAGTGAAATCAATCATGTTCTCTGTGAAATGCAGCATCTCAGTTGTTTGCTTTATATATTTCAGCTATGCAACGACTGCCTCTGAATTAATTGGAGTCTGGATCTATCAATCCAGTGATTAATAATATCAGCTCAGACCAACACCGTAGAAGTTTGAGTGAGTGAGTGAGTGAGTATGGTTTTACGCCGCTTTTAGCAATATTCCAGCAATATCGAGGCGGGGACACATATTGTACCCATGTCGGGAATCGAACCGGGTCTTCGGCGTGACGAGCGAACGCTTTAACCACTAAGCGATCCGACCGCCCCACACCGTTGAAAACAATCAAAAACCTGAAATGGACCACTGACCACTGACCACTGACGACCTGAAGCATTTAGACTTAACACCAGGATACATTACCTTGGATACAAAACAAAACATACAATATGCACGTGTAATTATATTTTTCAGGGAATATTTTACATTATGTTTAACTGTTTCATGCTTCAAGTCGGGAATATACACTAGGGGCGACTTACCATATCCTATTCCGATACTGTATTCCAAATCCAGATTACGACGAAGACCATTGGTCAAGATGACCCTGTACAGACCGGTCATGTTTTCAGTAACATTCACGTGGTAGAATTGAAATAACTGGACATCAGTTGACAATGTCCGGTTCCTCATGTTCCATAGAGAATTGTCAACGCTCCTACTCCAAACACTGGTTTCATTACTTCCATCTGGCTGAAGGCTCCATTTCACAACTAATGACCTTGGACTTGAGACGACTGTGAAGTTGACCACGATTGATTCTCCCTCAACAACTGTGAACCTCCTTGAAAGTTCCCCTTGATTTTGTAAAACTGGGAAATCTGCAACAATAATAGCATTCGCGAGTAATATTAAATCATCGAATCTGGGTAATTCAAACCAGTGATTGACATCATGAGCATCGATTTACGCCATTGGCATGCAATGAAACGCATCAACCAAGTCACCGAGCCTGACGACCCGATCCCATAAGTCGTCTCTTTCGACAAGCATGGGTTGCTGAAGACTAATTCTATCCCGGATACTCACGGGGGAAGAACTATTTGAAAGAAGTATTTAGAGTAATATTGTTTGTATATGTTGAACGTATTGTTGTTATTGACGGAAAGAGACTTATTTGTAACCGCTTCTGAAGTGAAGAGTGGGTTTTATGATCGGAGTTTATGTCTCCTTGCGCTCATTAAGTGACACTTTCATCGTCAAATTAAATGGACTTTTACGCACTATAGTATGCTAAACTAGATCACATGCCCAGGAAGATCCAGGTTAGAATAGGTCTTCCGCAACCCATGTTTGCCGTGAGAGGTGACTATGCGTGTCGTAAGAGGCATTCGAGGGTAATGTTGTTAATGCATCAGTAAATATGTAAGTAATTGTTATGATGTGTAATTATACAAGTCGGAAAAAAGTCATAACAAAATACTAATATATGTTGCTTATTGTGTGAACAACATTTATATTTTATCGGGTACGCTGCTTTTAGCAATATTCCAGCAATATCACGGCGGGGGACACCAGAAATGGGCTTCACACATTGTACCCATGTCGCGAATCGAACCCGGGTGTTCGGCGTGATGAGCGAACGCTTTAACCGCTAGGCTACCCGACCGCCCCTTGAACGTTGTTAGAATGAACACCACCATGTCTTACTTGTTCTTAACTGCATCCTGATGATGTTCTGGGTACTTTGTTTCTGTTCTACCATTGCTATGTATGTGATGACTGTCACGTCTGTAATGACTGTCACGTCTGTAATGACTGTCACGTCTCTATGTAAAGTCATAGGTCCTTTCATATGTTTGCCCTATCTTTTGCATCTGTCCAATATGGCGGAACGTTACTTCGAAGTTCGTGTTTGCGTATTTGCCAAAACATTCTAAAACATTGTAGGGTTATCGGCGACGTTTCACGATGATCATTGGTGATTAGATTTAAAAAAACAATAACCCAAGATCACCGATATGCGAATTTTGATATTCAATTTTCCGAGCTAAGCTCCAATATTTTGATTTCAAAACATACAGTAAATAACGCCGTGAATGGTGATTTAGTAATGTGTCACAAATGGTGAAATTTACAATGTTCTTCATTTTCATTTGGTCATTTTCAGTAATTTTCCTTTGCGTAAAATGCTTTGAGAGAAGGAGATACGTTAACTTATTGACCGACATAATCGATCCTCACGATCGTGGTGAGCAGGAGAGAAAAGAGAGAATTGTTCCACTCGGGGATTCCCCATGAAAAGTAGTCCCGGTCAAAAATCGTGTAAACGTCAAAAGGTGAAGTTAATACTTTGTGAACGTCACTTTTTAAAGTTTATTGAAAAATGTACTGGTCATGTAATCAGCAAATAAACCAATCAAATCATCAAAAATCCCTTAAGCTTTAAAATAAGAAGTAACAACATAACCCTGGCAATCATGCCTTCACAATCAATTCATTTTGATCACGACGCCCTCTGCTTTAGCATTCCTCCTTTAGTTTTCATGCAGATCTATTGAGATTCGTACAGATCATCTCGAAATGAATACGTTGGTAAGAGGTATATTAGTCGATAAAGGCACAATGACATGAATCTACTCAGCTACAAATGATGCTACTTCTGTGCAGTCAACTACATACTCACAGTTAGGCACTGCCAGGTGCACCTCGGCCTCCTGACTATCATTCTGGTTGGCGCTGTTGTTGGCTGTACATACATAGGTGCCGCTGTCTTCACGCCCAGCGTTGATCACGTCGAAGACACTAATGAAGCCGTCAGTGGGAGGCTGGCGGAGGCCATAGCGGTCTGTGAGGTTCTCTTCCTTTATGATGTCGCCATCCTTTCGCCACGTGATGAAGGGAGGAGGAAATACATCCACAGAGCAGACCAGAGTGGCGTTGGCACCTCCCGGAATGGTGTATTTAGCCTTGACTCCCTTGTCGACTGATATCGAAATATGCCTCGGTGGATCTGGAACATGTGCAAATGTGAAGACGTGAAAGAATTTAGTGGTTCTAAAACCTATGTGTTTGTTTGCTGTTTAACGCCGCGCTCATATATGACGGTGGTTCGTAAATAATGGACTCTGGGCAATGCAACTAGTGATGGACAACATGAACCTCGATCTACAATGATATGCATCAACCAAGTCACCGAGCCTGACCACCCTATACCATTAGTCGCCTCTTACGACAAGCATGGGTTGCAGAAGACTTATTCTATCCCGGATACTCACGGTGGAATAACCTTTCGAAATGAGTATTTAGAGTAATACTGTATATATTGAAACAATTGTTTATATTGACGGAGGAGTGGGTTTCATGATCGGGGTTTATGTCTCCTTGCGCTCATTAAATCACACTTTCATCGCCAAATTAAATGGACTTTTACGCATTAAACTATGCCAAACTAGATCACATGCCCAGTGAAGATCCAGGTTGGAATAGGTCTTCAGCAACCCATGTTGGCCGTAAAAAGCGACTAGGTATTTTGTAAGAGACAATTGACGGCATCGGGTGGTCAGACTTACCGACTTGGTTGATATTCTTATTTACCGAAGACGAAGCCAAGTAGAGTAAAGAAAAACAAATTGCACTTACAGCTCTGTAACAATTATGTTATTTGGGAATAAATCTGTTAATAGCAACATATATGTGAATAATTATTATGTAATTCTGTATTCTAAAAGATGGGTAAGAGGTACAGTAGTTGGTAAATGCACAATGACATGAATCTATCTATCTAACTGATTCTACGACTGCGCAGTCAACTACATACTCACAGGTAGGCACTGCCAGGTGCACCTCGGCCTCACGACTATCATTCTGGTTGGCGCTGTTGTTAGCTGTACATACATAGGTGCCGCTGTCTTCACGCCCAGCGTTGATCACGTCGAAGACACTAATGAAGCCGTCAGTCGGAGGCTGGCGGAGACCATAGTGATCTGTGAGGTTCTCTTCCTTTATGATGGCGCCATCCTTTCGCCACGTGATGAAGGGAGGAGGAAATCCATCAACAGAGCATTCCAGAGTGGCGTTGGCACCTCCCGAAATGGTGTAATTAGCTCTGACTCTGTTGCTGACTGATATCGAAATATTCCCTGAGGGATCTGTAACATGTGTAAACGTGAAGACGAAAGAGAACAACAAGAATTTTGTGGTTTAAGATTGAGAGTAATATAAATGTATATTTTGAAAGAATTTTTGTTATTGACGGAAAGGGTGGCAGGGGTTTCCAAGCCGTCTAAGAGGCCGCGATTTGCTTTGCAGAGTTGCGTCCCTTGGACACGCCAGAAGCCTATGATTGTGGGTTCGAATCCCGATTCGCCCCGATTATGTCACTTTGGGCTTTCCTCCAACATTAAGCTAACACGCCGCGAAATAACTGGAATACAGTTAAAAGCGGCGTTAAACCCCACTCACTCACTCACTCACTCACTATTGATGGAAAGAGAATCAAGAAATTTCGATCCTCAAATTACATGGCATATTTACGCAGTATTCTGTACCGAACTAGGTCACATTTCGTACCATTCCAAAATTTATGATTCAAAATCTTGATTCTAAGGTGTAGAAGGCTGTCTTTTATTCGTTTGAATTTATAACAAAGACAATTCGGATTCTACTTACAGCTCACACGGATATCCAAGGTTCTGTTTTCCAGTACATTGTCATTCGCTTCAATAACGCATGAGTAGTTTCCGTGGTCTGTGACTTGGACGTTTTGGAAAATTAGAGTTTCATTTCCAGGTGTAACCCTTGAATGTTCCTCTTTCTCCCAGTACACTGTGTAGTTTGTTATGTTTTGGTATCCGCAAGTGACAGATGCAGTGGTCCCAGCCGTGATTGTCCATGGTGAGTCCTCAGACAGAAAAACTGCACCTGGAACAAAGGAGGTTGTATACAACACAGTAAACTACGGCTATAACGAACTCAAAGGGACCACTAATTTTAGTTCGTTATAACCGTAGTTCATTATAAGCGTATATACAGCAACTATTCAGCAAATGGGCGGGATCACATTTCAAAACACATTTCGTTATATCCGTCAGTTCGTTTTAAGCGTTTTCATTATAAACGTAGTGTAGATTCATATTTCCTAACCTGTTCAGGTGAACAACTTTCTTGAAGAAATGAGTTCCACGTGTTTGTTTTTCTTACATAGCATTATTTGTTCCAGGAAATACTGGAAACTGATTGGCTTCAGGTTTTGGACAGAAAATTGTTCAATGGGTGTCTGAATGCTTGAAAAGGAATTGTGATTTTTTAACCGGTTCATCCTTTCAGAGAAAACAATCGAAAACAATTGTAACTGAAAATATATTGTTTCTAACAAAAATTACAAACCTTGTTTGATTCCTTACCTGTATTTAATCCAATAACTGCCACAACTAACACAACAGCAGGACAACACACCAGCTTCATCGTCGCTGCACGGCTGGTGTTGTTTGTGGGAGAAATGAGTTAGGACGGTCTATAACAAACTTCAAGGAAGTAGTGTCGGGTCGTTTGTAACTGCAGCCGAGCTAAATATCACTCGATTATCTGCCGAAACATTATAGGCAAACGCTTGTGATTTTTGGTTCATTCCCTGACGGTTTTGACGCATCACACGGAAACAGTGCGTTTCACCTTTGTGAGGGATCCTTCCGTCATCCCATATATTCCTTTCAGTTCCAGTTTCCTTTGAAAGAGAACATGTCTATTGGATTCCGAATGCATTACCATAAACACTACAATAAAATCTGACAATGATACTGTATGTTATTTGTAATGACAGTAAGTATGCATCTGTGGTTTTATGCAACATATGTCAATATGTCAGTGAGGACAGCGATATTGCTGTATAGTGTTCACAACGACAACCAGGTGATAAAATAGGACTGGTCAACTCTGAGACAGTGTAATGTATTTAAGTTATGATTGAACACATTTAACTGTATCTAGGGTATGTTTTTAGATGCAAGACGCGTGTGAAATTAAAAATTATTCCTGAGGGATTCTTAGACCGAAGTACTTTTAGTCATACGCGCTTTCTTTTGGTTTGTCGTATTATCGTACATAACATTCATCGATAGGGGGACGAGTCTTCTTGCAGGTTACGGAGAGGGGCGAGTGGTGACAAATGCGCCGCACAATCGGATGTCGTATCTCTTGTTTATGTACGGTAGCAGGTTTTTTTAAATTCCATTTTAGTTTCGCCGCAACAGGCATTTATAAATCCTATATTTTTAGCACACACATGCCACAAAATATAGGACATAACTCAAAATAATGGTCCTACATTTATTTGTACTGAGTACTTTCGGTAATAGTTTCAAGAAAAGGAAATTAACATATCATTTAAGGAAATATGCATTTCATACAACTTTTTTCAAATTGCTATGTACAAAGGACTAAGCTATCGAAATATGCATGCAAACTAATTGTGCCGTTTCTAATTCCCCTTGCAACAAGGAAACAGTATTTTGGGTCAGGGTATCAACTGTTGAGAGCTGGAGATGATTACGACTCTAATTTACTGGTGATCAATGCTTTAGTGTTCCTATATTTCAAAGGTTCAAAGGTTTGCATTTGAACCTTGATAGAAGATCAACAAAAATATGAAGAGTTTTATCCAACAAAGCACTTATAACATATCATAAACATAAATGAAAATTGTCACACAATGTCACACGGGCTTGACGTGACATCCATGTCACATGGTGTTGTGAACATGTCCCATTCATGTAACATGGTGTTGTATACATGTCACACGGTGTTGTATACATGTCACATCCATGTCACACAGTGCTGTATACATGTCAAATCCATGTCACACGGTGTTGTATACATGTCACATCCATGTCACATGGTGTTCTATACATGTCAAACCCATGTCAACTGGTGTTATATCCATGTCACACGGTGTTCCATCCATGTCACTCCAACGTCACAGGTGCTCTATACATATCTGACCCATGTTACACGGTGTTGTAAACATGTCACATCTATGTCACTCGGTGTTGTATACATGTCACATCCATGTCACATGGTGTTGTATTCATGTCACACGTTGTTGTATACATGTCACATCCATGTCACACGGTGTTGTATACATGTCACACGGTGTTGTATACATGTCAAAACCATGTCACACGGTGTTATATCCATGTCACACGATGTTCCATCCATGTCACTCCCACGTCACAGGTGCTCTATACATGTCACACCCATGTCACACTGTGTTGTATACATGCCACACGGTGTTGTATACATGTCACATCCATGTCACATAGTGCTGTATACATGTCACATCCATGTCATATGGTGTTGTATACATGTCACATCCATGTCACATGGTGTTGTATACATGTCACAAGGTGTTGTATACATGTCACATCCATGTCATACGGTGTTGTATACATGTCACATCCATGTCACACGGTGTTGTATACATGTCACACGGTGTTGTATACATGTCAAAACCATGTCACACGGTGTTGTGTGCATGTCACACGGTGTTCCATCCATGTCACTCCCACGTCACAGGTGCTCTGTACATATCTGACTCATGTCACACGGTGTTGTATACATGTCACACGGTGTTGTATCCATGTCATATCCATGTCGCACGGTGTTGTATCCATGTCACACGGTGTTGTATACATGTCACATCCATGTCACACGGTGTTGTATACATGCCACACGGTGTTGTATACATGTCAGATCCATGTCATATGGTGTTGTATACATATCAGACCCATATCACACGGTGTTGTATACATGTCACACGGTGTTGTATCCATGTCACATCCATGTCACACGGTTTTGTATCCATGTAACACGGTGTTCTATACATGTCACACCCATGTCACACGGTGTTGTATACATGTCAGATCCATGTCATACGGTGTTGTATACATATCTGACCCATGTCACACGGTGTTGTATACATGTCATACGGGGTTGTATCCATGTCACATCCATGTCACACGGTTTTGTATCCATGTAACACGGTGTTGTATACATGTCACATCCATGTCACACGGTGTTGTATACATGTCCGATCCATGTCATACGTTGTTATATACATGTCACATCCATGTCACATGGTGTTGTATCCATGTCACAGGGTGTTGTATGCATGTCACAGGGTGTTCCATCCATGTCACTCCCACGTCACAGGTGCTCTATACATATTTGACCCATGTCACAAGGTGTTGTATACATGTCACATCCATGTCATATGGTGTTGCATACATGTCACATCCATGTCACACGGTGTTGTATACATGTCACACGGTGTTGTATACATGTCAAAACCATGTCACATGGTGTTATATGTATGCCACACGGTGTTGTATACATGTCAAAACCATGTCACATGGTGTTATATGTATGCCACACGGTGTTGTATACATGTCACATCCATGTCACACGGTGTTGCATGCATGTCACGCGGTGTTCCATCCATGTCACTCCGACGTCACAGGTGCTCTATACATATCTGACCCATGTCACACGGTGTTGTATGCATGTCACACGGTGTTCCATCCATGTCACTCTCATGTCACAGGTGCTCTATACATATCTGACCCATGTCACACAGTGTTGTATACATGTCAAACGGTGTTGTATCCATGTCACATCCATATCACTCGGTGTTGTATGCATGTCACATCCATGTCAAACGGTGTTGTTTTCATGTAACACAGTGTTGTATACATGTCACATCCATGTCACACCCATGTCACACGGTGTTGTATACATGTCACATGATGTCACACGGTGTTGTATACATGTCACATCAATGTCACACGGTGTTGTATGCATGTCACATCAATGTCACACGGTGTTGTATACATGTCACATCCATGTCACACGGTGTTGTATACATGTCACATCCATGTCACACGGTGTTGTATACATGTCACACGGTGTTGTATACATGTCAAAACCATGTCACACGGTGTTGTGTGCATGTCACACGGTGTTCCATCCATGTCACTCCCACGTCACAGGTGCTCTGTACATATCTGACTCATGTCACACGGTGTTGTATACATGTCACACGGTGTTGTATCCATGTCATATCCATGTCGCACGGTGTTGTATCCATGTCACACGGTGTTGTATACATGTCACATCCATGTCACACGGTGTTGTATACATGCCACACGGTGTTGTATACATGTCAGATCCATGTCATATGGTGTTGTATACATATCAGACCCATATCACACGGTGTTGTATACATGTCACACGGTGTTGTATCCATGTCACATCCATGTCACACGGTTTTGTATCCATGTAACACGGTGTTCTATACATGTCACACCCATGTCACACGGTGTTGTATACATGTCAGATCCATGTCACACGGTGTTGTATCCATGTCACATCCAGTTCACACGGTTTTGTATCCATGTAACACGGTGTTCTATACATGTCACACCCATGTCACACGGTGTTGTATACATGTCAGATCCATGTCATACGGTGTTGTATACATATCTGACCCATGTCACACGGTGTTGTATACATGTCATACGGGGTTGTATCCATGTCACATCCATGTCACACGGTTTTGTATCCATGTAACACGGTGTTGTATACATGTCACATCAATGTCACACGGTGTTGTATACATGTCCAATCCATGTCATACGTTGTTATATACATGTCACATCCATGTCACATGGTGTTGTATCCATGTCACAGGGTGTTGTATGCATGTCACACGGTGTTCCATCCATGTCACTCCCACGTCACAGGTGCTCTATACATATTTGACCCATGTCACAAGGTGTTGTATACATGTCACATCCATGTCATATGGTGTTGTATACATGTCACATCCATGTCACACGGTGTTGTATACATGTCACACGGTGTTGTATACATGTCAAAACCATGTCACATGGTGTTATATGTATGCCACACGGTGTTGTATACATGTCACATCCATGTCACACGGTGTTGCATGCATGTCACGCGGTGTTCCATCCATGTCACTCCGACGTCACAGGTGCTCTATACATATCTGACCCATGTCACACGGTGTTGTATGTATGTCACACGGTGTTCCATCCATGTCACTCTCATGTCACAGGTGCTCTATACATATCTGACCCATGTCACACAGTGTTGTATACATGTCAAACGGTGTTGTATCCATGTCACATCCATATCACTCGGTGTTGTATGCATGTCACATCCATGTCAAACGGTGTTGTTTTCATGTAACACAGTGTTGTATACATGTCACATCCATGTCACACCCATGTCACACGGTGTTGTATACATGTCACATGATGTCACACGGTGTTGTATACATGTCACATCAATGTCACACGGTGTTGTATGCATGTCACATCAATGTCACACGGTGTTGTATACATGTCACATAATGTCACACGGTGTTGTATACATGTCACACCCATGTCACACGGTGTTGTATTCATGTCACACCCATGTCATACGGTGTTGTATCCATGTCACATCCATGTCACTCGGTGTTGTATACATGTCACATCCATATCACTCGGTGGTGTATATATGTCACATGATGTCACTCGGTGTTGTATCCATGTCACATGGTGTTGTATACATTTCACATGATGTCACACGTTGTTTTATGCATGTCACATCAATGTCACATGGTGTTGTATACATGTCACATCAATATCACACGGTGTTGTATACATGTCACACCCATGTCACACGGTGTTGTATACATGTCACATCCATGTCAAACGGTGTTGTAGTCATGTCAAATGATGTCACACGTTCTTGTATTCATGTCACACCCATGTCACACGGTGTTGTATTCATATCACACCCATGTCATACGGTGTTGTATACATGTTACATGAAGTCACACGGTGTTGTTCGGGCATTATATTGAGATCGTAAGGTGTTCAAGGACTTATGAGTTGAATGCATTTCTTTGTGCATAGGAATCAGATATTCTGCTCAAATTTCATTATGATATAAAATATTTATTAAAACACCCAACTCTTAGCACAGTGAGCAAAATGGGAACGGAATGCACTAACTTTTTTCAACTGACAGTCAGATGATAAAAATAGAAGCTTCGATATCTTTTAATAAAGACCGGCGATTGGGTGGTCAGTCTCGGTGAAATGGTTGGTTGCGTATGGTCTCAATCCTGCATAGTCATGTCCAGAAACGATTATTTACAGTCCGCCTTCATACAACGTACTATTACCGAGTGTCGTGTTAAACAACGAACAGTTTAGTGTACATTTGGGTATAAAAGGTAAAACGAGATACTGTTGAAGCATATATTTGCGAATATACATATAGTTTGAACTTTCTTTTCAGGGGGTAGAGACGTATGTCGAAAACATATTAAAGCATTTATGTACATTTCAAACAAATCAATAATAACATAGCGAATTTCATAGTAAAATATCTATTAACAAACAGACGACAACCAGTTAGGTGAGGTGAGGTGAGACCCCTATCACTCATTAGCTGTTTAGGAAAATTGTTTGAGAGAGTTGTGTTCAAACATTTATATAATTACTTTCATGAGAACAAGTTGTTGTATAAGTACCAATATGGGTTTCAGGCTGGTCACTCAACTGTCCACCAACTAAAAGAACTTTATCATCAAATTTGTACAGCGTTAGATAACAAAGAAAACTATTTTATTGTATTCTGTGATGTATCAAATGCCTTTGATCGTGCATGACACAGTGGGCGTGTGTATAAATTAGAGAGGTATGGTATAAAAGGCCAAATGTTAAAATGGCTTACCAGTTACATAAGTAACCGTAGCCAAAGCGTATTTGTCAATGGGGAAATATCCAAACCAAGATACATGAAGGCTGGCGTGCCACAGGGGTCCGTGCTTGGTCCTTTACTCTTTATTGTTAATATAAATGACATTGCTGATAGTTAAGGCTGTATGACAAGACTTTTTGACAACGATACATCGATTGGCATGTAATCCAATGATAACAGTGTACTGGAACGTTCCTTAAGCACAAATCTAGCAATCTTAAGTGAATGGGCGAAACTTTGGCTGATAACTTACAATCCCGAAAAGACTAAATCAGTTCTATTCTCTCGCAAAGACAACATTGGAGGTCTACAACTATATTTCAACGGAAAAGTAATCAACTCTGTAAAAAGTCATAAGCACTTGGGTGTTATACTGGAAGCCAGTGGCAAATGGTCTTATATAGATATCATAATAAAAACAACTTACAAGATGATTTACTCAATGAGAAAACTCAAACATCTCCTTCACAGAAATACTATTAACAATATATATAAAATGTTCATAAGACAACACTTTGAATACGCATGTGAGGTATGGGATGGTTGCACCGAAGGACAAAGTGAGAAATTAGAACAATTACAATTACAAGCTGCACGCATTGTAACTGGTCTACCTAAATATGCCCCCAGGCATTCATTATATTACGAAACCGGTTGGGAACCCTTAGTTGAGCATAGAAAGAAACGTAAACTTTGTCTTTTCTTCAAAATTAATCATAATATGGCCCCTTCCTATCTAACAGATATTCTACCAAACACCGTTGCTGCAAAAAGCTCATACAGTCTCAGAAACTCTGAAAACATCAGTGTTCCTCTCACGAGACTAAGACATTCGTGTGAATCCTTTTACCCATCGATCATCCGATTGTGGAACTCTATTCCGTTATCAGATCGAAATTCTACGATTTCTTGTTTTAAAAATTCTTTACAAAAGCACCACCACACGTCACCTGCGTACTCACTGCGCATTTGGAAAAAGAAAATATAAAATCTTACCCACAAAACTGAGATACATGTGCCGCTGCAGTCAATTGAATTATGATTTATACAGAATTGGTATAAAAGATCACCCGAACTGTACATGTTCAAATACATGTGAAAATGCATATCATTATCTCATGGAATGTACATTGTTTAGTCATCAGCGTGAAATTATTTTTAACAACCTTTAAGATATTGTTCATAACATACCTGTTGATGTACACCTACTGTTATACGGCAATGCAGATCACGTTGTTACAGAAAATGAAGTTATATTTAAGGCAGTACACCGTTATATAGTATGTACAACTAAAAGATTTGTGGAAACTCCATCCATCAAGAACCATCTTTTAACGTCTTTTGGTATGACGCTCACTAGACCATGGCGGCGGTCACCAGTGCCAGTAGAGAGAATGTTTACAAAAGAAAAAAATATTTGCTTGTCCAGTGATTCAGTTTGGACAGCGACACAAATTCGAATAGTGAGTGACGATTAAACAGATGATCGTTCAGTGAGAAGCCACAGTTCACACGTCTGTGTCCATGCAGGACACGCCCCTGTTTAAATAACGCTGCATGGAGTAGGGGTCAAAGGGCTGCATGTAGATGGTGTTGGCCTCAGTCACAGGAAGATCCACCATCAGCCTTTCATCCACTTCATGGTAGACATGTTCGACCGCCGCTGGCATAACGCCTGTGACGAGATATCAAACATTTGACAAGTAGGACTTAAAGGGGTGGTATTCGCACAGAAATCAATTTGAAATTGTTTGAAAATATCCACTCATTTTTCTCACATTGAAAGTATGAAAGTCAAATTACTGGGCAGAGTTACCTCCCTTAGATCATGTCGTAATTGACGTCAATTTAACTAGTCCCAAGTAAACGAACAGTAATGTACTAACAGTAAATAACGAACAGTACGGTAATAACAGTAAAATACTACCAGTAAACTACTAACAGTAAACAACTTAGTCAGGTATTAACAGTAACATACTACCAGTAATCTACTAACAGTAAACAACTTACAGTACGGTATTAACAGTAAAATACTACCAGTAAACAACTAACAATAGTACGATAAACTCTACACATCTAACAGCAAATTACTAACTGTAAATTACGAACAGTAGAGTACTTACAGTAAATAACTTACAGTAAGGTATTAACAATAAAATACTACCAGTAAAGAACTAACAGTGAAGAGCTAACAGTAAGCAACTAACATTTAACTACTAACAGTAAAGCCGTCATATAGCTGGAATATTGCTAAGTGCGGCGTTATACAACAAACAAACAAACAAAAACTAACAGTAAAATACTACTAGTAAAGTACTCACAGTAAAGTACTAACAGAAAACCTCTAACAGTAAACAACTAACAATAAAGTTCTATAAACAGTAAACAAGTAACAGTAAGCAACTAATAGGAAACAGGTAACGGTAAACAGTAAACTACCAACAGTAAGCTACTAACAGTAAGCAGTAACTACTAACAGTAAACTACTAACAGTAAACAGTAACTACTAACAGTAAGCAGTAACTACTAACAGTAAGCTACTAACAGTAAACTACTAACAGTAAACAGTAACTACTAACAGTAAGCAGTAACTACTAACAGTAAACTACTAACAGTAAACTACTAACAGTAAGCAGTAACTACTAACAGTAAACTACTAACAGTAAACAGTAAACTACTAACCTCTGATGCAGAAAGACAACAGGACAACGAGGAGAACATTTGTGACAACCACCCCAACAACAACTGCCAACAGTATCTTCCACGCTGAAACAAAGACACTATGAGTGTGTGTCCCGAACACCTGGTGTCATCACTGACTTTCCGTCATCCATTGACCCCCAGCTTGCTTCTTACACCCAATAGGAATTGTTTCAGCAGATAATCGAGACTATTGTTATTCTATAGCCTTGACTTTTCACTCTGGCTTTTCACAATATTCCAACAATTTATTTTCACAGACTGTAGGCATGTGGGCTTTTGAGCATGTCCATCAAACAAAGTATATTTTATTGCATTATTTACGGTAATTTATGGAAGATTTTGATTTTGAAAAAACGCTTTCCTCCTACAATAACCTGCCACCTAATAACTGAAATATTGTTCACATAGTCGGTAAACCTGACTCAGCAATAGTTCTAAACTGGTAAGCATGCATACAGTGCTTCAGCAGTACTTACTAGATTCATAGTCCTCGTCATCCTTGAGATTCAGATCAGTCGTATCTGGAAGGGAATCGATTATATGGGTGAGGTGGTATTATTTGTACATTAAACATCATTAATGTTGTGTACGTACTGTGCTGGTGTTTTATAGTCATGCCATGGTGGAATACTTACTGTTGTAAACTTCCGTCGTACTGAGGATGCGTGCAGTGGTATCTGTGGAATATGAAGATGAAGCGAAATCAATAATGTTCTCTGAGAATTGCAACATTTCAGTTGTTTGCTTTATATATTTCAGCTATGCAACGACTGCCTCTGAATTTAATCGAGTCTGGATCTATCAAGCCAGTGATTAATAATATCAGCACAGACCAACACCGTAGAAGTTTGAGTGAGTGAGTGAGTGAGTGAGTGAGTGAGTGAGTGAGTGAGTATGGTTTTACGCCGCTTTTAGCAATATTCCATCAATATCACGGCGGGGGACACCAGAAATGGGCTTCACACATTGTACCCAAATCGTGAATCGAACCGGGTCTTCGGCGTGACGAACGAACGCTTTAACCACTAAGCGATCCGACCGCCCCACACCGTTGAAGACACACAAAAACCTGAAATTGACCACTGACCACTGACGACCTGAAGCATTTAGACTTAACACCAAGATACGTTGCCTTGGATACAAAACAAAACATACAATATGCACGTGTATTTATATTTTTCAGGGAATATTTTACATGATTATGTTGAACTGTTTCATGCTTCAAGTCGGGAATATACACTGGGGGCGACTTACCATATCTTATTCCGATACTGTATTCCAAATCCAGATTACGACGAAGACCATTGGTCAAGATGACCCTGTACAGACCGGTCATGTTTTCAGTAACATTCACATGGTAGAATTGAAATAACTGGACATCAGTTGACAATGTCCGGTTCCTCATGTTCCAAAGAGAATTGTCACCGCTCCTATGCACGTGTATTTATATTTTTCAGGGAATATTTTACATGATTATGTTGAACTGTTTCATGCTTCAAGTCGGGAATATACACTGGGGGCGACTTACCATATCTTATTCCGATACTGTATTCCAAATCCAGATTACGACGAAGACCATTGGTCAAGATGACCCTGTACAGACCGGTCATGTTTTCAGTAACATTCACGTGGTAGAATTGAAATAACTGGACATCAGTTGACAATGTCCGGTTCCTCATGTTCCAAAGAGAATTGTCACCGCTCCTACTCCAAACACTGGTTTCATTACTTCCATCTGCCTGCAGGCTCCATTTCACAACTAATGACCTTGGACTTGAGACGACTGTGAAGTTGACCACGATTGATTCTCCCTCAACAACAGTGAACCTCCTTGAAAGTTCCCCTTGATTTTGTAAAACTGGGAAATCTGCAACAATAATAGCATTCGCGAGTAATATTAAATCATCGAATCTGGGTAATTCAAACCAGTGATTGACATCATGAGCATCGATTTACGCCATTGGCATGCAATGAAACGCATCAACCAAGTCACCGAGCCTGACGACCCGATCCCATAATTCGTCTCTTTCGACAAGCATGGGTTGCAGAAGACTAATTCTATCCCGGATACTCACGGTGGAAGAACTATTTGAAAGGAGTATTTAGAGTAATATTGTTTGTATATGTTGAAAGAATTGTTGTTATTGACGGAAAGAGACTTATTTGTAACCGCTTCTGAAGTAAAGAGTGGGTTTTATGATCGGGGTTTATGTCTCCTTGTGCTCATTAAGTGACACTTTCATCGTCAAATTAAATGGACTTTTACGCACTATAGTATGCTAAACTAGATCACATGCCCAGGAAGATCCAGGTTAGAATAGGTCTTCCGTAAGCTATGTTTGCCGTAAGAGGTGACTATGCGTGTCGTAAGAGGTATTCGAGAGTAATGTTGTTAATGCATCAGTAAATATGTAAGTAATTGTTATGATGTGTAATTATACATGTCGGAAAAAAGTCATAACAAAATACTAATATATGTTGCTTATTGTGTGAACAACATTTATATTTTATCGGGTACGCTGCTTTTAGCAATATTACAGCAATATAACGGCGGGGAGCACCAGAAACGGGCTTCACACATTGTACCCATGTCGCGAATCGAACCCGGGTGTTCGGCGTGATGAGCGAACGCATTAAACGCTAGGCTACCCGACCGCCCCTTGAACGTTGTAAGAATGAACATCACCATGTCTTACTTGTTCTTAACTGCATCCTGATGATGTTCTGGGTACTTTGTTTCTGTTCTACCATTGCTATGTATATAATGACCGTCACGTCTGTAATGACTGTCATGTCTCTATGTAAAGTGATAGGTCCTTTCATATGTTTGCCCTATCTTTTGCATCTGTCCAATATGGCGGAACGTTACTTCGGTGTTCG
Source organism: Haliotis rufescens (assembly GCF_023055435.1). Lineage (NCBI taxonomy): Eukaryota > Metazoa > Mollusca > Gastropoda > Lepetellida > Haliotidae > Haliotis > Haliotis rufescens. The sequence continues at coordinate 67,178,416 of NW_025964001.1, read as the reverse complement.
TGTTTGCGCATTTGCCAAAACATTCTAAAACATTGTAGGGGTATCGGCGACGTTTCACGACGATCATTAGTGATTAGATTAAAAAAAACAATAACCCAAGATCACCAATATACTATTTTGGATATTCAATTTTCCGAGCTAAGCTCCAATATTTTGATTTCAAAACATATACTAAATAACGCCGTGAATGGTGATTTAGTAATGTTTTACAAATGGTGAAATTTACGATGTTCTTAAATTTCATTTGGTCATTTTCAGTAATTTTCCTTTGCGTAAAATGCTTTGAGAGAAGGAGATACGTTAACTTATTGACCGACATAATCGATCCTCACGATCGTGGTGAGCAGGAGAGAAAAGAGAGAACTGTTCCACTCGGGGATTCCCCATGAAAAGTAGTCCCGGTCAAAAATCGTGTAAACGTCAAAAGGTGAAGTTAATACTTTGTGGGAGTCACTTTTTGAAGTTTGTTGAAAAATGAACTGGTCATGTGATCAGCAAATAAACCAATCAAATCATCAAAATCCTTTAAGCTTCAAAATAAGAAGTAACAACATAACCCTGGCAATCATGCCTTCACAATCAATAAATTTTGATCACGACGCCCTCTGCTTTAGCATTCCTCCTTTAGTTTTCATGCAGATCTATTGAGATTGTAGAGATCATCTCGAAATGAATACGTGGGTAAGAGGTATATTAGTCGATAAAGGCACAATGACATGGATATACCCAGCACAAATGATGCTACTTCTGTGCAGTCAACTACATACTCACAGGTAGGCACGGCCAGGTGCACCTCGGCCTCCGGACTATCATTCTGGTTGGCGCTGGTGTGAGCTGTACATGCATAGGTGCCGCTGTCTTCACGCCCGGCGTTGATCACGTCGAAGACACTAATGAAGCCGTCAGTGGGAGGCTGGCGGAGGCCATAGCGGTCTGTGAGGTTCTCTTCCTTTATGATGTCGCCATCCTTTCGCCACGTGATGAAGGGAGGAGGAAATCCATCAACAGAGCAGACCAGATTGGCGTTGGCACCTCCCGAAATGATGTAATTAGCTTGGTATCGGTTGTTGATAGATATCGAAATATTCCTCGGTGGATCTGTTACATGTGCAAATGTGAAGACGTGAAAGCATTTAGTGGTTCTAAAACCTATGTGTTTGTTTGCTGTTTAACGCCGCGCTCATATATGACGGTGGTTTGTAAATAATGGACTCTGGGCAATTCAACCAGTGATTGACAACATGAACCTCGATCTACAATGATATGCATCAACCAAGTCACCGAGCCTGACCACCCGATCCCATTAGTCGCTTCTTACGACAAGCATGGGTTGCAGAAGACTAATTATATCCCGGATACTCACGGGGAAGAACTATTTGAAAGGAGTATTTAGAGTAATACTGTCTATATTAAAAGAATTGTTTTTATTGACGGAGGAGTGGGTTTCATGATCGGGGGTAATGTCTCCTTGCACTCATTTAATCACACTTTCATCGTCAAATTAAATGGACTTTTACGCATTAAACTTTGCTAAACTAGATAACATGCCCCGTGAAGATCCAGGTTAGAATAGGTCTTCAGCAATCCATGCTTGTCTTCAAAGGCGACTAGGCTTGTCATAAAAGGCAACTGACGGCATCGGGTGGTCAGACTTGCCCCCAGCTTGCCTCTTACACCCAGTGGGATTTGTTTCAGCAGATAATCGAGACTATTATTATTCTCTGGCCTTGACTTTTCACTCTGGCTTTTCACAATATTCCAACAATATCTCTTCACAGACTGTAGGCATGTGGGCTTTTGATCATGTCCATCGAACAAAGTATATTTTATTGCATTATTTACGGTAATTTATTGAAGATTTGGGTTTATGAAAAAAACCGCTTTCCTCCCACAATAAACTGCCATATTATAACTGAAATATTGTTCACATAGTCGGTAAACCTGACTCAGCAATAGTTCCTAAACTGGTAAGCATGCATTCAGTGCTTCAGCAGTACTTACTAGATTCATAGTCCTCGTCCTCCTTGAGATTCAGATCAGTCGTAGCTGCAAGGGAATCGATTATATGGGTGAGGTGGTAATATTTGTACATTAAACATTACTAATGTTGTGTACGTACTGTGCTGGTGTTTTATAGTCATGTCATGGTGGAATACTTACTGTTGTAAACTTCCGTCGTACTGAGGATGCGTGCAGTGGTATCTGTGGAATATGAAGATGAAGCGACATCAATAATGTTCTCTGTGAAATGCACAATTTCAGTTGTTTGCTTTATATATTTCAGCTATGCAACGACTGCCTCTGAATTAAATCGAGTCTGGATCTATCAATCCAGTGATTAATATTATTAGCACAGACCAACACCGTAGAAGTTTGAGTGAGTGAGTGAGTGAGTGAGTGAGGTTTTACGCCGCTTTTAGCAATATTCCAGCAATATCACGGCGGGGGACACCAGAAATGGGCTTCACACATTGTACCCGAATCGTGAATCGAACCGGTTTTCAGTGTGACGAGCGAACGCTTTAACCACTAAGCGATCCGACCGCCCCACACCGCTGAAGACACACAAAAAACTGAAATTGACCACTGACCACTGACGACCTGAAGCATTTAGACTTAACACCAAGATACGTTGCCTTGGATACAAACAAAACAAACAATATGCACGTGTATTTATATTTTTCAGGGAATATTTTACATGATTATGTTGAACTGTTTCATGCTTCAAGTCGGGAATATACACTGGGGGCGACTTACCATATCCTATTCCGATACTGTATTCCAAATCCAGATTACGACGAAGACCATTGGTCAAGATGACCCTGTACAGACCGGTCATGTTTTCAGTAACATTCACGTGGTAGAATTGAAATAACTGGACATCAGTTGACAATGTCCGGTTCCTCATGTTCCAAAGAGAATTGTCACCGCTCCTTCTCCAAACACTGGTTTCATTACTTTCATCTGCCTGCAGGCTCCATTTCACAACTAATGACATTGGACTTGAGACGACTGTGAAGTTGACCACGATTGATTCTCCCTCAACAACAGTGAACCTATTTGAAAGTTCCCCTTGATTTTGTAAAACTGGGAAATCTGTAACAATAATAGCATTCGCGAGTAATATTAAATCATCTAATCTGGGTAATTCAAACCAGTGATTGACATCATGAGCATCGATTTACGCCATTGGCATACAATGAAACGCATCAACCAAGTCACCGAGCCTGACGACCCGATCCCGTTAGTCGCCTCTTACGACAAGCATGGGTTTGCAGAAGACTAATTCTATCCCGGATACTCACGGGGGAAGAACTATTTGAAAGGAGTATTTAGAGTAACAATGTTTGTATATCTTGAAAGAATTGTTGTTATTGACGGAAAGAGACATATTTTTAACCGCTTCTGAAGAAAACATTGGGCTTTATGATCGGGGTTTATGTCTTCTTGAGCTCTTTAAGTGACACTTCCATCGTCAAATTAAATGACTGTCACGTCTGTATGTAAAGGACCCGTGAAAATCCGGGGTAGAATAGGTCTTCAGCAACCCAAATGGTATAACTAGCTCTGACTCTGTTGTTGACTGATATCGAAATATTCCACGGCGGATCTTTAACATGTGCAAATGTGAAGACGTGAAAGCATTTAGTGGTTCTAAAACCTATGTGTTTGTTTGCTGTTTAACGCCGCGCTCATATACGACGGTGGTTCGTAAATAATGGACTCTGGGCAATACAACCAGTGATTGACAACATGAACCTCGATCTACAATGATATGCATCAACCAAGTCACCGAGCCTGACCACCCGATCCCATTAGTCGCTTCTTACGACAAGCATGGGTTGCCGAAGACTAATTATATCCCGGATACTCACGGGGAAGAACTATTTGAAAGGAGTATTTAGAGTAATACTGTCTATATTAAAAGAATTGTTTTTATTGACGGAGGAGTGGGTTTCATGATCGGGGGTAATGTCTCCTTGCACTCATTAAATCACACTTTCATCGTCAAATTAAATGGACTTTTACGCATTAAACTTTGCTAACTAGATCACATGCCCCGTGAAGATCCAGGTTAGAATAGGTCTTCAGCAATCCATGCTTGTCTTCAAAGGCGACTAGGCTTGTCATAAAAGGCAACTGACGGCATCGGGTGGTCAGACTTGCCCCCAGCTTGCCTCTTACACCCAGTGGGATTTGTTTCAGCAGATAATCGAGACTATTATTATTCTCTGGCCTTGACTTTTCACTCTGGCTTTTAACAATATTCCAACAATATCTCTTCACAGACGGTAGGCATGTGGGCTTTGGAGCATGTCCATCGAACAAAGTATATTTTATTGCATTATTTACGGTAATTTATTGAAGATTTGGGTTTATGAAAAAAACCGCTTTCCTCCCACAATAAACTGCCATATTATAACTGAAATATTGTTCACATAGTCGGTAAACCTGACTCAGCAATAGTCCTAAACTGGTAAGCATGCACTCAGTGCTTCAGCAGTACTTACTAGATTCATAGTCCTCGTCCTCCTTGAGATTCAGATCAGTCGTAGCTGCAAGGGAATCGATTATATGGGTGAGGTGGTAATATTTGTACATTAAACATTACTAATGTTGTGTACGTACTGTGCTGGTGTTTTATAGTCATGTCATGGTGGAATACTTACTGTTGTAAACTTCCGTTGTACTGAGGATGCGTGCAGTGGTATCTGTGGAATATGAAGATGAAGCGAAATCAATCTTGTTCTCTGAGAAATGCAACATTTCAGTTCTTTGCTTTATATATTTCACTTATGCAACGACTGCCTCTGAATTTAATCGAGTCTGGATCTATCAATCCAGTGATTAATAATATCAGCACAGACCAACACCGTAGAAGTTTGAGGGAGTGAGTGAGTATGGTTTTACGCCGCTTTTAGCAATATTCCAGCAATATCACGGCGGGGGACACACATTGTACGCATGTCGGGAATCGAACCGGGTCTTCGGCGTGACGAACGAACGCTTTAACCACTAAGCGATCCGACCGCCCCACGCCGTTGAAGACACTCAAAAACCTGAAATTGACCACTGACTACTGACCACTGACTACTTGAAGTATTTAGACTTAACTACAGAATACGTTGCCTTGGATACAAAACAAAACATACAATATGCACGTGTATTTATATTTTTCAGAGAATATTTTACATGATTATGTTTAACTGTTTCATGTTTCAAATCGGGAATTAACACTAGGGGCAACTAACCATTTCTTATTCTGATACTGTATTCCAAATCCAGATTACGACGAAGACAATTGGTCAAGATGACCCTGTACAGACCGGTCATGTTTTCAGTAACATTCACGTGGTAGAATTGAAATAACTGGACATCAGCTGACAATGTCCGGTTCCTCATGTTCCAAAGAGAATTGTCACCGCTCCTACTCCAAACACTTGCTTCATTACTTCCATCTGCCTGAAGACTCCATTCCACAACTAATGACCTTGGACTTGAGACGACTGTGAAGTTGACCTCGATTGATTCTCCCTCAACAACAGTGAACCTCCTTGAAAGTTCCCCTTGATTTTGTAAAACTGGGAAATCTGTAACAATAGTAGCATTCGCGAGTAATATTAAATCATCTAATCTGGGTAATTCAAACCAGTGATTGACATCATGAGCATCGATTAACGCCATTGGCATGCAATGAAACGCATCAACCAAGTCACCGAGCCTGACGACCCGATCCCATAAGTCGTCTCTTACGACAAGCATGGGTTGCTGAAGACCAATTCTATCCCGGATACTCACGGGGGAAGAACTATTTGAAAGGAGTATTTAGAGTAATATTGTTTGTATATCTTGAAAGAATTGTTGTTATTGACGGAAAGAGACATATTTGTAACCGCTTCTGAAGTAAACAGTGGGTTTTATGATCGGGGTTTATGTCTTCTTGCGCTCATTAAGTGACACTTTCATCGTCAAATTAAATGACTGTCACGTCTGTATGTAAAGGACCCGTGAAAATCCGGAGTAGAATAGGTCTTAAGCAACCAATGCTTGCCGTAAAAGATGACTATGCTTGTCGTAAAAGGCGACTAACGGGATCGGGTGGTCAGGCTCGCTGTCTTGGCTGATGCATGTCATCGATCCCAATTGCGTGGATCGATGCTCATGATATTAATCACTGGATTGTCTGGTCCAGACTCGATTATTTACAGACCGCCGTCATATAGATGGAATAATGCTGAGTGCAGCGTAAAACAACAAACCAACCAAAACCAACTGTATGTAAAGTCATAGGTCCTTTTCATGTTTGCCCTATCTTTTGCATTCGTCCAATATGGCGGAACGTTACTTCGGAGTTCGTGTTTGCGTATTTTCCAAAACATTCTAAAACATTGCAGGGTTATCGGCGACGTTTCACGATGATCATTGGTGATTAGATTACAAAAATGTGGCAGACACAAGTATTAACATACAGTTTTGTTGTATATATGTTTTATCTATTTGAGGTCCTTTAGGTTTGTAATATTATTTTAAGTTGTTAGGAAAGTAGGTTCTTAGTTCAATATCTATTATGGGCTTCTGGATTAGTTTACTTATAATGTAGAGGGTGGTTGGGTTGGTCTATGTTTGTGTCATTGTTTCTCCTCTTTGTTCTAACCCAAGCCTTGTTTTCATTGGCTTGTTCAAACTGTGCACTTTTCATCCATCTTGCACTTGACAATACACCAATTCAGAAGTCAGTCAACAATTTGGACTCGGACAGATCTGGGATAAATAATTCGATTATTAAGGTTAGTAATCTATAAAATTGCTAGCTAATATCTATGTATTTGTATAATAATATAACTTATGTTATCTAAGTTATGTGGAATGTAATTTCAGTATTATTAACATGCTTATCTTTGGTATGGTGATTGTGTCACCATATTACTAAGTTAATAATTAAATAAGGCTAAGTAAACACTATAAATGCTTGTCATCCTTCTTCTTCCTGTGTGTGAATGTTTGAGTGAATGCGTTGATTTTTATCATTGTGTAAATACTGAATTTGTATGCAATGTCAATCATTGTATGGTAGTTAGTAGTTAGTTATATTTCCTAAATTGTATTCTGTATGTTACATTTATTCATAGTTGATTCTGTAATTAGGAGCGTGCTGACAGGTACAAAGCTACCACGCAACGCGGCTGCCTAGAGAGGACAAACACCCCAGTGTCACCCACAGGGTACGCATAATTTACATGTTTGTTGTGTCATGAAGTATATTTTGTGAATAGTGTATCATACCAAATGTATGATCAGGTAATGAATTAATATAGTAGTTTCAACAAAGTGGTAATTGAATTTGTAATGTTCATTGTATGTTGGAACCGTGGACCATATATATATTGTAATCTTATCAGTAATGTCGGGATCGAGTTATCGCCCTTGATCAATCGTTTGTTTACTTCAGGGTAAGGTAATGATTTTATATATCATTGATTATTAAGTTCATGTTGATGTAATGAATATAGACTATGTTTATATTAAATGAAAGGTTGCTTTGTATTGTATTAATATATGTGTGTATGAAACCTGTGTACTACTGTTTTTATAATCTTATTGTTTGTACATTACAGGGTGTCATTGTTATCTACTAATAAGGCAATAAAGACTCACACCCGTAGCCTGTGTTGGACCTTGTATTTGCCATCACAAACCCCGGTTACAAAATGGAGCCCCTAGTGAGGATTTTTGCCTAAGAAATGTCAGCCAGCCTCTTCGTGGGATAGACAGCTCCCCTTCCATTCTGTGTACAGGCACATGTACTTAGATCTGCCGAGCCATGTGATCTGCCAAGCCATGTGATTCCCTTCACTTTCACGGTATCTGTGACTGACTTCTGTGTATTGACATTTGTGGATATAACTTTGTGTATTTTGTAACTTGTACCTTATTCCCGTACACAAAGCATATTTCTGATATCTGGTAATTTGTAAATTACTTCCCTTTGCAATCAATCATGTAATATATTTTACTTCATAGTATTTATTTATCTTTGCCGGCTTAAGTTTTTCATTATTGTACATTTATTTCAAATTATCTGCATCTATGTAAGGTTTTCTTAATTGTAATTACATTCAACCTTTCTCTACATTTGTAATTATAGATATTTATCTGGCCAGTAAACCTTGTTATGTAGCATTTCACAACTTGTGAAAACATTTTTTCGGTGATCACCAAGTTTGTATACTTTGGTATTGTGTACATTTGTTTACAGCATGTATCGATAGTTTAGTTTAGTTGAGTTGAGTTGAGTTGAGTTGAGTTGAGTTGAGTTGAGTTGAGTTGAGTTGAGTTGAGTTTAGTTTAGTTTAGTTTAGTTTAGTTTGACTATTGGATAAACTGTTTTGTTAGTTTTAATAAAGTTTGAAATATTTGCCTGCCTTACGTAGACTTGGTTTCCTTAGATTGGTTAAGTTAGTATTTAGTTAGACTTTTAGATTAGTTGTTGAGTTAGTTTCAATAAAGTATAATATTTAATTATAACCAGGTGAGTGTGTGTGTTTGAATCAGTTCTATTTGCTTCTTTCACCTTTCTACACGTATGCAAATAAACTTGGATAGGTATTAAATAATAATAATAATCAGATTAGAATTAGTTTGGGTTGTTTTTTTCTGACTGCCCTACCACAGACTGACTTAGTTTGAAATCATTTTCCCCATCTGCACTTCTTTTTTTTTCACATTTACATAACAGCATGCCTTGATCTATTCCTTCGTGTTGTTTTGTGGGTCTTATATTCACACCGGGTATTAGTTATCTTAGGTACTTTATTTCATTATGTAGCATTTTAGTATCTACTTTTATTTTTCACTGAGGTTATTTTTTGTTTCTAGGCAATAGTGTTGCAATCCATTTTTTTTATATTCCATTGCAGCTGTTTTTCTTTCTGATTGCAGTTGTGACTCTGTGATCATCACTACTCATTTTCAGATTTCAGTTATCAACATCTTTCAAAACTTCTGTGACTTTTTATAGTCGTTGCACATCTTCTTCACATGCTTTTGTGATCTTTATTTGGATTTTGTAATCCTTCCACTCGACTGCATCATACTCTTACATCATGAATCTTGAAGAAGAGGAGATGAAAAGTTTGTTAACTATATTTACAAAGATGGGACTGTCTCCAAAGGTTGAGAATCCGGAAGACTTTAAAGCCTGGATTCAAGGAATGGCACAACAGGAAGGACCTATTGTAAAGACAGAGCCTGATGTCAAAGGCGCCTCCTCAGCCACTAATCCTGAACTTGCTGCTCCACCTTCAACATCTGGCATAACATATCACCACTTTCCCAAGATACCATTCTTTAGCGGAGAGACTGGAAAGGACACTCCATATGACTTGTGGAAATATGAAGTTGACTGTCTTCTACAGTCAAAGACTCATTCTCTAGATGTTATACTCCAGGTTATCAGAAAATCTTTGAAGGGAGAAGCCGCACTGGTTGCCATGAAGCTTGGACACACTGCCACAGTTGAGGACCTCTTGTTCAAGATCCATTCTGCTTTTGGAACTTTGAGAAGGAAGGAGACCCTGATGTCACAGTTTTATGGTACTTTCCAAGGAGACAAGGAAGATGTTACAGCATGGGGTTGCCGGCTGGAGAACCTCATGTACCAGATAGCCTCCCAACGTCAGATGAACTTTGAGGAACAGGATGAAATGCTCCGAAGCAAGATGTGGGATGGCCTTAAGCCTGAACTGAAGAGCCTTGCTGCCCTTTGTTCCTGAAACAAGATACAATGCCAAGGTACCCGCTTTACTTGGAACTAATGTGTTGCAGCATTTCTTGAATGAGTGTAAGTTACAACACGGAGCACGTTTTCTTCAGAAGGCCAATCTCCACACTCCTTGGTACTTAGCCTACAGGACTTTAGCATTACGGGATAAAGAACTGGAGCGACAAGGACACTGCCTTGGATTTGTTCGCAGCACAGAGAACAAGAACCTCATCATTCCACCCAACACCAACATGGTTATCAAAGGACAAGTAACCAAGGGGTTCAATTCACCAGTCATATGTGCTTTACTCCAACCTACCAGCTTTGCTTCATTACCACGGGATTTGGACATAGCACCTACGCTTATATCTTACAACTATGACAGTCGGAACCCAGTGGACGTGCACATCTCTAACATTACAACTAGAACAGTAGTTGTCCCTCCTAGAGCTCTGTTGTGTGAGATTCAGCCTGTATCTATTCCGGAGCTACCCCCTGGAGAACAAGGTGACCCAGATGACATCATCAACCAAGTCGATGTTGATGACACTGACCTGACAAGGGAAGAGATACAGATGGGACTTGACATCATCATGAAGTTCACAGACATCTTCTCGAAACATGATGATGACATTGGATGTAGCAACATGGTGCATCATCGGATAGATATTGTTGATGAAGTTCCCTTCAAACAGAGACATCGCCGAATACCACCTGCAATGTATGATGAAGTTCGGAACCATATTCAAACACTACTCTCAGCTGAAGTAATCAGGAAGTCACACAGTCCTTGGGCATCCAATATTGTACTTGCCAGAAGGAAAGATGGGCGTCTCAGGATGTGTGCAGATTTTCGCCAGCTTAATGACCGAACCATTAAAGATTCCTACGCTCTGCCGAGGATTGAAGACTTACTGGATTGTTTGGGTGGAAACAAGTTCTTCTCAGTCCTTGACATGAAAAGTGGTTATCACCAGGTGGAGATCGAGGAAGCTCATAAAGAAAGAACTGCCTTCACTGTAGGACCTCTAGGATTCTACGAGTACAATCGTATGCCATTTGGACTTACCAACGCCCCAGCCACTTACCATCGTCTCATGGAACGATGCCTTGAAGGTCTACACCTTAACATCTGTTTGATCTATCTCGATGATTTGATCATATTCTCTAACACGTATGAAGAACATACTGAACGACTCAAACAAGTTTTCCAGCGGATACAAGAATGTGGGCTCAAACTCGCCACCAAGAAGAGCAAGTTCTTCAAAAGAAAAGTTCGGTATGTGGGGTACATTGTTTCCGAACATGGAATTGAAGCTGACCCTGAGAAAATTGACAAAGTGCAACATTGGCCAACTCCTTCCAGCCCGGAACAAGTTAGGAAATTTCTAGGATTCGCTGGCTATTACAGAAAATTCATCAAAGATTTTGCCAAAATTGCCAAACCACTTTCAGAGTTAATGCCAAAGTCAGCTTCAAAGAAGTCAAAGCAACCCAAGGACGTTAACTGGATGTGGGGGAAGCCCAACAGAGTGCTTTCAACGAACTAAAGCAGCGACTCTCCATGCCACCAATTCTGGGATATGCTGACTGTACCAAGCCCTTTGAACTACATACAGATGCCAGTGGTCATGGATTAGGTGCAGTACTCTACCAGGTGCAGGACGGACAGCCACGAGTAATAGCTTATGCAAGTAGAGGACTCAGTCGTTCTGAGAGAAATTATTCAGCACACAAGCTGGAGTTTTTGTGTCTGAAATGGTCTATCTCAGAGAAGTTTCATGACTACTTGTGGGGTCATGACTTTGTGGTTATTACCGACAACAATCCATTGACGTATGTGCTGACAAGTGCTCGATTAGACGCCACAGGTCATAGATGGCTTGCTGCTCTCTCCAGCTATAATTTCAGCATTAAGTACCGCCCAGGGAAATCCAACAGTGATGCCGATGCTCTGTCTAGGTTACCAGTCAAGGAAGACCCTGATGACATGGATGAGATTGCCAAAGATTATGTCACAGCTATTTGTCATTCAACCCATGTGACGAATCTTGTGGAAAGTTTGTGCCTCTCTGCAGATGTGGTTGAAGATGAAGACCTTGACTTAACTGAGGACAGATGTGAACAGAATGCCAGAGACTGGAGACGATCACAGGCTAAAGATCAAGCCCTAGTAGAAATTATCACACACTTGAGGAATGGAGCAAGACCAGACCGGATGAACTACCTGAAGGATCCTGAAATGACATCATTGATGAAGAACTACAGTCAGTTCAAACTCAAGCGAGGAGTTCTATACAGAGTCGCCAGTGTTAATGGCGTAGACCGGGAACAGCTAGTTCTACCCTCTCGATTAAGAACTGCGGCAATGAGGAGCCTCCATGACAATGTTGGACACCCTGGAAGAGACAGGACTGTATCACTTCTACAGGACAGATTCTACTGGCCAGGGATAACACGTGACGTGGAGACCCACCTAAAACATTGTGAGCGTTGTCTAAGGAGGAAAACTGCAACCAACATCAAAGCTCCCTTAATCAGCATCAAGACTTCCGAGCCACTAGAGCTTGTATGCATGGACTTCCTTTCCCTAGAACCCTCTAAAGGAGGAATAGAACATGTCTTGGTTGTGACAGATCACTTCACTCGCTACGCCCAAGCCTACACAACCAAGAACATGTCAGCAAAAACAACAGCAGAAGCCTTTTTCAGCAATTTGGTCATCCATTATGGTCTTCCAAAAAGAATCCATTCTGATCAAGAAGCCAATTTTACAGGGAAGGTGATGCAGGAATTGTGCCAGCTTCTGAAAATAGAAAAGTCCCGGACAACGCCATACCATCCAATGGGCAATGGGATGACAGAACGGTTCAACCGTACTCTTTGTAACATGCTTGGTACTTTGGAACCAAATGAAAAGAAGAACTGGAAGGCGCATGTAGGTCCACTCGTCCACGCCTACAACTGTACCCGCCATGAGTCAACATCTGTAGCTCCCTTCTTCTTGATGTTTGGAAGACATCCAAGACTACCAGTTGACCTTGTTTTGGGATTGGACATGGAAATTCAGGAAAGCAAGTCCATAACAGAGTACACCAAATCCTTGAAGGACCGTTTGAAGCAAGCTTATGACATAGCTTCAACAGCATCTCAGAAATCTCAGGCCAAGCAGAAGACTTACTATGACCAGAGGGCCAGAGCTGCAATGTTGGAACCAGGAGATCGAGTCCTTGTAAAGATTGTGGCCTTTGATGGAAGACATAAATTAGCTAACAGATGGGAGGAAGATGTATATGTTGTGCTGCGCCATCCCAATCCATCGATACCTGTCTTTGAGGTTGGAAAGGAGAATGGAGAGGGAAGAAATAGAGTGCTACATCGTAACCTCTTGCTGCCAGTTAGTTCTTTGCCAGTCAAAATGCCACCAGCCATTAAACCCAGACGACGACAAGTACCAATACCTGTGCCTAAGCCGAGGAAGAACACGGCTGTCGAAACAAGTGAAGATCTGTCTGATGAGGAATCAGCAATTGGCTATACCCGTTCTTCAGAACCTTCAGTTCCTACTGAGATCACAGTGGAAAGGCCAACTGAAGGAGAGTCAGAAGAAGCTTTAGAAGGAGATGAGACTCCTACTGAAGAAGGGAGGGAAGAAGAAGAGCCAACTGATAATACTGTTCACCAGAACGAGCAAGATGAAGACAGATCTGAGACTGGGGCCACAGGTAGTGAGGATGACAGAGAAGAACAACCCAATTTGCAGCCAGAAGATGCTTCTCAGCCACGGCGGTCAACCAGAACCAGGTCACAGCCCAACTGGATGAGAAGTGGAGAATATGTTCTTTCTGCCATAAGTGATCCTGGAAATCCAGAATGGCTTGCCAGAGCCAACTATCTCAATTCTCTGCTAGCTGATGATAGATTCCGGGATCAGCGACACCGAGTGGCTGATACTCTTCTCGATCTTGTTAGCGGCAAGGTCAAATGATGAGACATCATTTTCCTGTGGGGGGAAGTATGTGGCAGACACAAGTATTAACATACAGTTTTGTTGTATATATGTTTTATCTATTTGAGGTCCTTTAGGTTTGTAATATTATTTTAAGTTGTTAGGAAAGTAGGTTCTTAGTTCAATATCTATTATGGGCTTCTGGATTAGTTTACTTATAATGTAGAGGGTGGTTGGGTTGGTCTATGTTTGTGTCATTGTTTCTCCTCTTTGTTCTAACCCAAGCCTTGTTTTCATTGGCTTGTTCAAACTGTGCACTTTTCATCCATCTTGCACTTGACAATACACCAATTCAGAAGTCAGTCAACAATTTGGACTCGGACAGATCTGGGATAAATAATTCGATTATTAAGGTTAGTAATCTATAAAATTGCTAGCTAATATCTATGTATTTGTATAATAATATAACTTATGTTATCTAAGTTATGTGGAATGTAATTTCAGTATTATTAACATGCTTATCTTTGGTATGGTGATTGTGTCACCATATTACTAAGTTAATAATTAAATAAGGCTTAGTAAACACTATAAATGCTTGTCATCCTTCTTCTTCCTGTGTGTGAATGTTTGAGCGAATGCGTTGATTTTTATCATTGTGTAAATACTGAATTTGTATGCAATGTCAATCATTGTATGGTAGTTAGTAGTTAGTTATATTTCCTAAATTGTATTCTGTATGTTACATTTATTCATAGTTGATTCTGTAATTAGGAGCGTGCTGACAGGTACAAAGCTACCACGCAACGCGGCTGCCTAGAGAGGACAAACACCCCAGTGTCACCCACAGGGTACGCATAATTTACATGTTTGTTGTGTCATGAAGTATATTTTGTAAATAGTGTATCATACCAAATGTATGATCAGGTAATGAATTAATATAGTAGTTTCAACAAAGTGGTAATTGAATTTGTAATGTTCATTGTATGTTGGAACCGTGGACCATATATATATTGTAATCTTATCAGTAATGTCGGGATCGAGTTATCGCCCTTGATCAATCGTTTGTTTACTTCAGGGTAAGGTAATGATTTTATATATCATTGATTATTAAGTTCATGTTGATGTAATGAATATAGACTATGTTTATATTAAATGAAAGGTTGCTTTGTATTGTATTAATATATGTGTGTATGAAACCTGTGTACTACTGTTTTTATAATCTTATTGTTTGTACATTACAGGGTGTCATTGTTATCTACTAATAAGGCAATAAAGACTCACACCCGTAGCCTGTGTTGGACCTTGTATTTGCCATCACAAACCCCGGTTACAAAAACATAAACCCAAGATCACCGCTTTGCTATTTTTTAAATTCATTTCTCCGAGTAAATCTCCAATATATTTTATGTCAAAACATTCCCATAAAAAACGCCGTGAATGGTGATTTAGTAATGTGTCACAAATGGTGAAATTTACGATGTTCCTCATTTTAATTCTGTCATTTACAGTAATTTTCCTTTGCGTAAAATGCTTTGAGAGAAAAGAAACGTTAAGTTATTGTCTGACATTACCGATCATCACGATCGTGGTGAGCAGGAGAGAAAAGGGAGAATTGTTCCACTCGGGGATTCCCCATGGAAAGTAGTCCCGGTCAAAAATCGTGTAAACGTCAAAAGGTGAAGTTAATACTTTGTGGGCGTCACTTTTTGAAATTGTTAAAAAATGAACTGGTCATGTGATCAGCAAATAAACCAATCAAATCATCACAAATCCCTTAAACTTCAAAATAAGAAGTAACAACATAACCCTGGCAATCATGCCTTCAAAATCAAAAGATTTTGATCACGACGCCCTCTGCTTTAACATTCCTCCTTTAGTTTTCATGCAGATCTATTGAGATTCGTAGAGATCATCTCGAAATGAATACTTGGGTAAGAGGTATATTAGTCGATAAAGGCACAATGACATAGATCTACCCAGCACAAATGATGCTACTTCTGTGCAGTCAACTACATACTCACAGTTAGGCACGGCCAGGTGCACCTCGGCCTCCGGACTATCATTCTGGTTGGCGCTGGTGTGAGCTGTACATGCATAGGTGCCGCTGTCTTCACGCCCGGCGTTGATCACGTCGAAGACACTAATGAAGCCGTCAGTGGGAGGCTGGCGGAGGCCATAGCGGTCTGTGAGGTTCTCTTCCTTTATGATGTCGCCATCCTTTCGCCACGTGATGAAGGGAGGAGGAAATCCATCAACAGAGCAGACCAGAGTGGCGTTGGCACCTCCCGGAATGGTGTAACTAGCTCTGACTCTGACTCTGTTTTTGACTGATATCGAAATATTCCCTGGAGGATCTGTAACAAGTGTAAACGTGAAGACGTAAAAGAACAACAAGAATTTTGTGGTTTAAGATTGAGAGTAATATAAATGTATATTTTGAAAGATTTTTTGTTATTGACGGAAAGGGAGGCACGGGTGTCCAAGTCGTCTAAGGCGCCGCGATTCGCTTTGCAGAGTTGCGGCCCTTGGACACCCCAGAAGCCTATGATTGTGGGTTCGAATCCCGGTTCGCCCCGATTATGTTTCTAGGTTTGTCAGCACCATACCCGTGCTCGTGGTAAACGTCTTAGACCTGCATCACTTGGGGCTTTCCTCCCACATTTAGCTGACACGCTGCGAAATAACTGGAATACTGTTAAAAGCAGCGTTAAACCCAACTCACTCACTCACTCACTATTGATGGAAATAGACTCAAGAAAGTTCCATCCTCAAATTGCATGGCATATTTACGCAGTGTTCTGTACCAAACTAGGTCACCATTCGTACCATTCAAAAATTTATAAACTTGATTCCAAAGTCTAGAAAGCTGTCTCTTATTCGTTTGAATTTATAACAAAGACAATTCGCATTCTACTTACAGCTCACACGGATTTCCAAGGTTCTTTGTTCAAGTACAGTGTCATTCGCCTCAATAACGCATGAGTAGTTTCCGTGGTCTGTGACTTGGACGTTTTGGAAAATTAGAGTTTCATTTCCAGGTGTAACCCTTGAATGTTCCTCTTTCTCCCAGTACACTGTGTAGTTTGTTATGTTTTGGTATCCGCAAATGACAGATGCAGTGGTCCCAGCCGTGATTGTCCATGGTGAGTCCTCAGACAGAAAAACTGCACCTGGAACAAAGGAGGTTGTATACAATACAGTAAACTACGGTTATGACGAACTCAAAGGGACCACTAATTTTAGTTCGTTATAACCGTAGTTCGTTATAAGCATATATACAGCAACTATTCAGCAAATGGACGGGATCACATTTCAAAACACATTTCGTTATATCCGTCAGTTCGTTATAAGCGTTTTCGTTATAAACGTAGTGTACATTCATATTTCCTAACCTGGTCAGGTATACAACTTTCTTGAAGAAATGAATTCACGTGTTTGTTTTTCTTACATAGCATTATTTGTTCCAGGAAATACTGGAAACTGATTGGCTTCAGGTTTTGGAAAGAAAATTGTTCGATGGGTGTCTGGATGTTGAAAAGGAATTGTGATTTTTTTTATCCGGCTCATCCTTTCAGAGAAAACAATCGAAAACAATTGTGACTGAAAATATATTGTTTCTAACAAAAATAACAAACCTTGTTTGATACCTTACCTGTATTTAATCCAATAACTGCCACAACTAACACAACAGCAGGAAAACACACCAGCTTCATCGTCGCTGCACGGCTGGTGTTGTTTGTGGGAGAAATGAGTTAGGACGGTCTATAACAAACGACCAGGAAGTAGTGTCGGGTCGTTTGTAACTGCAGCTGAGGTAAATATCACTCGATTATTTGCCGAAACATTATAGGCAAACACTTGTGATGTTGTATTGATTCCCTGACAGTTTTGACGCATCACACGGAAACAGTGCGTTTCACCTTTGTGAGGGATTTCTTCCGTCATCTCAAGATATTCCTTTCAGTTCCAGTTTCCATTGAAAGAGAACATGTCTATTGGATTCAGAATGCATTACCGTAAACACTACAATAAAATCTGACAATGATGCTGTATGTTATTTGTAATGACAGTTAGTATACATCTGTGGTTTTATGCAACATAAGTCAATATGTCAGTGAGGACAGCGATATTGCTGTATAGTGTTCACAACGACAATCAGGTGATAAAAAAGGACTGGTCAGCTCGGAGACAGTGTAATGTATTTAAATTATGATTGAACACATTTAACTGTATCTAGGGTATGTTTTTAGATGTAAGACGTGTGTGAAATCAAAAATTCCTGAGGGATTATTTGACCGAAGTACTTTTAGTCATTATTTTGGTTTGTCGTATTTTCGTACATTACATTCATCGATAGGGGGACGAGTCTTGCATGTTACGGAGAGGGGCGAGTGGTGACGAATGCACCGCACAATCGGATGTCGTATCTCTTGTTTATGTACGGTAGCAGGTTTTTTTAAATTCCATTTTAGTTTCGCCACAGCAGGCACTTTTAAATCATACATATTAAGCAACCCTAAGCACCCCCCAACACCACCGCCACCACCACCCCACCCTACCCCCACCACCAATCTACCCCGCCCCCACGTGTTGTGGGTTGTTTCAATTTCAGAACACACTTCATTTATAATGTGAGATATCAGACATACCACAAACTCATCAACAAGGATTCTGTTTTGACATGTATTTTACACCTCGTATGTGGAAAGGGAATATTGCAGGAAGTAGCCACGGTCCTATTGTCGAAGCTGCCGTCCCTATGTATCATGAGTTTTTTAAACTTTGCACCAAGATAGTTTTGTACGTTTGTACATTGTATTTCACTTGGTTGTACGTTGTACATTACTGCACTTGTACTTTGTATATTGTAATTACATATACTTTGTACATGGATACCTATGTAGATAGTTCAGATGAGTTTGTACATAGGTACTTTTAAGGCCCCAGTAATGCTTTCAAAATGATTATTGGTAGACACGTGAAGGACATTTCAAAGTTTGACAAAGATGATGTCCGGTGCAAGTCTCTATTATGACTGGCACAATATGTTCCCGTGTTTTTTCAGGTGACCAATTGACTTGCCTGTGCATGTGTTTGCGCCGGGTGTCTCCGATACGAGCAGGATACGCTCACCTTTTCGAGAACACCTGGAAGTATAACTATTTGATAGTTATTCTTAAACACATGCTTGTGATACAGTCGGAATCCTATGATTATGGAAATGGTTTTGTCGTTTTTATTGCCATTCGTTTATGTTTAGTTAGGTGTCAGCTATTTGACAGTGACTCCTAAACACATGCTTAAGATATAGTCGGAATCGTACAATGAGCTGGGAGTTCTCGTCGCTGTTATTATAATTGAACAACTTGAATGAGATGGCGTTCCTCAGTTGCCACCAGCCTAAGTTGCCGGCAGCAACCTGCCTCAGTTCTCACCAACCACATCTGCGATCTGCCTCGCTTGCCACAAACCTCAGTTGCCACCAGCCTCAGTTGCCCCAGCCTCAGTTGCCACCAGCCTCAGTTGCCGCCAGCCTCAGTTGCCACCAGCCTCAGTTGCCGCCAGCCTCAGTTGCCGCCAGCCTCAGTTGCCGCCAGCCTCAGTTGCCGCCAGCCTCAGTTGCCACCAGCCTCAGTTGCCGCGAGCCTCAGTTGCCGCCAGCCTCAGTTGCCACCAGCCTCAGTTGCCGCCAGCCTCAGTTGCCGCCAGCCTCAGTTGCCACCAGCCTCAGTTGCCGCCAGCCTCAGTTGCCACCAGCCTCAGTTGCCGTCAGCCTCAGATGCCACCAGCCTCAGTTTCCACCAGCCTCAGTTGCCGCGAGCCTCAGTTGCCACCAGCCTCAGTTGCCACCAGCCTCAGTTGCCGCCAGCCTCAGTTGCCACCAGCCTCACTTGCCACCAGCCTCGGTTGCCACAAGCCTCAGATGCCGCCAGCCTCACTTGCCACCAGCCTCAGTTGCCGCCAGCCTCAGATGCCACCAGCCTCAGTTTCCACCAGCCTCAGTTGCCGCGAGCCTCAGTTGCCACCAGCCTCAGTTGCCACCAGCCTCAGTTCTCACCAACCACATCTGCGACCTGCCTCACTTGCCACCAGCCTCGGTTGCCACAAGCCTCAGATGCCGCCAGCCTCAGTTGCCACAAGCCTCAGTTGCCGCCAGCCTCAAATGCCGCCAGCCTCAGTTTCCACCAGCCTCAGTCGCCGCGAGCCTCAGTTGCCACCAGCCTCAGTTGCCACCAGCCTCAGTTCTCACCAACCACATCTGCAACCTGCCTCACTTGCCACCAGCCTCGGTTGCCACAAGCCTCAGTTGCCGCCAGCCTCAGTTGCCACAAGCCTCAGTTGCCGCCAGCCTCAGTTGGCACCAGCCTCAGTTGCCACCGGCCTCAGATTCCACCCGCCTCGGTTTCCACCAGCCTCGGTTTCCAGCCTGTCTCATTTGGCACCAGCCTCAGTTGCCACCAGCCTCAGATGCCACCAGCTTCACTTGCCACCAGCTTCACTTGCCACCGGCCTCGGTTGCCCCAAGCCTCGGTTTCGAGCCTGTCTCAGATGCCACCAGCCCCGGTTGCCCCAAGCCTCGGTTTCGAGCCTGTCTCAGATGCCACCAGCTTCAGTTGCCAACAGCCTCGGTTTCCAGCCTGTCTCAGATGCCACCAGCCTCAGTTGACACCAGCCTCGGTTGCCCCAAGCCTCGGTTTCGAGCCTGTCTCAGATGCCACCAACTTCAGTTGCCACCAGCCTCAGTTGTCACCAGCCTCAGTTGTCACCAGCCTCAGTTACCACTAGCCTCAGGTACCTCATCTGACATGCAAATAGACAACATCTTAAGCGTGTCAGACTCAGTTATCAAAGTAGTCCGAATTCATCAAGACAACACAAGTCTCAGTAACCAGTCCAGCAGAGATAAAATTGGTCAATGGGAGGGACATAGGAGGAACATAACACGTAACTGCAACGGGTGGTGTCACGGTCGAGCCACTTAACGTTTATGGTCAGTTCACTCCATTTCCTCGAGAAGATGCATTGTATCTGGTCCAAGTTAACATAAAACTGTTTAAAGCTACATTTACTCGGATTACTTGATCACAGATATGGTGAGTATATCATAGGGTGTAAATTCCTGCACATGAAGCAGTGTAATTGGCAGAGGTGATAGAGAAGGTGACCTGTCATCACACCTGAAGACGAAACAGTATTTTGTTAATTTAAAAAATTATTCAATAACTTCCATAACATGCCGATCAAATCACATGTGTGTGTAACCTTCTTTGAAGTTTTGTTGCGTAGTGGATGGACTAATATTAATGAAATGTAGGCACCAACATGACAGCTGTTCAAGTGAGGTATAGAGTACAAACTGTCCATATTATACATAATATTAATTCGTGTAGTGTTACTGATTCGTTTATATCTTCCTTACTGCAGTGGAGAGGTAACACCAGGTTGACGTGGTCCCCGACGATGAAGGAGGAAGTTCTCTTTCCCTGTTGGACTGTTGACTGTGAGACCAATGGCATGTTGACTGTGTGGCGACTGGTCACTAAGACTTGTGCCGTCTTGATGAAATCGGACTACTTTGATAACCGAGTCTGACACGTTTAGGCTGTTGTTCTTGGTTACTTGTGTTGGGAGAACATTTTTTGTCAGGGATTGAATGATTTTGAAACAGGAAATTCTCACTGGTTCTAATGAGTGTGTCAAATCTCACTGGTATGTCTGAAGAAATATCATATTACAGTTGGTTAAATGGTCAACTTATGATCAAAATATCTCAGTTACTATTCCTGATACTCGGAGTTAAAGGCGGATTTTCCTAATCAGTGTGGTGCTCTGGTAGGATGTTGGCATTATCAGGCTACCGCTGAGATGGATGTTGAACAGAACTAAGTGACAAGGTGAGTTTCAGACTGCACTTATTTGATAATTAAAAGGTATGAGACTTAGTTGTAGATAAACTGTTATAAATAACTATCTTAAGAACTACAAGCCTTCCTACCTGTCTTTTCCTTTACAGAACACTCCGTTAGTCAATTCAATTCTAGTTAATTGTTCAGCCCCCTCCGTGGTCTAGTGGATAGAGCGTCTGCCTGGAGAGCGGATGGTCGGGGGTTCGAACCCCAGCTGTGTCATACCACAAGACGTTAAAAGATGGTGTTTGTTGTTACTCTGCCTGCAACTCGTCATTAAGGGGCTAACACAAGGAATGGTTGGCTCGGAGTAAACCTGCGGCAGTGGGCTAGCACTTTAACTCGTTATTAGTCGGCATTAGTCCGGACTTGTACAAGCATGGTTTCTCAGTGGGCTAGCACTTTAAAATCGGCATTAGTCCGAACTTGTACAAGCAGGCACACACACACACACACACACGTGTATGCACGTCGCTATATAAGTGCCAAAGTCATGAACGCGACGTTAAACCCTATTTCAGCTCACCGCACCTAATTAATTGTTCCTGTGTGCATGCAATGCCATCTGATTACAATCTGTATGTGTACAGGTACCCTTGCCGCGGCTGCACACTGCACCTGACTCCGCGTTTGTCAGGGGTGAGTGTCTGCACGCTCGGCCACTGCAGTAGCATACACAATGAAGATTA
The DNA here is from genome assembly GCF_023055435.1 of Haliotis rufescens. Classification (NCBI taxonomy): domain Eukaryota; kingdom Metazoa; phylum Mollusca; class Gastropoda; order Lepetellida; family Haliotidae; genus Haliotis; species Haliotis rufescens. The sequence goes on along the minus strand of NW_025964001.1, from coordinate 67,156,108 downwards.
CAGACCTCTAGGACGCTGCTATGGTGCACAACATCATCATATATCAGTAGGCAAGTAATTATGTCAACATAGTAATATAGCAAATTATCCAGTGGGGCAAGGATATTGGTACAAACATTTTCAGTAATTCTCACTGAGCCAGTCAGCTTGGATTAGCAATTATGTTTTGTAATTCCATTATCCCTATTTTTTGTTATTATTTCCGAAGCGTCCCATAATAATGCCATGTCATGTCAACGTGAAGATAATAAAGACATGATCTTATGCATCCACGTTTAACCGTCCCATCTCTGTATTATTTTAGAACAAATATATCTTTCTCTCCAACAGGCATTTCCTCCGAATAGCAATGGACTCGTTTTGGACACAAGGACTGGAGTGGCCCAATAGCCATGCTGCTTCCACCTCTCTGTGATTGTCACTCTGAAGACTACAACACCACAATCAGTATAATAATAGTCAGCACGTTAAAGTTAACTGTATCACTTCATATCAGTGTCGTCATGGTAACTAAGTCTTCAATTCAAATCCCTCTTCATCGATCAGTTGTAATGTTCTTGCAAATCAGCTCCTATATGTTCGCTACCTTATTCATAGATTGAAAATGTTTTTGTAACTATGATTTTCAAAGGGGGATTTATATGTACACTGTGATATTTCTCATGTATTTATGATCATTGTTGCCTCCACAATAAATGTACATAGCTTGTTGTAATCTTTAATGATACCGTTGGATAGCTTATGTTCAGTGCTTTCTTTTGATACTTATATCATCAGTATGAATATGATAGTTTGTTTCCCCGGTGTTTAGAAACACACGTTGGTTAAGCACCTCAGACTATTGTATTCCCCGGCAGCCCAGGAGAGACTGACCTCTCTGAGGTCCGCGCACTGTATATATAAACTTTTTCAAGATCTTGTGTCTTTATCCTCCAGGGTTGGTTGGGCGGTTTAAGGGTCGGTTTGCTACTTGATGGTCGTACGAAACATTTCGGTTTCGTTAGTAAGTGATTACGGGACTTACTCTGGTTGTATTGAGCTTAACGCAGTACATGTAACTAGGGCTTACAATACTCAGTTTTTCTAGTAATCCGTGGATAAACAACCTTCCCGAGATTGTCTAGCTTTGGGGGAATTTTAGTATCTCCCTGCTCAGTCAAAGTGACTGAATCTTTAGTCTGTAAGACTGGTTTGATATTAAGACGTTCTCGTCTATTTTATTGCCCAAGTGCCTTATTTTAGGGCTAGGCCCTCTGTGTTTATTTCCCTTTATTTAACCTAGCAGAGATAATTCACTCATCAAATTGTTGAGTTAATTAACTCAGGTGATAACTTGTCGCAGCCGACTTAAATGGTTGTCTATGCATCTGGTCGCTATCTTGTTAGAACAGAACAGAGCAGCACTTTGTTTCCCTCGGCATATGAGGTACAAACAGTATTTTACATTGCCGTAGACAGACGCTGGACAGAGGTGAACCAGAGGTTTTAACAAGATTCATAATAATGTAAGCAAATTTGCATAATTTCTTTTGGACAGAGAGCTTATGACAGTTAAATAAGTGTTGGAGTTGTAACATATTTGGTCTTTTTTAATAGTGTTTTGGGATGTACATGTCCCTTTGTTTACTGAAATATTTACATTTGAAGATGTAGTGGAATTTATCTCCAATGTCAACACTATCACACAACCTGCATTAACGTTCATTCAACGCCACTCCGGTCGTGTCTATCCCCATACCAGTACTCCCTTTACTTACTTAGTTTGGTTTTTAACGTGTGCTTTCCGACATATGCCTATGTCGCGCACGGCAAAGTATACAGTCAGTGTTGTACATGACAGTGAATGCATTTACTGTAGTACGTACTACATTCTGATTGGACAATGTATGCAATGAATATTTTACAGAATGGATATGTATAAATTGACTTAGACTTGATTGACATTTATGCATATCTAATATATAATGGTGTTGAGACTTGACATGCATGGCAGGTGACATGTCACTTTGGGCGTCAATCAGCAATCCTTAATAACAAATGATGGACATCGTCTAATTATATAATAGAGCTTTCATGGTGTGACGTAAGTGCGCCAGGGTTATGATTTATCATTTAAATTTATATATTTTTTATGCTTATAAATTATGTAAATCTGTATATACTTTTGTTATACGTATACGCGTAATAGTAGTTGTAGGGGCATTATCCAGTTGGGTGCGAGTCATTGCTCCGCAATGAAATTATTAGCAGTAATGTTTTGAGTCTGAGTGAGTGAGTTGGGTTTAACGCCGCTTTTAACAGTATTCCAGTTATATCGCGGCGTGTCAGTTTAATGTGGGAGGAAAGCCTGAAGTGATGCAGGTCTCAGACGTTTACCACTTCGGTGAAACCCACGACAAACCTAGAAACATAATCGGGGCGAACCGGGATTCGAACCCACAATCATAGGTTTCTGGCAATGCCCAAGGGACGCAACTCTGCACAGCGAATCGCGGCGCCTTAGACGACTGGGCCACCCGTGCCCCCCATTTTGAGTCTGAAGGTCTACATAATATATAACGGTATGACGCTTCTATATACATCGAAAAATTACATGTACGATAATACACAATGTCGCGAGTGTAAGGTATGTACAAAGATTCGTGATAAATCATATGCACACTTAAACATCATACAATACAATACCATGAATATGACAATCCGTGACATACATTATCAAGGTAAGAGTATATTTTCAGTTCAAACTTTCTTCCCTATAGGGATCCGGGTTAGAATAGGTCTTTAGCAACTCATGCTTGCCGTAAATGGCGACTTACGGGATTGGGTGGTCAAGCTCGCTGACTTGGCTGATGCATGTCATCGTATCCCAATTGCGTAGATCGATGCTAGTGATGTCAATCACTGGATTGTCTGTTCCAGATTCGATTATATACAGGCCGCCGTCAAGCAGCTGTAATATTGCTGAGTGTGGCGTTAAACAACAAACAAACAAACATTCATAAACTTGATTCCAAAGTCAAGAATGTTTGGTTTCTTATTTACCGAAGACGAAGCCAAGTAGAGTTAAGAAAAACAAATTGTACTAACAGCTCTGTAACAATTATGTTATTCGGGAATAAATCTGTTAAAAGCAACACATATGTGAGTAATTATTATGACATGTAATTCTGTATTCGTAGAGATCGGTAAGAGGTACAGTAGTTGGTAAATGCACAATGACATGAATCTATCCTGCTACAACTGAAACAACAAACAAACAAGGCATCCGACTCTTAGCTAGCTTTTACGTATCGATAACAGATAAAAGCGACAAAACCCTTTCCATAATTTTATTCATAAGAACTCTCTGCTAAAAGCAGATTCCAATGTACGATTCCGACTATATCATGATCATGTGTTCATGAACCCCTATCAAATAGTAATGATACCAGGTGTTCGCGAAAAGGTGATCGTATTCTGCCCCATCGGTGGCACCCGTCACAAACACACGCAAAAGCAAGTCAATTGTTCACCTGGAAAAACACGGGAACGGGCATCCATATGAAGCAATACTCTTACGTGATGAACGTTTACTGCAGAAAGACAGTGACTTTGATCGATCATCCAAGCAATGGTATCGCATTGACTTACCGAAGCCCGTGTAATTGCGATTCCTGGGGACTCGGTAATGAATTTTGGGAGTCCCAGGAATATAATTGGGCACCAGCTTAGTGACCACTGTACCAACAGAAAAAAACTACAAATTATATGTGAGGCCTTTAGCTTCTTTCAGGAAGGGATTTTCTGGTTTGAAACGAAGTTTAAGGACTGAGTAAATAAAACGTCAAAACCAACAGACATCTCTGCATAAAGCAGAGTCGACTGTACCATTGAGACTATATCATGATCACGTATTTATGAAGCACTATCAAATAGTAAAGATACCAGGTGTACGCGCAAAGACGAGCGTATCCTGCCCCATCGGTGGCACCCGTCACAAACACATGCAAAGGCAAGTCAATTGTTCACCTGAAAAGACAGGGAAACATATGGTACAAGTCAAAATAGAGAATTGCATCGGACATCATTTTTGTCACTGATGCGTCAAATTTGGAAATGTCCTCCCCTAAAGAAGTCTGATACGGAATGTCCGAACATCGATCGTATTTCTTATCCGAACAGAAACATCATACAAATCAAACCTTTACTTTCCATTTAATCATTCCAACGTCCATATTCCTGTGTGTCCAATGAATATTATTTTCGTCCATTCATAATTGGTATGCGTACAGGGCGCAATATTTACTGATTATAATACCAGTATAGGTATCTCTGGAATATGCATGTTGTTGTATTGAAACTTTTGTTAATAAGTTCGGCATTGTCGTGTTAATTTTGTTTATAAATATTATTTCATAAAATATTCCAGCAAAAACAGGTGAGCTATAGAGCTTTGTGCATGTGGCAGCAATTTGTATATATCATTATAAAATTGATTATTAATCCTAACACCAACTCCAGCTTGTTTCCCCTTTACGCCATATCTTCTGAGTGAGTGAGATCGTTTCGTTTTAGCAATATTCCGGCAATATCACTGCGGGGGACACCAGAAATTGGCTTCGAACATTGTGCGCATGTGGATTTGTTTGTATGTTTGTTGTTTAACGCTGTATTCAGCAATAGTCCAACTATGTGACGGCAGTCTGCCAATAATCGAGTCTGGACCAGACAATCCAGTGACTGACATCATGAGCATCGATCTACGCAACTGGGCTACAATGATGACATGCATCAGTTAGCGAGCTTGACAACCCGATCCCGTTTGTCGGCTCTTATGAAAGCAAAGTCGCCTTTTACGGCACGCATGGGTTGCTGAAGACCTATTCTTCACGGGTTGTACCGGGTTGTGGGGAATCGAACTACAGCGTCCAACGCCATATTATTCTGGATTTTTGTCAGCACTCCAAAAATACCCCAACATGGTTTTATTTTGTAAAATATGGTTTGATTTAGAACTTTTAAAAATTAAAAAAAATAATTAATTCGCATAATACGCAACTGTTGATGGGTATCTAAGATATCTTATCTTGAAAATCAATAAATCTTTCTGGTTGAGTGATGGTTGAGTAGACATAATCAAATTTAACAAACAGTTGTTTCAATTTTCCATTACATAAAAAACAAACTCAGTGTTATTTCTTTGGACCCTCAGTTATTATCTTTTTTGCTCGTGTGTTACTTAATACATATTCTTCATAATTCTTTAATATCTTTATTCATAATGATCACCATGATTAAAATGCATTAAATCGTTAAGGCCCTTGGCAACTCATGCTCGACTATCCACTGTATTATATCTCCATTCTGTTATGATGATTACCGCTTAAAATTACCATTTATTATCACAAAATCATTTGCGAAATTTGGAACTAACAAAATCCAAGCCATATTACGGAGAGGGGCGTCAGAATCGGCTCTACATGGTGTACCCATGTGGTGAATTAGTGTGACGAGTCAACGCTTTAACCTCGCTAGACAAACCCCATCGCCAATGGCTTGGTCGGTTAAGATTATTTATATAAACAAATGTCAAATCAGGTCAGAGGTGTTGTATATATCAAGCAGGTGTTCACTGGAATAGTCACGTGATGGCATGGTTACGAGTTTAGCCAATCGGGAAACACTTCCGCTGCATGAGTTTTTCATGCGCGTGATCCAGACTCTATTGATCGAAGCAGACGACGCTTACTTTGTGAAGTGTACCGGTGCAACAATTTCAACAACCTGTTTAGAATTCATTTTAAAATCGAGATTACAATGGGCAATTTATGCTTATATTATTCACACGCTACGGTGAACGCTGCTTTTATTCTTGCTTTTTTGGCGGGGTGGGGGGGGGTGGGGTGGGGGGGTGGGGGGTGGATGTCATGTGTATTATGAAGACTTTCTGCCCTGCCGTATGTTTTCACTCTGGAAAGAACGTTGAACAAAACCACAAGGTAAGTGTGTAGTTAAACAATCTATTGGTGAACTTATGATTATGTTAAAGTATAATCGCTGTGGCTGTAACGATTCACAGATGATGTTTGTGTGTGTCGAGTGATTGTGTGTGTGGGTGGGTGTGTGTGTGTGTGTGGGGGGGGGGGGGGGGGGTCCCCATGTCGTCAATGAATATAAAGCATATTATTAAATGTAAGCATACAGCATGTACAATGAAACTACTGCTTCTAAATTCATAATACATAACGTCATATTCTTTAAGCGAATTCATGCAGGTTAACGATGGGGTGATAACAAACATGGTCAATATAATTTGAAATTTGAGATAAAACATCACTAGACAATATTATTTACCGTTTTACGCATGGAACAGTTTCACTAGTCACCGTCGAGACTCCCGCCCTTCTGATCGAGAAAACTTTATGTTGACATATACTAGTCAAACTACAACAAATATGACTTTGAACGAGTTAAAGCATGACGTTTATGATACCTGTCATATGATATTCTCTGTCAAACAAAGTTCGTTTCAAGGCGTCAGTAGCGGTAATCTGACCATGGTTGCTGTAAATAACGGTCAGTTGTGCGATCTACCGATTTCGTCGAAAGTAATGAAAACAAAATTGAATAAAATTGTGAATACAATAAATAAAATAGGTTACAAACATAAGTCCAGATATACAATGAACAATTTTGTAACCAGACAGTGTAATTACATGATTAATTTGCGTACTTCAGTACGGATTTCTTGACATGGTATTTCCAGGGTTAGTGCTTACGGCAATGTCTTTGCATTAGGAGAAAAAAACATCACAAATAATGATGGCGTGTATTTTATATTGCGCATCCCTCTCTAGACAGCTGTGTATTTTCTTAAAAGGGTTCAAGTTAGAAATAAAGTACAGTATGTAAGATAATATCTAACCTAAAATATATTTTATCTCGCCCACGTTCTTAGAAATAATAACGATACACACGTCACTCACATCATGGCATACTTGGCAACTGTCTGTTTAATTTTTTTTAAGGAATGTAATAATATTTATTATTTCTGTTGCAAGCGAATTGGTGAAGATGACTAGATGGCAGGGACTATGAGTTATTAACTATCCCCAACTATCAGATCCAAATTCTTGACTGGTGATTGGGTGGAACAATAAGTTCAGAAATTAAAATTAAACGTTCAAGGGAAAAGTAGGAATATGTTCAATGCTGTCAGTGTGAACAAGTTATGAATTAACTTCAGTCAGCACAATATTATGCAAAATTGCTGAATATATTTGTGAATTTGTACTTTATAAAGGTTAATTGCAGAAAATGAGTTGGTGTCTAATGTTTCAGCTCTAGTCTAGTCTAGTGACGTGCCATTTCCTACTATAATGAGTTGGTTTTATGATTCATATTCAGTTTGAGACGCATCTCTTAGACCAAGCAGATTATTTTCCTGATAGAATCATTTTATCATTATTATGGCTTAAACTCGGCGCCGCTTTACCTCCATATAGTTTCTGTAGTCACGGTGACTTTGACTGAATGTAAACATGTCCTACAATTGTACGTTATACCTAGACGACCAAGGTGCCTGGACATGGGTTACACATTGCAACTGTCCGTGGTCACGTGGGCTCCATTCTGAGAAAGCCATGCTATGCTGGACTTTCTCTGTGAAGAATGTGGTCAGTAGATATAGGGGTGTATTTTGCTAGTCCGAATGTTCCGAGTAGTGGGGAAAGTATAACCTTCCGCATTCATGGTGAAGTGTAAGAATGAGTTGCGGGTGCTGTCCACACCCAATGATACCCCAGTTACCGTAGAAAGGCAGTTGTGGTGTCAGCTGAGGTCGTCTGGAAGTCTGATCACTTTTAAACTAGTATTGATAGTTTTTAAAAAGCTCTTAGCTTCAAGTTTAAAATGAAGCGAAACACTGTCTTCGTTTGACCATTAATTTAGCACAAAAGTCAGAGCAAAGATTCGAGTCATCGGTCTCTGTTGTACGTACCCGTTCTGACAATTAAATTTTGTAGATTATTAAAACGATCTGTGTATCACTGCCAAAGGATCGTTGCAAAAACAAAATCAAGACTCTCCATTGACATGTGCCACCTCCTATACTGATGATTTAGTCTTTTCATGTTTCAGATCCACTTAAGACGTGCAAAATCCTATTTTTATGAGTTGGTCTCTAAATGTTTCAGATCCCGTTGAGACGCGCCACTTCCTGTTATAATGGGTTGTTGTATTATTGTCTCGCTCCAGTTGAGTCCCTCCATCTCCTATTGTTATCAGTTGGTCTTAAAATGCTTCTGATCCCGTTGAGACGCACCACTTCTATAAGGAGTTAGCCTTTTAATGTTTGAGAACCCGCTGAGACACGCCAGTTCAGATGTGCAAAATCCTATTTTTATGAATTGGTCTTTCAATGTTTCAAATCCCAAATGATCTAATATCGGGTGTGAACCTGGACGCCGAAAATGTTTTTGGGCCCATGTTTTCATCCTGACTTGAAAGACCGTTCTGTGTATCCGTCTCTAGTACCCCGTTCACATGCGCCTCTATACATATGTTTTTTTATATGTGCATACGTGTGCAGAAATACTATACGTGAGCAAACGTGTCCTGCTCAGGTTTCAGAATAAGCGCGGTGTTTACAACAGGGAAAAAGTCCGGGCTGATAATGTTTCTATCCTACAATGTCGAAAAACGTTTTGTGTTTTAAGATTTCTGGGCATCGAATACTCAGAAAAATCTGAAAACGCATAATGTTTACTATCTGAGTATTCACCTACTGTAGCTACGTGATCAGGATTTGCGTCCCAAGACATACCCATTTTGTGAGTTAAACAGCCCTCTTTGTACCTTATACCCCGTTTACATGCCAAAATATACACACATGAGTATCTTTACATACGGAGTAAATTTGCACATATAAGCAAAAGTTTAAAATACTTTGCGTTCACTTGAAGAAAATGCGCCGTGGGAAAAATATATTTGCTAATGTAAGTTTCAGAGTAATTCGGTCTCCACAACTCATTCACTCACTCGCTGTTAAAACCAAGATGAACAGGCTACTCATTGTGAAGAGAAGACGAGACTTTCCTATATTTCTATGCACTGGTTTAGTACTGGGTCTTACTCATGATAGAAAAGTGTGGATACAACAGAGGTAAAACATGGAATGACATCGTAAAAGGTAAGTTGACAGACAAAGATTGGGTGGACAATTTTCGGATGACAAAGGATTTGGTTGGTTGGTTTGTTGTTTAACGCCGCACTCAGCAATATTCCAGCTATATGACGGCGGTCTGTAAATGGAGTCTGGACCAGACAATCCAGTGATTAATATCATGATCATCGATCCACGCAATTGGGATCGATGACATGCATCAACCAAGTCAGCGGGCCTGACCACCCGATCCCGTTAGTCGCCTTTTACGACAAGCATAGTCATCTTTTATGGCAAGCATGGGTTGCTGAATACCTATTCTACCCCGGAATCTTCACGGGTCTCCTTTGTCAGGAACTGCAGGAATCCCTGTCCAGTGAGTCTGTGCCAGTTTGGGAACGTTTAGACATTGACCATAAAGTAGCTGTAGCAGTCTACAGGCTTGCATCCTCTGCAGAGTTCAGGACAGTTGCAAATATCTTTGGAGAAATCAACTGTTTGGGAGTGCCTGAGAGATGTGTGTGAAGCAGTTAATGACATGATGATGTTGAACTATGTCAAATGTCCAAAGGAGGAGGATCTGAAAAGCAGTGCTGGATAGCTTTGAATCGGTTTGGGGATATCCGAACTGTATAGAATATATAGAAGGAATCTCCTTTCAGTTTCCTTTGCCTTTATTTCTCCACCCTCTGTAGTATTTTCTCCACGACCTTCATTCTGTTCGTCTTCTCTGGATTCAATTTCTAAATCTGTACCGGTCTCTGTTGCTTCAGTATCTACTATGTCTGTCTCCATCTCCAGATCATCACCATTAACAATATCAGAATTATCTGTATCATCAGATTCGATCAATCTCCGCTTTCTTGCCATGCTTTCAACAACCTTCCCAGGTGAGGTGGCTGGCCGACTTCCCAGGATTTCATTCCGTCTGTTGCATAGTTTTCGGCCTTTGCCATTGGTTTTTAGCTGCTTATTGCATTCTCTAAAGGATCTCTTCAAAGTATGTATGTGGATCTTGCATTGTGCGCTTGAATTTTCAAAGCCCCATTTCTGCAGTTCAGATGACAAATGTTCATATATTGCACCTTTGATCCGTTTTGGATCGTCCAAATGGTCTTCTATGTTTTCATCACTCCAAACGCTGAGAAGAGCCTCGGTTTCTTCATCAGTCCAAGAAGAACCACGTTTTTATATTTTCTGGTTGTTATTTTACCTCCGTTCAGCTTGTAAGCAACTTGACTTGTGTACATGTTTTGAATGATCGCCTGATCCGAGCTATTAATAGAGAACCTGTCACCTGTCATGCTATTTTTAGTCATGATGAAACAGTTTTGCGCACCTAAGCAAAGGTATTTTGCGTTCACATGGCACTAAATACATACCATGTAAATATACTTATATGTAAATATACTTTTGCATGACCTTTAGGTCATGTAAATATACTCCAGGAGCAATGTTGCATAAGTAAGTAAATGCGTTCACATGACCCATTTGCACAGTAGGAGTAAATTTACTCACATATGTATAGATACTCACATGAGTATCAGAGGGCATGTGAACGGGCTATTAGATGTCAAGCAACAAGTGTACAGAACATTATAACTGTCCAAGGGCGTTGGTTTCGGCCCTCGGATGGTAGCTCAGGGTGGAGACGGAGGACAAAACTCAGGGGTGAAGTTTTAGACGACAGCAGCCATGTTTATTGTTGATTTGTTGAAATGAGTCGAAAATGTACATGTTGATAATAACGTGACAGAACGCACACCGGGACTGAGTGGCCAATGTTCCCGGGTGGAGACCCGCTCTGTCGCTTACACGAGTAGACCTTCTGGCTGCCTCTTCTCCCTGACTGACCATCTCAGTCGGGTTTTGTAGAGAGAAGTATTACATAAGGCCGTTGTCCCACGTGTATGTATATACGTACGATCCGGCGACGTAAGGAGGTGTTAATTGACATTTATAGATAGCGCGAGAGATTAAGGGTCCTGTCCGGGAGGGGCTTATGATAAGAGAGGATACGTCGAATGTTTGTTGAAAATATTGAACAGACGAAGGGCATAGAATTTCGGTGCACTTGGAAACATATTGAACCAATTAGGTATTAAAGACAGATTGAGTTTTAAATAGAATTATTGAAATGGTTTGCACTATAACATAACCATCATCCCAAACTCTGTTGTCGTACGGGGCGGTGGGGGAGCCTAGTGGTTAAAGCTTTCGCTCGTCACGCCGAACACTCCGGGTTCGATTCCCCACATGGGTACAATGTGTGAAGCTCATGCCTGGTGTCCCCCGCCATGTTATAGCTGGAATGTTCCTGAAAGCGGCGTAGAACCATACTCTCACTCTAACGTCGTGCTCCATATTTATACAAACTCTGTGTCATTGCAATTTAGCATTGCGCTAGACATGAAACGACATTGCAGATTGTCATTTTGCTGGGTGCTGGGCCTAGATTTTTTAAACGATCTTATAGTTAATATTAATCTTAACACCTTTACGATCAAAGATAGGATATCTTAAGTTTACGATAAGTAACAGCTTCGAAACTATTCGAACCTGTCATATCGTACAAAGGTGTTAGAGACTGCAAAAACGTGGTGTTTATCAATGCCAGCACGGGGATTTCCCTATCCACAAACTGAAACATGGAGAAATAACTCGGAATAAATGATCGGCTGATGGTTGTCAACTGGTCACATTGTTCAACACGCATCTATTTCAGTTCTTCCCGTTAATAAAATGTCTTGTGGCTCCCCAGATACCATTAGATATGTCAATTTGCAATACTTGCCAATCATATATACAATAATCAGTTGGCGAATATTCGGAGAAGACAAGGCCACAGAATAGATTAGAAACGCGGGAAAAACACGAGCAGCTCTGTGCATTTATTAGACGTGTCGTCAATAAGTAGTTGTCCATACATGTTTTGCGGCAAATACAAGATAATCATAACAACTTAATGTAATTCATTTGTAGTCAACATATATACACGTACGTATCGTTACACATGTGCAAAATTACTTACGTTGGTAAATGTTGTGCATATGAACGGGGTATAGGTTTGAGAGGTTTAAAACAATTTTAGTACCCCTACCAGAAGATTGCAAACAAAAATTATAAAAGAGATATGTCTTCTGTAAGTTTACGAAACTGTTTACCACAGGTATGCATGGGACATGAATGTTTAGAATTTAGATCCAATTTAAACATTAATTTTATTGATTTCGTATTTCACGACGAAGACCCGTGTTCGAATCTCCACATGGGTGCAATGTGTGAAGCCCATTTCTTGTGTCCCCCGCCGTGATATTGCTGGAATATTGGTAAAAGCGGCGTTAAACCATAGTTATTACTCACTCACTCATTCTCGTCGTTGATGTTTTTCTTTGTAGCATACGTATGTCGTGTAAAGACATTTTTCGAAAATAAAAAATGTTAAATATAGTGTTACTACACTATAGCTATTAAAATTGAAATAATGTGAGAAAAGAAACTTTTCTGTTCTTGCCTGAAATCGCCTTCTCTTCTCGCGAATGCGCCGTTGCGTAAAAACATGGAGTAAAAAGTCAAGGACGAAAGTAAGGGAAGTTTTAAATTTAAATGACAATGATGAAACCTTTGCTCGAACTGCAGACATTTTGCATTATACAAGTTTTTTTTGTATACTGGGTCAGTTTGACAATGCTGCCTATGCTTTTGTTCATGACCAAAGTCACGTTACTGGCGAAAACCCCAACATTACACCTTGAAACACACAGGAAACAGCGCACACTTGAACTTGTCATTAATGTCAAGCTGGTTATTTTGTTGTGTTATTTATGTCTAAAATGTATTACATGAATAATCAACGGAGACAATTATGATAACAAGCTGTTTGTGTGTACATGTAGGTAGTTGCCGTCATCTCGAAACCTTAAAGGCCATGTTCGTGCTGAGGAAATATTGTTCTATAGGGTTACATCTTGTTACTTTCAGCAGGGAAGGATCGACACATATATAAGTAGCTAAAAGCAGTAGTGTACAGGGTAGGTAATTAAGGATCGTGTAAATGGAGAATGAATGCACAGGCCTTCAAGTGTTGCTCTTGTATTGTGAGCATTTCACGTCGGTGGACACCAATAATGGGATTCACACGTTGAACCTCCGTGGTACTACCAGTCAGCCATAAATCACACCATTTATCATTATGACTATCTGAATGGTATGAACACACAATACCATTTAGAATGAACAGATGTTATATTTGGGATAACACTTTCTTTGTAAAGTACAGATTCTCGTCTTTTTTTCGGGATTCGAACCCACACAGCCAGAGTGAGGCACCTAATCGCCATCTGAATGTTGTTATATGGTCAGCAGCTACCCAGTTTTCGTGGCCAAAGGTGCCACAATTTACAACGTATATGTCAGATCCTTTCCTTTGCTGCTGGGTTTAAGCAAATAATTAAAACATTAGACATCTACTTCTTGCGTTTCATTTACAGTGTCGAACCCAACTCACCAACTGTATCTGTGAGAAAAAGACACCAGAAACTGACACTCATTAAATTGTCATGTGATACAAACACAAAAAAATTCAACCAATACATTGTTACATAGTAATTGATACCTGTGAAGATCCGGGGTAGAATAGGTCTTCAGCAACCCATGCGTGTCGTAAAAAGCGACTAACGGGATCGGGTGGTCAGGCTCGCTGACTTGGTTGATGCATGTCATCGGTCCCAATTGCGTGGATCGATGCTCATGATGTCAATCACTGGATTGTCTGGTCCAGACTCGATTTTTTACAGACCGCCGTCATATAGCTGGAATATTGCTGAGTGCGGCGTAAAACAACATACCAACCAACCAACATAGTATTTGAGCCACAAGAACTTTAATCAGCACATTGTTACAGACTATTTTATTCAAATGGAGTTCAACTGATATTGTGAAAGTATATTTAATACAAACGAATCGAACGTACACACCGTCCGGGATTCCAGACGTACCCAAAGTTTCTAGGTAAGATTCAGGATCACCCTGATGGAAAAGGTCAACTATGTCTGGCATCTGTGCTGGCAGGTCGTTGTGTTCAGTGGGATCTCCTGTATTTGGGAGACCTCCTCCGTTAGCTAGTGGTAGAGCGGAAGGTCCGGGGTTCGATCCCCGGCTGCGTAATTACAAAAGACGTTGAAAGATGGTACTTGTTGTTACCCTGTCTGGCGTTCGGCATTAGGGGGGCTAAAACAAGGACTGGTCGGCTCGGAGTCAGTATACTGTGTCTGAGTGGGGTATTCATGTTAAACTGCGGCATGGTATCTCAGTGGGCTAGCACTATAAATCGGCATCAGTCCGGACTAGTACAAGCAGCCACATACACACATGTGCATGCACGTCGCTATATAAGTGCAGTACTCTTGGAAGCGACGTTAAACCCCATTTCACCACACCACACCTCACCGGTATATAAGTGAAATAAAATTGAACACGACGTTAAATACAAAACGTTAACGACGTTGAAAACAAAAAGCTAAAACGAAGAGAAAGGTCATATCTGCTACAATATGTCATATATAGAATGTAATATAATATAGTATTACGACTCCATAGTCATTGCAGTGTGACGTTCGAAAAAGATGTATTTGGTATTGTCGGATAGCTTCTAATCTCTAGTTTTTCCAAAACCAATTAAGCCGACTTGAAAGTGTCAGGTAACATGTCTTTTTAGTGCGTTTCCGTGGTAACCATGCTGTTTTATAAAGAGCAAATATATATGGATAAATCTTCACGATGAATATACATTTTATTAATTTTGTGAATGTGTGTGTTGTTCCTAGCACTGCCCCTTCTATCTATGTTGCACTCAAGGTCAAGGTCACCGTGAACAGATTTGTAGCTACAAGCACCATGTATTTGGTATCACAAGAAAACCTATACAATCTAACAAATGTTACATTTGGGATAATACTTTCTCAGTAAAGTACAGATTCCAGTTCTTCTTGGGTTGAATCCCATCCAGGATTCTAACCAACACTCCCAGAGCGAGGCACCTAATTGAAAGCACACAATCAGCAATCATAGAATCTGTTTTCTAGAAAAAAATATATTTCAGGGCGGTACATGTGCATGGATCAATAATAGGCTATTTTGATATTAATTTCATGAGATACAACATCATATCATTAATTGTTTCCCAGTTCTGTTTAAAATATGTTTATGTACAGTGTCTTTTTCTTTCGACGAATTGATGTTTCTCCTGTAAATAGTTTTTAAAATGATACAATGTTATAGTTTCCATTTCCACATCGATCAACGAGTCCACTCATTTTTAAGCGCCACACACATTCGTAACCAGGCCGAATTGCAGGTTAAGGAAAGGGGCGAGTGGTGACGAATGTGGCGCACATTCGGGTGTCTTATCTCTTGTAAATGTACGGTAACACGGTCTTTTAATTCCAACTGGCACTTTTAAATCATATATTAAAAATATATAACTCTTTAGAGAGTTCGTATGATTACGGGAAGGGTTTTGTCGCTTTAATAATAATAGAGTGAGTGAGTGAGTGAGTTGGGTTTAACGCCGCTTCTAACAGTATTCCAGTTTTATCACGGCGTGTCAGCTTAATGTGGGAGGAAAACCCGAAGTGATACAGGTCTCAGACGTTTACCAGTTCGGTGAAACCCACGAGCAAGGGTATGGTGCTGACAAACCTAGAAACATAATCGGGGCGAACCGGGATTGGAACCCACAATCATAGGTTTCTGGCGTGCCAAAGGGACGCAACTCTGCACAGCGAATCTCGGCGCCTTAGACGACTGGGCCACCCGTGTCCCTTTAATTATAATAGAACAATGGTGTTCGCAGAGGAGAATGACACTCTTGGCGGTTCTTGACATTTGAATTAATGTGGGACATTTAGGAAACTGATTTTAGTTAGAGAATGTAATTGAAGTTTAAGACATCAATTCCTTGTTTTGCAAATTTCAAATCTTTTTCTGATTTAGTGGAGTAGGTTTCTGGTTGATTTGTACTCTCTAATCGATTCGAGGGGCTCTTAAATTACTGCTAGCAGTCCTATCAGTCAGCTGATGTCCGATTAGTACTTGTCCTGACTTAGAATGCTAGTCCATTGATTTATCATGCCGCGGATATAACCCACACAGCATGCTCAGTCCGAGCCGCCAGTGAGAGTAATGCCGAACGCTGGACAGGGTAACAACAAGTACCGTCTTTTGGTATGACGCGGTCGGGGATCGCACCTCCGACCACAAACTCTCCTGGCAGACTCTCTACCCACTACACCAAGGAGACGGCCTTGTTCTGAACCTTCGTTCTGAAACACTGTGTGATACAGAGCTATTATTGAAACATATCCATTAGGAAGAGTGGGTGAGTGAGGATGGTTTTACGCCACGTTTAGCAATATTTCAGCAATATCACGACGGGGGACACCAGAAATGGGCTTCACACATTGTACTCATGTGGGGAATCGAACCCGGGTCTTCGGCGTGACGAGCGAACGCTTTAACCACTAGGCTAACCCACCACCCCCTCCCAAGAAGGAAGACTGTTGTATCACCTCCATGTTTACCATGCAGTCACTTCCGGGTTGTGCTCAGAGAGATTGCCAAGCTTTGGATCTACAGTCTTAGCTGTGTTTAGGGCAGCGAGCAAAAAGATAGGAAAAAAGAACACAACTAAAATTAATGGTCTTACTTTTATTTTACTGACTACTTACGGTAATAGTTTCAAGCAAAGGAAAATAACACATCATGTAAGGCAATATGCATTTCATAATTCTTTTTCATATTCCTATGTACAAAAACTAAGCTATTGAAATCTGTATGCAAAATAAGAGTGCCGTTTCTAATTCCCCTTTCAACAAGGAAACAGTTTTTCAAGGCTGGGTATTAACTGTTGAAAGCTGGAAATGATTACGACTCTAATTTACTGGTGATCAATGATTTAATGTTCCTATATTTCAACGGTTAAAAAAAATTCGAATTTGAACCTTGATAGAAGATCCACAAAAATATGAAGCGTTGTTATCCAACAAAGGACACTTTTTACATATCATGAACAAAAATGTAAAGTGTGCAAAACAATGTCACACTGGCTTGACGTGACATCCATGTCACATGGTGTTGAATACATGTCACATCCATGTCACATGGTAATGTATACATGTCACATGGTGTTGTATTCATGTCACACGGTGTTGTATACATGTCACATCCATGTCACATGGTGTTGTATACATGTCACATCCATGTCACACGGTGTTATATACATGTCAAGTGGTGTTGGATGCATTTCACATCCATGTCACACGGTGTTATATACATGTCAAGTGGTGTATACATGTCACATCCATGTCACACGGTGTTATATACATGTCAAGTGGTGTTGGATGCATTTCACATCCATGTCACGCGGTGTTATATAGATGTCAAGTGGTGTATACATTTCACATCCATGTCACACGGTGTTATATACATGTCAAGTGGTGTTGGATTCATTGCACATCCATGTCACACAGTGTTATATACATGTCAAGTGGTGTTGGATGTATTTCACATCCATGTCACAAAGTGTTATATACATGTCAAGTGGTGTTGGATGCATTTCACATCCATGTCACACAGTGTTATATACATGTCAAGTGGTGTTGGATGCATTTCACATCCATGGCACACGGTGTTATATACATGTCACATCCATGTCACACAGTGTAATATACATGTCAAGTGGTGTTGGATGCATTTCACATCCATGTCACACAGTGTTATATACATGTCACACGGTGTTATATACATATCAAGTGGTGTTGGATGCATTTAACATCCATGTCACACAGTGTTATATACATGTCACATCCATGTCACACGAAGTTATATACATGTCAAGTGGTGTTGGATGCATTTCACATCCATGTCACACAGTGTTATATACATGTTAAGTGGTGTTGGATGCATATCACATCCATTTGACACGGTGTTGTATACATGTCACATCCATGTGACATGGTGTTGTATACATATCACATCCATGTCACATGGCGTTGTATACATGTCACATGGTATTCTATACATGTCACACGGTGTTATATACATGTCAAGTGCTGTTGGATGCATTTCACATCCATGTCACACGGTGTTATATACATGTCACATGATGTTGTGTACATGTCACATCAATGTCACACGGTGTAGTATCCATGTCACACGGTGTTATATAGATGTCAAGTGGTGTATACATTTCACATCCATGCCACACGGTGTTATATACATGTCAAGTGGTGTTGGATGCATTTCACATCCATGTCACACAGTGTTATATACATGTCAAGTGGTGTTGGATGCATTTCACATCCATGTCACACAGTGTTATATACATGTCACATCCATGTCACACGGTGTTATATACATGTCAAGTGGTGTTGTATACATATCACATCCATGTCACATGGCGTTGTATACATGTCACATGGTATTCTATACATGTCACACGGTGTTATATACATGTCAAGTGCTGTTGGATGCATTTCACATCCATGTCACACGGTGTTATATACATGTCACATGGTGTTGTGTACATGTCACATCAATGTCACACGGTGTAGTATCCATGTCACACGGTGTTATATAGATGTCAAGTGGTGTATACATTTCACATCCCTGTCACACGGTGTTATATACATGTCAAGTGGTGTTGGATGCATTTCACATCCATGTCACACAGTGTTATATACATGTCAAGTGGTGTTGGATGCATTTCACATCCATGTCACACGGTGTTATATACATGTCAAGTGGTGTTGGATGCATTTCACATCCATGTCACACGGTGTTATATACATGTCAAGTGGTGTTGGATGCATTTCACATCCCTGTCACACGGTGTTATATACATGTCAAGAGGTGTTGGATGCATTTCACATCCATGTCACATGGTGTTATATACATGTCACATCCATGTCACACGGTGTTATATACATGTCAAGTGGTGTTGGATGCATTTCACATCCATGTCACACGGTGTTATATACATGTCACATCCATGTCACACGGTGTTATATACATGTCAAGTGGTGTTGGATGCATTTCACATCCATGTCACACGGTGTTATATACATGTCAAGTGGTGTTGGATGCATTTCACATCCATGTCACACAGTGTTATATACATGTCAAGAGGTGTTGCATGCATTTCACATCCATGTCACACGGTGTTATATACATGTCACATCCATGTCACACGGTGTTATATACATGTCAAGTGGTGTTGGATGCATTTCACATCCATGTCACACGGTGTTATATACATGTCACATCCATGTCACACGGTGTAGTATACATGTCAAGTGGTGTTGGATGCATATCACATCCATGTCACACAGTGTTATATACATGTCACATCCATGTCACACGGTGTTATATACATGTCAAGTGGTGTTGGGTGCATTTCACATCCATGTCACACGGTGTTATATACATGTCAAGTGGTGTTGGATGCATATCACATCCATTTGACACAGTGTTGTATACATGTCACATCCATGTGACATGGTGTTGTATACATATCACATCCATGTCACATGGCGTTGTATACATGTCACATGGTATTCTATACATGTCACACGGTGTTATATACATGTCAAGTGCTGTTGGATGCATTTCACATCCATGTCACATGGTGTTATATACATGTCACATGGTGTTGTGTACATGTCACATCAATGTCACACGGTGTAGTATCCATGTCACACGGTGTTATATACATGTCAAGTGGTGTTGTGTACATGTCACATCCATGTCACACGGTGTAGTATCCATGTCACACGGTGTTATATACATGTCACATGGTGTTGTGTACATGTCACATCAATGTCACACGGTGTAGTATCCATGTCACACGGTGTTATATACATGTCACATGGTGTTGTGTACATGTCACATTAATGTCACACGGTGTTATATACATGTCAAGTGCTGTTGGATGCATTTCACATCCATGTCACACGGTGTTATATACATGTCACATGGTGTTGTGTACATGTCACATCAATGTCACACGGTGTAGTATCCATGTCACACGGTGTTATATACATGTCACATGGTGTTGTGTACATGTCACATCAATGTCACACGGTGTAGTATCCATGTCACAAGGTGTTATATACATGTCAAGTGGTGTTGGATGCAATTCACATCCATGTCCCACGGTGTTATATACATGTCACATGGTGTTGTGTACATGTCACATCAATGTCACACGGTGTAGTATCCATGTCACACGGTGTTATATACATGTCACATGGTGTTGTGTACATGTCACATCCATGTCACACGGTGTAGTATCCATGTCACATGGTGTTATATACATGTCACATGGTGTTGTGTACATGTCACATCAATGTCACACGGTGTAGTATCCATGTCACAAGGTGTTATATACATGTCAAGTGGTGTTGTGTACATGTCACATCAATGTCACACGGTGTAGTATCCATGTCACACAGTGTTATATACATGTCACATGGTGTTGTGTACATGTCACATCAATGTCACACGGTGTAGTATCCATGTCACACGGTGTTATATACATGTCACATGGTGTTGTGTACATGTCACATCAATGTCACACGGTGTAGTATCCATGTCACACGGTGTTATATACATGTCAAGTGGTGTTGGATGCATTTCACATCCATGTCACACGGTGTTATATACATGTCACATGGTGTTGTGTACATGTCACATCAATGTCACACGGTGTAGTATCAATGTCACACGGTGTTATATACATGTCACATGGTGTTGTGTACATGTCACATCAATGTCACACTGTGTTATATACATGTCACACGGTGTTATATACATGTCAAGTGGTGTTGGATGCATTTCACATCCATGTCACACGGTGTTATATACATGTCACATGGTGTTGTGTACATGTCACATCAATGTCACACGGTGTAGTATCCATGTCACACGGTGTTATATACATGTCACATGGTGTTGTGTACATGTCACATCAATGTCACACGGTGTTATATCCATGTCACACGGTGTTATATACATGTCAAGTGGTGTTGGATGCATTTCACATCCATGTTACACAGTATTCTATACATGTCACATGATGTTGTATACATGCCGAACGGTGTTGTATACATGTCACATCCATGTCACACGGTGTTGTATCCATGTCACATGATGTTGTATCTCACACGAGTGTGTCGTGGAAGGGCCTGTTGCTGCTGATGTTGCAGGAGTTGTTGAAGTAGTTCTTGTTCCCAGCAACATCGGGTGTCACCGGCGGTAATATATTCTCTATGACACGGAATATGTCATCGTCATCTCCGGTGAAGTACGCAGCAGGGTCGGTCCGTCGCTTACCTGGAAGTACATGGTCACCTGTATCCGTCTGATAATACTACAGTGGGTTCGAATCCCGGTTCGCCCCGATTATGTTTCTAGGTTTGTCAGCACCATACCCGTGCTCGTGGGTTTCACCGAAGTGATAAACGTCTGAGACCTGCATCACTTCGGGCTTTCCTCCAACATTAAGCTGACACGCCGCGATATAACTGGAATACTGTTAAAAGCGGCGTTAAAACCCAACCCACTCCACTCTGCCTGTCCTACAGGGTTAGCTATCATACCTGGTGATGGTCGTATTGTTCCTAGTCCATACATCCAATACAAATAAAGCTACATTTCACGAATGAAAATATACTAGTTTGGACAGAGAAACAAGTGGTTAATACTATGACCATCGTCGTTTCAGACCCGTAAAGATCTTCAGAAATCTATGCCTTTCGTAAGAGGCGACTAACCGGATCGGGTGGTCAGGCTTGCTGACTTGATTGATGCATGTCATCGCAGATCGATGCTCATGATCTCAATGGATCAATCAAATTAAAATCAGATCTAGGTTCTCGCTGCCGCTTAACAAAGATCTGAGGACAACCCATTACGGGTCACGTCAGAACGACCTTTCGCGAACATTGACTGACCACTGAAATGACTAACAAGAAGTCGACATCAGCCAATTAGAAAGCAGCTTTCTCGACCTTTACGCCACTCGTTTCAACCTGGCGACTTCCATTTCAGACTACGCTTGAAAAATATGTTGACATAGTTCTCGATAAAAAATTGGAAAACTGAACAAACAAACATTCCGGAATGTCTAATATATGGTTGAGATTGTATGGCAGTGCTTCCCACGTACTGTGCAATACCTTCTCCGTTCAAATGTTTATCCCACGGAAGCGAGAGACAGACGATAATTTTGACGGAATCAGTCGTTCGGAATACAACGTGTTAACGTTTTCGAGATTGCATGATTAGAAAACACATTCCGACTGTCACTTTCATGATCTGGTAAGCGACACTTTGATCGGTCAAATGAAAGGTCATTCTGGCGTGACCCGTAGTGGGATGTCCTCAGATTTGTTTAGCGATAGCGAGATCTAAGATCTGATTTTAATGAGATTGTCAATGGATAGGACTCGATTATTTACAGATCACCGTCATATATCTGAATGCGGCGTTAAACAGCAAACAGAATGACAGAACACAATGTTAGTTCTGGACATAATGACAAGGATGCCCTAGAGACTGTATACAGTCTGCTATGGCCTGCTGTTTTCTCGACAAGGCCTCGGTAACCCCGGGAGTGAGAAACTTACATTTGAGAACGATGATGGCAACTACAGCAATGATGCCTGCCCCCACGACTACGCCTCCACCGATGATGTAGGACTTGTACACACATACTGAAGGAAAACAAAGTCAGCGAATTCAGAAAGGTTTTCCCGAAGAGCGGAAGGTCAGTGTACGATCATACCAAAAGACGCTAAAGCATGGTACTTATTGTTACCCTGCCTTGAGGCATTATTAAAGGGGAAAGATGCCTGATCGTCTTGGGGTTGGTATACTTTGTCTGAAAGGGGTATCTATGTTAAACAGCGGCAAGGTATCTCAGTAAAACCGGAAGTAGTCTGGGCAAGTAGTACAAGCACACACACTCACACTCACACATAGACACAAAAGCACGTAAATACTGCAAAATGCAGCGTTCCACTTATAGACTTTTGTACTCACTTAGTGACAATGAAAGCCAACATGAGAACTGACTGGAGTGAGTGAGAGAGTATGTTTTTACGCCGCTTTTAGCAATATTCCAGCAATAGGCGGAGGACACTAGAACTGGGCTTTACACAATGTACCAATGTCGGGAATCGTACCCGGGTCTTCGGCGTGACGATCGAACGCTTTAACCACTAGGCTACCCGACCGCCCAAGAACTGACTGGATCCAAGCAAGACTCATTAATATATGAAGCCAGATAAAGTATTACCTCTCCTATCAATACTTACCAGCATCCAGACAATCCTCCATCTCAGGAACTGTTTCTGATGAACAGAAAACATGAGTAAATTAGTCATCATCGGGAAACAACCTGGAGCAGGCAAACCACTGGTCCACATTGTGAGATTCGACCCTGGAGGACGATGCTACAGGTCATCCAGATCAATCCTGACAGAGACCTCTGATTACCCAAGTTCTACTTTGTTCATCACACAAATTGATAACATAATCCCCTTTATTGAATGTCTTCATTGGAAAGAGGGAACAAATATCTAGTTTACCTGACAGAAGAAGGCATCTTAGGGCTCTTCTAGTGTATTTACTTGTTCTTATATTTCAGTCCCCATTGAAAGAAACAACTCACCAGATTGGTTTTTCACGGCCATATCAACGAGAATTGTGTAGTTCAGAGTCAGGTTAGGAAGAAGACCATTGGTCACTGTCATCATATACTGTCCCGTCTCGGTCACATTATAATGACTTAATACAAAGTATCGAGCGTTTCCATTCACAGCTGTCTCATTCAAGCTGTGGTCAGCATCACCCTGGTCCAGCATCCCCCTGCCTGTGCCTGCTCCAGTCCGCCTCCAGGCTGCCACATGGGACTCAGGGTTGGACAGCACCGTGACATTGACCACCACGGTTTCCCCTCTCCGTGCTGACCAGGTCCATGGCTGTTTGGCTGGATCCTGCAGTTTGGGTGCACCTGTACCAAATATGAAATATTAAATTAGAACTTAATTCTGTCCAATTAAATCATTATTTGCAACCCATATTGTTACAATGTTTTAAATGGTTTAACCAAATACCTTGAAGGTTAGGGATTTTATCAATAAAAATATGAAGTGTCCCTCAACATTCTTGAAAAATATATTATGCTTCAGACCTTTGAACAAGAAAATGCCTGCCACAAAAATACAAATACATTATGGCAAGGTGTTTCTTCTACCCCCAAAATCAGGCTCATAAATTAAATAATATGTCATCTGGTTTTGCAGCTGAAACTGAAAAAAATTTTTTTTACCTCGATACAGAATCCAAAAATACATCAGACATCATTTGACGCGTCAAATTTGGAAATGCCTACCAAAAACCTTTTCCAAAGATTTACTAAGGTCTTGAATGTTGTAACACTGATCGACCGACTTTCGAGTTCTATGTTTAACAGCGACAAGGTATCTCAGTAAAACCGGAAGTAGTCTGAGCAAGTAGTACAAGCACAGACACTCACACATAGACACACAAGCACGTAAATACTGCAAAATGCAGCGTTCCACTTATAGACTTTTATACTCACTTAGTGACAATGTAAGCCAACATGAATGAGAACTGACTGGAGTGAGTGAGTGAGTATGGTTTTACGCCGCTTTTAGCAATATTCAATATTAAATCAATGATATCTGGTTTTGCAGCTGAAACTGAAAGAAATACTTTACCTCGATACAGAATCCAAGAGTCGTATGACGCTCTTTGAATCCCCCGCCCCCTACCGCACCATCCCCAGTTTATGATGGTGAAAGTCTTACATTTAACTTCTAACGTGAAAAACTTCTCGATTGGTGCCGTTTTATTGACGCCGTTCCCAGCCTGACACACATAAACACCTTCATCTTCACATCCGGCGCCAGTCACGTGATAGGAAGTCAGGAAACTGTTCCCCACAGGTTGATGAAGACCGTACGTCTTGGTAAGGTTATCAGTCTTCACTGTACCGCCATCTATGTGCCACTTGACGAGTGGTGGTGGGAATCCGCCCACTGCGCATGACAGAGTGACGTTGGCCCCTTCCTTGGTTTCATAGCGAGTCTTTGAAGGGGGAAGGTTGTTGACGGACAGGGATATGTTTTCAGTGGGATCTGAAAAAAACCGTCTGTATTAATAGCTATATTTCATCGATTTTAATACGACGTTATTAACTTGCAAATAAGTGAACGTATTACTATTACTCTGTATCAAGGTACTTTTAAGACTACTTAACATGTCTCGTTTCTCATGACTTTGTTTCAAACAGAACTGGTAGGGAGAGGAGGGGGAGTTTATTTGTTATTTAGTTTGTAGGCTACAAATCTATGAAAGTCAACTATATTCCACTGCACTACATGACTTCATTTGGTCGCGCCCCCTGCTGCTTGAGGAATAAAGAGACGGGCCGGTGATCAACCGCTTGGTTCGGAAAGCTATGGATGTGAAGACACGTGCAAAAGAAACAAAACAGATTTAAGACCGAAATTTGACTTAAAAGGGTGTTTTATAAGTACTTCAAATTAAATAAATATTAGTGTTCACATTTAGGGACGGACGGTTATAAGAAACAAAAACGTTTACAATACGTCTCGAGATGAATATGTCCGCTGTGTGTGATCAGAGACCATATACATGTATTATTATATTATATGGTCTCTGGTGTGATATAATCTGCTCTTCTGAAAACAAGGTCACACGAGCAGTGTTACATATAAAATTATTCTATATATGTATGTTTTACTGTAAAACACTATAATCAAACACACAATGACAATATAACTCACAGATAACCAAGATTTCCAACGTCCCATTCTTCAACTGTTGACCCTCACTGTCCTCTACAGTACATGTGTAATTCCCGTGGTCGGTCTTTTTAACCGGGTTGAAATGGAGAGTTTCGTTTCCCCATTGGAACGTGGGGTCCCCCTGTTTTCTCCAGGTCACGTGACATGATGCACATTGTGGTGAAGAAGAGTTGGCGGCAGCTTCAGTACCAGAATCGAGCGCCCATGACGAGCCCCGCATCAGAGATACAGCAGCTGGAAAATAATAATCAATTGTTCAATGCTCATCAATTTCTTGGAAATATTTTTTAACTTACGAAAATTTTAGACAGTATTTATTTACACCCAAGAATCGTGAAAATGTATTTCTTACAAGAGCAAAATCAGTACCTGGATTTGATTTAAAGACCATCAACAACATCATTGCGAGCCAGTGTCCCAGCGCCATCTTGAAAATGACTGAATGCACAGGAGGTGTTCAGTGAAGAGTTTGTTTCGATTAATGATAGAGGTTAGATTAATTTCCGCTGACTAATCCCATCACCGACATGAAGGAACGCATATATTTCCGCAAGTTTTCACATTTAACGTTTCAATTTGATAGTGATTCATAAACACATGCTGATGATATATAGTTGAAATCTTTTAGCAGAGATTTCATATGAATATGGAAAGGGTTTTGTCGCTTATATTTATAAGAACACGTAACCAAGTCGTACAAGTTGTGTTTCGGGGTGGCTGTAATATTGTTGCATATGAAATCAAATGTGTGGTTTTGTAGGAAATGTCTTTGGTGCCTATGGTGTAGTGTGGTACGTTCTGGAACGTTCACACACTGATGCTGCAGACACATGTCTGCAGTCATGTCTGTTTCTCTTTCAGTTTCCTTTATTTTAGGCAGGTCACGTTTCAGTGACTCTGCACAAGGAAATAGATATGGTGCTTCCCACCGCTGGATCATTTTAATAGCGGGCCATGTGTAACTTTAATTGCGTACATCAGTCACCCCAACAGTTTCAGGGGGCACGGGTGGCCAAGTCGTCTAAGGCGCCGCGATTCGCTGTGCAGAGTTGCATCCCTTGGGCACGCCAGAAACCTATGATTGTGGGTCCGAATCCCGGTTCGCCCCAATTATGTTTCTAGGTTTGTCAGCACCATACCCGTGCTCGTGGGTTTCACCAAAGTGGTAAACGTCTGAGACCGGCATCACTTCGGGCTTTCCTCCCACATTAAGCTGACACGCCGTGATATAACTGGAATAATGTTAAAAGCGGCGTTACACCCAACTCACTCACTCACCCAACAGTTTCAAAGTTCATAAAAAATGACGAGTTAAACGAACAGGTAAAACTGATGTTAAATTATGAGATTTCTATATAAAGGAGTCGGGACACGACTTGTGGTTATTTGTTGTTCAAGGGGACCTATACTACACAGGTGAAAAACACGCTCAATTAGAATATTGTTATTCTACGGTAGCCCATAAGGGACATTGAAATATTTTCACAATGACAATGTGTTTTTCGATACAACTCCATGTATGATAAACGGTTTTTTCGGAAATTAGAAAAACACTACAAAACTTCAGAAACATTAAATAAGGAACTGAATATTGATAAAATCTCTTTAAAACCAATGTGTTCATTGAAACCGTATAAACGTCAAATAAGAATCACAGATTATAAAATGAAAACTCAATATATTCACAGAGAGGAAAAACGGGTTTTGATAGTTTTTCTTTACATTTTGATTTTTCGTGATTTTCATTTGATTTTGCGGCGTTTCAGTGTTTCATTATTAGTGAGAGATATGTTTTTGCATTTTAGCTGGATGTCAAAATTATTTTTCGTGTGAGGACAATTTGACTCACTACTTTCGGTACCTTCCATTAAAACAAAACTAACGGCTCGCATTTCATAATGATACTTTCTTGGAAACTAACTGTTTCTAGTATAGGCTAGCTGTGACATTTCCAGTTTGTAAAAACGTCTGGAGCACATCAGCGCAAGGTATGAAGAGAAGTGGCGGAGTGTGTGTGTAAATGAATGAATGAATGAATGAATGAATGAATGAATGAATGAATGAATTTTTAATTTCCAACAGATACATCTGAAGATGTCAAAATAACAATAGACACATATGTTACTCATTAAATATGAATGAAGGATTTTTTTTAATTTCCAACAGATACATCTGAAGATTTCAAAACAACAATAGACACATATGGTGCTAAATGTACATCGATTTACACAAAAGTGGACTTACTGTTTCTTTGGAAAATATATTTCCAAAAGATGCTTCATTATTTTAATATATGGTGAAATTCAAGTAGAATGAAATGCAACTTCATCATTAGCAATGTTTTGGTTCATATCTGAGACAATAAATGCACGTGCAGCGAAAAAGAGCTTCTTGATTGAAAGATTACTTCATGGACGCTTTCTAACACTTAGATATGGATCGCAGGCTGACTTATACCACTAACTAATACGATATTCATTTCAAATATTAATTGAGCCATACAAATACATTCTCTGACGCTTCGTTCTTCAGAACGGTGACATTTCCGTGTCGTGAATTCTCTCTGGTAACAGATGCCAATAAATCGTGAAAGCGTGAATGGGACGAAACATCTGAACACCTTAAACTCACATTAATCAAATATAGTTGAGTTGAGATATTCAACTAAACATTTTCTATTGCGTGGATATATATTTTCATTTTTTCTTTCGACTTTTCAACTGTGTTCCTAAAATATGTATGTTTTTGTCAAAATTTTGTCAGGTTTTGACGTTAACGTTAATGCTGTCGTGCTGGATGGGCTTTGGACTGGGGGTCGAGGGCAGTCATCGCAAGACTCTCGTCCACTTCATCGTATACGACTGCATTTGGATTCACAGATACAGACAGCGATCGAAGATTTCCTGTAAAGAAGCATAGCTTTTTCAACATGCACGCGATGCCATAGTGAACTGAAAATATGTGTCTTTATCTTGTACATACTAAACATTTTTATTTTATTGTTTTGTTTCATTTATCAACATTTTACAGAGAAACAATTAACAGTGACATTCGGGTGGTATGAACTAGCATCAATCTCTGTACATACTGTACAGCACTGGAGTGGAAACGTACATAGAGTCTAACGATCAGAACTTAAATCTATGCATCTAGCAATCGATGTTACAATCTATGAGTATTGTTTTACTTCAGTCTTGAACGTATAGAATGGTTGGATAGTTTTGTGAAACTTACTTTTGAAAATCATTTTTTTGAAAAGAGTATAAGAATTATGTTGATTGGATCATTGTTTCTGCATGGATTACCAAGTAGTACATGTCTCTTTGAAATTTCAAGTTTATTTTTATTTTCGTAAAGCCATTTTTCAAGTAAATTCCAGATAAAGTTTACCTTCCTGCAATCTCAGAATATATGAGTGGTTGTTTCAATGTCTTTGGTGCAGAAGCTATAACTACTGCTATCGAAATATCCTATTTTTGACAGAGAAATGATTTGGTAAAATAAGGTGTCGTTTTCTGTATTGGGGCCATTGTAAACTAGTATTTTTTGTACATCTAAAGGGAATCACAGTGACCAATCGTTAGATATGGTGTCATCATGTAGGATGAAAAACCCCATTTTGTCGAGTGTTGATTATTTTGGCAGAAGATTTTATAGAAATATTGAATTCCTTTGGGAACTTTTAATAGGTTTGTATGAATGGGGGATGGATTGGGTTAGGTTGTTTTGATATTGTTTTTGTGTCTATGTTGGCTTTCAGGAAGTATTGTTTTATTCTTCCAAGCCCTGAAGGCGGGGAAGTATACGGGAAAGGTTAATTTAATATCCTGTTTGTCGACATGTTGGTTTGTTTGAAATTTCATATCACCCAGTTACCGAAACGAAACATACAAATCATGTGCGTGAAATGTTGATGTTATTCTTCCCCAGCAATAAGAGATACTTCAAAATCGTCTTTATGAAGTTAATTGATGTATCTGACCGTTTCTGGTCATTAGCTGACATTATTAAACCATTCATGTGTAATCCGATGTCCTCTTTTCATCAAGGACTAATTTTCGGATTTGCACGGTGTATACAAAAGAAGAACTGTACTCCGGACATCGTAAATAACAGCATAATATAAAATATGTTCTTAATATGCTTATTCATTAACAACGACGACGACGTCTCAAATAATATGTAATACGGCTGAATTCCACAGGCAGCTTGGGTTGGATACTCCCCAGGGAGCTGAGAATGGTTCTTGAGTGCACACTGATCCAGTGACCGGGGTAATAATGGCGCTTTAAGCATGCCCCTGAGTGGTGTGGAGATATGCGCAATATAAATAGCCTATTATATTTTACACATGACGCTAGCTTCACTCTGTGAATGACATTAGGAAATGCCTATTCGGAAAAGCTATCTAGAAATTAAAACATGTATCGGTACGCACCTTTTTGGTAATCTGTTGCTGAGACCCTTGGCTTGCACAGTCTGTGGAGGCCTGTGAGAAACAACGTGAAACAGCATACACATACAACAATATGACAGTCTCCAGTTCAGTTCACGGCGATTTAAGAGGAGAAGGATGCACGTCTAGATGTAAAAGTCTTCTTAGTTTAGATTGCACTGAATATGTCATTTGTATGGCAGAAGTCAAACATAAGTCCTCATCTTCCTGCCCTTCAGCGTTAGCCGATCAAGCCGGGTGATGGTCTTATTTTTCTGACTAAAGCGAGTCTGAAACAGACAAACCAGTGGTTGATATTATGAGCAACGCCATTTTTAGACACAATGTTAGTCCAGACATGATGACGAGGATGCCTTGAAGGCTATACTGTCTGCTGTCTTCTGTTTCTTTAAATGACTCGCTTAAGTCTATGGGCAATTGCGTGATGAAATTTACCCTTAATTACGATGAAGACAACTATCAAATAGAGAGCAGCTCCCAGGGCTAAGCATCCACTCATGACGTAGGACGTGTACGACCATCCTGGAATGAAGAGACAAACAAGGTCAGCAAAACAGCCCTGATCTGAATAATTATGAGAACTTATTTCCCCTGACAGATGTTCGCCTCCTCTACAGACACACTCTGTGAAGAAAGGGGTAGCGGGTGGTCCGCGACAAGTAGTACGATGGATATGTGCATGTCCTGCCTCTGCTAACAAAGAGTTCTAGTGGCGAGTTCAATAGCACATAACAGTACGTGCTAAAAACGGTGACAACAATTGTTTGGTTGTTTGTTTGTTGTTTAACGCCGCGCTCGGCAATATTCAAGCGATATGACGGCGGTCTGTAAATAATCGAGTCTGGACCAGACAATCCAGCGACTGATATCATGCGCATCGATCCACGCAATTGAGATACGATGACATGCATCAACCAAGTCAGCAAGTCCGACCACCCGATCCCGTCAGTCGCCTCTTACAACAAGCACAGTGGCCTTTTACGGCAAGCATGGGTTGCTGAAGACCTATTCTGTCCCGGATCTTCACGGGTTGTGACAACAATTGAGAAATATCGTGACAATGAAGGGTATATTCATTTGCTGTAAAAATGGAATACTTTTGTTTACCCCAGAGAGCAATAAAGAAAAGTGTCGTGTGATTCAATCAAACGACCTTTAGAGAATTCTGGTATCTACTTGTCACGTCTTATGAGCATCACGTGTGTCCAGGGGAGCTTTGTCAATTTTATCGTTATGACCTGCACGTGCACAAAATGCATACACCCTCTCCACCTGTAACAAACCAAATATGTTTGCCCAAATTATGTGCACCGCCTGCTTGTCTCAAATGCGTTTTGTGAGTTGGTTCAACGTGTCCTGGATTACCAGTAGCATAGTTAGTTAGTTAGTTAGTTATGCCCGTCGCTCCTCCCGAAGCATAGGCCGCCGACAATAGTCCACCAGAGTCCTCGGTCCTGTGCTGCCCTCTCTAGTTGTTTCCAGGTGTGTCCCATCTTCTTGCTGTCTGCCTCGAGGTCCCGTCGCCAGGTGTTTCTTGGCCGTCCTCCTTTTCGTTTTCCCTGGGGGTTCCATGACAGCGCCAGTATGGTGATGTTACTGACTGGCTACCGCAGGGCATGCCCAATCCATTCCCATCTTCTGCGCCGGATCTCATCTTCGGTTGGCAGTTGGTTGGTACGCTGCCACAGGTCTGAGTTGCTGATGGTGTTGGGCCAGTGATCTGGAGGATTCTTCTCAGGCAGCTGTTGATGAAAGTCTGCACTTTCCTGGTGGTGGCCTTTGTTGTCCTCCATGTCTCGGCTTCATAGCATAGGTTATATAAATATCACAGAAAGCAGGTAAGGGCTCTACTCGTACCTATACGGAACCAGTCTAATCATATTGTCAAAAATGTGTACATGTTCTTATATTTAAGCCAATAGCTTATAATTGAGGTACCCATTGACACTTACACTCACCAAGATAGACACAATTTTATGGATAACAACTTCTTTAATACTGTGAAAAGCGACGTTTCGGTATAGATCCTTATACCAATAAACAGGATAAGTGATTTTTGCTTGATGAGTTCATAGTAGGCGGATGGGATGAAATAGCCTTGATCTCTGTTGATTGATGGCATGTGGCGGCGAATGTGGACTGCTTCTGTTAGTTTTCTTTTAGTGAAATCATTGAGGTTGTTGGCGAGGATTTGGACGTTGTCCCAGTTGATGTTGTGATTGGGACAGTTGCTGATATGGTCTCATCAAGCAATAATCACTTATCCTGTTTATTGGCTTCATGGCCCTATTGGCTTCCACCTATGTGTTCTCTGTCCATCGTGTTGTGACAGCATTATCCCTTTGTTGTCAACACCTACCAACGTTATCCCACTCATGTATGGCATTATTGTTACTGTTAATCCTCTACTGTTAACCCTCCACCTACTATATATATTCTGTACTATGTCCCTCATTCATATCAATGATAAATGATCTATTCGAGGGCCTATCCCCTAAAATAAACACATCTAAATTCGCGGATGATGGAGCCCTCTGGATCCGCACAAAAAGCATTAAAATGGCCCAAAACCTACTTCAAAAATCTCTAAACAAAATACAGCAATGGGCTGACAAATGGGGCTTCTCCCTTAACTCGGAAAAAACTACAGGAATAGTATTTAAACACAAAAACATGAAACCCGACTACCCAAAACTCCAGCTAAACAACCAACAAATCCAATTCCTAAAACAAACCAAATTCTTAGGACTAATTTTCGATGAACATCTCTCATGGGGCGCTCACATAAATAATCTAATAACTAAATGTAGCAAAGATTTAAATACGCTAAGATGCCTAACTGGCTCAAACTGGGGGGCCTCCAAAGACACCCTCCTCTCACTCTATATATCACTAATTAGATCTAAAATAGAATACGGATGTGCCATATACGACACCCTAAACCAATCCCTAAGCAAAAAACTAGACTCAATCCAATATCAGGCTCTAAAACTAATAACACGCACTCAACATGGCACCTCCTACACTTCACTCCAGGCCTTAACAGGAGAAATGCCACTAAGTCTACGTAGGGAACAATTAACCCTAAATTTCTGGGCCGCGTCTCAATCCAACCCCTAATCCAAAACCTAATAAACAAACATATCAGCCCCAATAACCAAGCCCTAGCTCGAAAACACCCTCTACTTACTCCAATATCCCAAAGAGTAACCAATTACTTAAATGAACACCAAATAAACAATCTTAAACAAAACTGTAAAAAATCAAATATCTTCACCCCAAAACTTAAAACACCAAAAATAGACATAACACTAGCTAGCACAATAAATAAACAAACCGACCCAAAAATAGCCAAAACCACCACACTAGCATACATACATGAAAAATGGCCAAATTGGTTTCACATTTACACAGACGGATCCTCAGATCCGATCTCCAAACACACAGGTTTCGGAGTCCATATCACACAACCAACTAAAGCCACACAATCCTACCGACTCCCAAACAATCAATCAATATTCACGGCCGAACTACTATGGGCATGGCCGCAGCCCTTCATAATCAACAATCTGAAAAACAACAAAAAATCCTAATACTTACCGACTCGCTCAGTGGACTACAAGCCCTCCAAAATAAAAACGCCAAAAACCGCCCTGAACTAATAAATCAAATACTAAAAAGCTCAAACGGTTTAACTAAGGCAGGCAAACAAATAGTATTCATTTGGATCCCCGCCCACGTAGGAATATACGGCAATGAAACGCCGATAAAGCAGCTAAACTATCCCTTAAAATCCCAGAAATAAGCTTAAACCTACCCATCTCCAAATCAGAAATTAAAAGTGTCAACAAACAAAAAATCACCAAAAAATGGCATAACCTATATCAAAACTCAAATAGCCAAATCAAAAGGGTTCTCAAAAAAAAACCTAACCAAACCAAAAATTCTACATCAGTCCAAAAAAATCGACAGAGTAATCACTAAACTCGAAACAGGACATACCAACCTAAATAACCACCTAAAAATAATAAGAAAACACACAACAGGAACCTGCCCACATTGCAAACAACAAGAAACCCCAGAACACGCACTCATACACTGCACCCACCACCTAACACACCGAACTACACTACAAACCACCCTAAATCTAAATAAGGCTCTTACTCTAGAAGCAATCCTAAATCCACAAAATAAAATAGAAAAATTAAAAGCCTTAGGCGTATACTTAATCAAAACAGGACTAATCGCATTTAAAACCCCAATAAACTACCAAAACCAAACCACATAATCAAACAAACAAACTTCCATACTCAGATCCCTTAGTTCGCCTCCCAAACCCTCTTGGCATTTTTTCCAAATCTCAAAATTTCCAAAATTCTATATAAGCAACCACTAAAACACCCCTACTGGATTGCCAAACAACTTTCCCCTTTTTGGAAACACATTAAATGGCTTGGCCGGGCCCGTGTGCGAAATACGCTGCAATATCTCCAATATAAGCAAGTAAGTACCCTCATTCAGTCTTGCTTGACAACGGTATAAGGATCTATACCGAAACGTCAATTTTCACAGTATTAAAGAAGTTGTTATCCATAGAATTGTGTCTACCTTGTCATCCGTCAACTTCTAAGTAATGCCTATCAAACAATTTACACTCACCAGATTGGATTGTCAACATGGTCTTGTCAACTGTGACTCTTGTACCTGAACCTGTACCCAATAGAAAACATATGTGCAAAACATAAAAAAAACTACAACATATAATCCAACTAACACATTAGTTCACTCGCCTCTAATTTACTTATAACATGATGTTTTATAATTATTGAATTAGAACTTGATTCTGTCTAATTAAATCATCATTGGAAACTCATAGTGCTGTTATTACCTGTTGTCGTTCTACCCAGTACGTTGACGTGTATCAATAGTCAGCAGTGATAGGCAAGATCATTAATACATAACTACACGTTAAAACATTAATGTATCAATGGAATCACGATATTATATCTGAGGAATGTTTCGAAATCCCAAATTGTCTCAGAAATCCAAGTAATTCTTTGTTTGACCTCTGGAACTGCAGTTTAAAACAATGAGTATGGTCTACAGCCGTTATATTTCAACAATAAATAAAAGCCACGAAACCCCTTCCTTAATAATTGTAGTAGTAGTAGTGGTATTTGTAGTAGTAGTAGTAGTAGTAGTGGTGGTGGTGGTGGAAGTGGTGGTAGTGGTAGTAGTAGTGGTAGTAGTAGTAGTAGTAGTAGTAGTAGTAGTTGTGGTGGTAGTAGTAGTAGTAGTGGTAGCAGTAGTGGTAGTTGTAGTGGTAGTGGTAGTGGTAGTAGTAGTAGTAGTAGTAGTGGTGGTGGAAGTGGTGGTATTGGTAGTAGTAGTGGTAGTAGTAGTAGTAGTAGTAGTAGTAGTAGTAGTAGTAGTTGTGGTGGTAGTAGTAGTAGTAGTAGTGGTAGCAGTAGTGGTAGTGGTAGTGGTAGTGGTAGTGGTAGTAGTAGTAGTAGTAGTAGTAGTAGTAGTAGTAGTGGTGGTGGTGGTAGAAGTGGTGGTAGTGGTAGTAGTAGTGGTAGTAGTAGTAGTAGTGGTGGTGGTAGTAGTAGTAGTAGTGGTAGCAGTAGTGGTAGTAGTAGTAGTAGTAGTAGTAGTAGTAGTAGTAGTAGTAGTAGTAGTAGTGGTGGTGGTGGTAGTAGTAGTAGTAGTAGTAGCAGTAGTAGTGGTAGTGGTGGTGGTGGTAGTAGTAGTGGTAGTGGTGGTAGTAGTAGTATTTTTTTACGCCGGTTTTCGCTATATTCCAGCAATGTCACGGAATCGAACCCGGGAACTCGGTGTGACGAACAACGCTTTAACCTCTAAGCTACCCCACCGCCCCTTTCAGGAGTATGATGCTCTTTGAAATCTCCGAACACCACCAGACCACGCCCACTTAACAATGGTTAAAGACTCACATCCAACTTTAAAAATGATGAATTTCTCGATGGGTGCAGTTTCATTTACGCCGTTGCCAACCTGACACACATAAGCACCTTCATCTTCACATCCGGCGCTAGTCACGTGATAGGAAATCAGAAAACTGTTCCCCGCCGGTTGATGAAGACCATACTTCTGAGTAAGGTTATCAGTCTTCACAGCACGAGCATCTTTGTGCCACTTGACGAGTGGTGGTGGAAAGCCGTCCACTGCGCATGACAGAGTGACATCGGCACCTTCCTTGCTTGTATAGTAAGTATTTGAAACGGAAAGGTTGTTGACTGACAGGGATATGCTTTCAGTGGGATCTGAAAAAATGTTTGTCTATGACCAAGTTTCATGGTATGGAATCTAGGGATGATAATACCATTATACAAAAGTGGAGTTAAAACGGATCCTAACAACTACAGGGGCATTTCTCTTTTGAATATCTTAGGGAAGGTTTTTACGTCTATTCTAGAAAAACGCCTTAGAATCTGGATAGAGGTAAATGAGCATATTTCAGAATCCGAAGCAGGTTCCCGTTCACAATATTCTACCATTGATCATATCATTACGTTGCATGCATTATGTTCCAAATATCACTGTAAGCCAAAAGGCAGATTTTATTGTGCATTCATTGATTTCAGAAAGGCGTTTGATTATGTTGATAGGGAAAAATGCTATATTTACTCTTACAAAAAGGATGCCATGGTAAAATGTACAATTTGTTAAAAAGTATGTATGCAACTGTAAAAGCAGGTGTTAAGATTGATTGCTTTAAAACTTCTTTTTAACACCTCTAGTGGGGTAAGACAAGGCGGCGATTGGGGCCTGTCTTATTTATATTCTTTATTAATGAGCTTGTGTTGGAAATGTATGTTGCTTACGATCATGGTTACCGTATATTTGTTACCCAAAGTATTGAAGATCTGATGTTACTCTTATTTGCCGATGACATTGTACATTTCTCGTATACTGTTCGGAGCTTGCAGAGACAGCTAGATGTTTTAAATGCATATTGTTTGAAATGGGCATTGTATGTAAATCTTGATAAATCAAATGTTATTGTATTTAGAACTAGAGGGATAATAACCAAGTATGAAGCATGGACGCTGGATAATGTGAAGATAAAGACGGTAACCATGGTAATGTAATATAAATATCTTGGAATTAAGTTCTCACGGCTAATTAATATGGTCTAAAGCATATGAAACTCTTGCCTTGCAAGCACGGAAGGCAATAGGGCCAGTTTTTCATTTGTTTAATAATGACAGATTTATAGATTTCTCGAATGCTTGTAATATATGTGACTGTAAAATCGCTACAATACTGATGTATGGTTTGGAAATATGGAGTATAAAATTATTATGATACAATTAAAAAGATGCAAACATGCTATTTTAAACGTTTTCTTGGTGTGGGTAAATTGTCATTGTTTGTTTATAAATACGCAAATAAGGGTAATGAAGTACTGGATTAAGCTTTTGAAAATGAAGGTCGACACCCCTTCAAGTATTAGATGAGAATGGAAAAGTCAATTGGGATTCGTATGTGAGACAAATGTTATTTAATTGCGGTTATGTGCAGTTATTCCATTTTATCAGCATTTAGAAGAATCTTAAGATGTATCTATTACCAATCATTGTACCACAGTTTAAAGTCGTCTACTTTTTAGTGCATTATGCTAACGTAAAATCTCTTCTGCAACCCGATTTATACATAACAGTACTCAGAGACAAACGATAAGTTAGAGCAATGTGTAAATTTCGAATATCTCTTCACAACTTTCGAGTCAACATTATTCGTAAAAGGTCATTGTTAAATATACGTCATTCAGAATCTATATGTAATGAATGGGACTTTAATTTAGTAGAGGATGAATACCATGTCTTTTTTGTATGTAAGAAATATGTTCACTTGAGATATACTTTGATTACCTCATTACAGAAATATTATAAAGGTAATATAACGTTTGCAAATTTATTTAAATCATGTGATATCAATGTACTACGCTTGATAGCTTTATATCTATGTAAATTATTTAGAATGAGATCGACATAGATGTAACACTCCTGGCATGTGACCTAAAATGTTATTTATCTTACAACTCTCCTATGTAAGATGTGGCCCGAATTACGAAAAAAACTTGATTGATATGTTTTCAGAGTGATCCGAAAAAAGATATCTTTGTATTAATAACTATATTTTCATTATTTTGAATACGACGTAGTTAACTTGCGAATAGGTGAACGATTACTCTGTGTCAAGGTACTGTTAAGACCAGTTGACATGTCTCGTTTCTCATGACTTTGTTTCAAACAGACCTGGTAGGGAGAGGAGGGGGAGTTTATTTGTTATTTAGTTTGTAGGTTACAAATCTATGAACGTCAACTATATTCCACTGCACTACGTGACTTCATTTGGTCGCGCCCCCTACTGCTTGAGGAATAAAGAGACGGGCCGGTGATCAACCGCTTGGTTCGGAAAGCTCGTGCAAACGGTAAAAAATCAGGAGCAAGACCGAAATTTGACTTGAAAACGTTTTTAAATTGTACTTAAAACTGTTTTAAAATTAATTTTAGGGATCACAGGGACGGACAGTAATAAGAAACAAGAAAGTTTATAACAAGTCTTAACAAGAATATGTCAACTGTGTGTATAGACATACAGATTATGATATACTCTTCTCTTCTGAAGAAAATGTTATTTGAAGAGTGTTACATATATTATTATTCTATATTTGTATGTTTTTACTGTTATATAAAACGCTTTAACCAGGAAGCCAATGACAATATAACTCACAGATAACCAAGATTTCCAACGTCCCATTGTTCCTCTGTCGACCCTCGCTGTCCTCTACAGTACATGTGTAATTCCCGTGGTCGGTCTTTTTAACCGGGTTGAAATGGAGAGTTTCGTTTCCCCATTGGAACGTGGGGTCCCCCTGTTTTCTCCAGGTCACGTGACATGATGCACATTGATGTGAAGAACAGTTGGCGGCAGCTTCAGTACCAGAATCGAGCGTCCATGACGAACCCCGCATCAGAGATACAGCAGCTGGAAAATAATCATAAATTGTTCAATGCTCATCAATTTATTAGGAGCATTTTTTATACACGCCTAACATTACCAGCCCTTCATTACAGCTAAAATATTTTTTAACTTACGAAAATTTTAGACAGTATTTATTTAAACCCAAACGTGAAAATGTATTTCTTATAAGAGGAAAATCAGTACCTGGATTTGATTTAGAGACCATCAACAACAACATTGCGAGCCAGTGTCCAAGCGCCATCTTGAAAATGACTGAATGCACAGGAGGTGATCAGTGAAGAGTTTGTTTCGATTAATGATAGAGTTTAGATTAATTTCCGCTGACTTATCCCATCACCGACATGAATGAACGCATATATTTCCGCAAGTTTTCACATTTAACGTTTCGATTTGACAAAATGTAAATTGACGAGGCATATTAAGTATGCATTCTGCTCACCCCACCTTTCACAAATGCCTGGTATCTCGACCATGTGAAAGTGATTCATAAACAGATGCTGTGGATGAAACAGGAATCGTACTATCACTGTGCTGTTTGTTTCTTATGAATATGAAAAGGGTTTTGTCGCTTCTGTTTAAATGAACACTTAACGAGGTCGTACAAATTGTGTTTCAGGATGGCGGTAATATTTTTGTGTATCAATAAAATGGGTGGTTTTGCAGAAAATGTCTCATAGTATATGGTATGTTCCTGAATCTGCGGCTTTGAGAGTTCACACAATATATCTGCAGAAACAGACCTGGCGATCTCTAATAGATCTGCATTGACCATATCATCCATGTCAGTTTTTCGTTCAGTTTCATTTATTTTGAGTAGATGACGTTTCAGTGACTCTGCATCAGGATATGGTTACGTCGCTCACAGAGGCTGATGGTGCCTACCCCTGGGGCGCGTCAATGGCAGGCCATGTGTTATTTCATTTCCCACAGTTTCAAAGTTCATCGGTAATGGGGGGCAGGGGTGGCCCAGTCGTCTAAGGCGCCGCGATTCGCTGTGCAGAGTTGCGTCCCTTGGGCACGCCAGAAACCTATGATTGTGGGTTCGAATCCCGGTTCGCCCCGATTATATTTTTAGTTTTGTCAGTACCATACCCGTGCTTATGGGTTTCGCCGAAGTGGTAAACGTCTGAGACCTGCATCACTTCGGGCTTTCCTCCCACATTAAGCTGACACGCTGTGATATAACTGGAATACTGTTAAAAGCGGCGCTAAACCCAACTCACTCACTCACACTCACTCATCGGTAATGGCGCGTTAATGGACAAGTATAACTGCTGTTAAATGATACAATGAAAGATCCGTTTCCAAACAGCGGTTTTCTTCTTACGGAGTCGGGACACAGTGTGTGGTTATTTGTTGTTTAAGGGGGACCTACACTACACAGGTAAAAACCAGCTCAGTGAGAATGTTGTCATTCTACGGTAGCCCGTAAGGGACATTGACATGTTTTCGCAATGTCAATGTTTGTTTGTTTGTTTTTTAACGCCGTACTCCGCAACATTCCAGCTATATGACGGCGGTCTATAAATAATCAAGTCTGGACCAGACAATCCAGTGATTGACATCATGATCATCGAACATGATAAAAGAATTAATTAAAGAACTGTGTATCTCGAAAATTGGAAGAAAACACTGACCACTGATAAAATCTCATGAAACCAAACATAAAACACAGAAACGTGCTCATTGAAAAGTCTAAAAGTCAAATCAGAATCACAGAAAATATAATGAAAACTTAAATATACAGAAAACCGGAAAATATTGCCACCGCGGCGTTATATATTCTCACAGGGGTGTAATAGGATTTGATAGTTTTTCTGTATATTTTGAATAAAACTTTATATTTTATGTTCCATGATTCTCATTTGATTTTGCGAGGTTTCAGTGCTCGCCGTTGGGCGCTTCGTGTTTGTTTTCTGAAGTATTTGGCAATATTTAGTTTTTTTCTTCTTTTTTTTTCATTTTCATTTTCTAAAACGTGTAATAGTGTGATACTCGAAAAATTCTAAATGTACATGTCCCTTGTGGGTCACCATACTATTCTCAGTTGCGGTACACACTGTGAAACTTATGTTTATGCAATATCTAGGTTTGTATGCCTGTTGTACATGTTTTTGTCATAATATGGTATCAGATTTGAATTTGAAAAAAAAGAAAAAGGTTCACAATGCACCATCCAAAATATATCTCGGAAAACTAGTTTCACATCACCGGTAAAGCCAGACTTAAGCATCTTACTTAAAATGTTTGAATAATGTATCATACATCCTTTTCGAAACCATGTTTTCAGTGAGAGGCGGATGTCTTTTTTTGCATTTAAGCCCGATGTCAAAAGTGTTTTCGTGTGAGGTGAGATTTGACTCACTACTTTCGTTAACATTTTCACATCGTGAAAGGGGGCACAGGTGGCTCAGTCGTCTGAGGCGTCGCGATTCGCTGTGCAGAGTTGCGTCCCTTGGGCACGCCAGAAACCTATGAGTGTGGGTTCGAATCCTGGTTCGCCCCGATTATGTTTCTAGGTTTGTCAGCACCATACCTGTGCTCGTGGGTTTCACCGAAGTGGTAAACGTACACGAGACCTGCATCACTTGGGTACGGTGGCCCATAAGGGACATGGAGTCTGTCTTTCAATATTTTGATGTTTCACTTACTTTTATCGTAACCTTTTGCAAATTAACACAATTTGTCATACAAATATGTGATTAATCATGTATAAAAACAACCGAAAACATGGAAAATGTACTTTCAAGTAGCTTTTGACTCGCTGAAATGTGAAGCGAAAATGTCAAAAACTAAAATGAAAATGTCAAAAACCAAAACGAAAATGTCAAAAACTAAAATGAAACCACAGAAAACTATTTCCACCGCGGTGGAAATAGTTTTCTGTATTTTCAATTTAGTTTTTGACATTTTCGCTTTTGTTTTTGACATTTTCATTTTAGTTTTTGACATTTCCGTGTTTTTTTTTGACATTTTCATTTTAGTTTTTGACATTTTCGTTTCACTTTTTAGCGATTCAATATCTTCTTTACACATGATCTATCACATATTTGTAAGACAAATCGTGTTAATTTGCAAAAGGTGGAAAAACAGACCTTTGGAAAATTAACACGATTTGTCCGGTTAAATAATAGAGTCGGGAAAAACAGTGATTGACAAAATGAGCAACGATCCACGTCGTATGGCTCAATTTAGTTGTTATTTTTAAGCAGTATTTTTTTATTAATCTGAAGCGTCATTGTTTTAAACAGAGCGACGTTGATTACCGATCATTTGTCGTTTGGATCAAATCTAAAAATACTTCTAGTCATACACATTCATAGAAAGTTTCAGGTTTTCTTAGACTTCTGATTTCTGATATCATATATATGGTACAATATGATTAATATAATATTATATTATATGATATAACACGACATAACATAACATAACATGATATACGCTGATGTATGGTATAATATGATTAATTAATTATATAATATAATTAATATGATATGATATTAGATTCTATATAATATGACAATATAATAAACTTTAACATAAAATAATATTATATAATATAACACGACATAAAATAACATAATATAGAATCTACACTGATGTGTATAACATAACATAACATAACATAATAATTTTCTGATGTTGACAGTTCTTAAACATTTCCTCGCTGAAACGTAATATCTAGATTTAATATTCAATTTCAGTGTCATGTAGAAACTTGAGTTTTATTGTGTCCGCTCAATGCATCAAGCGTATCTGGAGAATAAACTGTAATTCAACAGGGTTATATGAAATAAAATCAGATGTTATGCTTTTCAAGTGGCGCGTCATTAGCAACAAGCTTCGACACGTAGGTGCGTGTTGACACCGGAAATGCATATTTTCCCTACCGCGCATGAGTGGTAAACAATATGGCTGACAGCGCCTTGTTTGAAAGACGATGATTGCGAAAAAGTTGCAAATATATACTTATCCCTGTGTAAAAGATGGCACAACCTAGCACGAATGTGCTGGTGTGTTCAAAGATATAATTAGCCTTACATATAAGTTTGATGGAATCGTCTTGTAAAGATAAAAACACTCATGGTATGGTGTTGATAAGCGGTGGCTGTCACTGTCTCCGAAAGTCGTGTTGAAACGTGTGCCGTTACTAATATTTTAGGTTTTAGGTTGATTTAATTTAGTTCTCCCATATACGTCATCATGGCGTCCGTCGGCGATGCTAGTGTTGGCAGTGCCCATATGTTCCGTGGATCTGAGTATATTGTGACACTCGAAAGCCAAGCAGGTGCTGTTTTGGTGGAAGTTGAAGACCGGTTGTCCGCCGATCAGTGGAGAGCTACATTTGACTCAGCCTGTATGTATACATTGTATGTGATTTCCCAGAAATATACCAGCTGTATTTTGACAATTGAGATGGTCGTATTCATATTAAAACACTTTGAACCCACCTCTGTCGAAAACGTTTTTAGTTATTATTTTTATGTATGTTACAAGTGCATGTTATGATGTCATGTCAATGTATTTAATACTTTGGTATTAATTTTCTTGGATTTTGATAGGACTGTGCGGCATATACCTTGCCAATCCATGCTCTTGATAATTGTTGATAATGTCTCTTTGTATCTTAGATTATTATGAGGAAATAGCTAAACACCTATAGACCCAAAAACAGCTTTTGACATCCTAGTGAAAAAACAACATTTGATCAATTTCAAAAGACTTGTATGGTTTCCTTGAACATCATCATGTATATTTGTTTTGTAACACGGCTGGCATGATACATTCTACCTGATCACTTGTTATTAAATAATGATGTCATTGTGTAAGTTGCACCAAAATGTTCAATACATAGATACTACAAGATGATACAACTTCTGCATGATTCAAATCATACAGATGATGCAAAGTATCATACTTGATAATAAAAAAGGTATAGTTGTTATAATAGGTATAGTAGTTTTTCAAACATTATCAAATAATAATAATAATACACCAGGGCATGAATGA
This sequence comes from Haliotis rufescens, assembly GCF_023055435.1. Lineage (NCBI taxonomy): Eukaryota > Metazoa > Mollusca > Gastropoda > Lepetellida > Haliotidae > Haliotis > Haliotis rufescens. The sequence goes on along the minus strand of NW_025964001.1, from coordinate 67,111,572 downwards.
CCCAGTCTGAGGTGCTCACAATTCACTGTGGCTCACAATTCGCCAAGGCATGCCAGAAACCTGTGATTGTGGGTTCAAATACCAGATTTGCCATCATTATGTTTCTAGGTTTGTCAGCAACATACCTCTGCTCCTAGGTTTCATCAGGCCGTCGCACCACGATTTGACTGTAATAGTCAGAATAGCATTTAAAGCGGTGTTAAATTTCTCTCACCACTTCAATTGCATTACCAGAACAACACACCAAACGTTAAAAGCTCCCTATCACCACATGATTCCTACCAGCAAACTGCATGAACATGATGAAACTTCCAGCTTGAATATAAGTCACAGTAAAATTAATAATGCAGTTTGTGATGTTAGCCACTACTCAAAGCCTGAGTCTAGTAAAATTATTTTTTGTCTTATAAGCAAAGCTAATGATATTACGTATAAAAACACTAAATTCTACAGAAAGTAATGCTACGATAAGAGCCAAGTTCAGACTAGAAGTCTCAAGAGTTTTATGCACAGATGTATATGGAGTACCGTATTCGACGTAATAAGCGCCCCTCTCTAATAAGCGAGCACCGCAATATTTGCTAATATATTTGCTAGTGAACAACAGTATACGCACTTGTGTGTTATATGCACCCTTAATTGTGGGCAATTAAATTCTGGAAAATATATCTGTCGTGTATTATACGCACAGACTTTTCTTTTGTATCGTTTCGGGCTGTCATCATAAACCACGAAATTTACAATCTTTCAACTCTGTTTTTATTTTTTCACCAAAATTATATTATAATAAGAGCCCCCTATTTCTAATTTTGAGAGCACCCTGGGTGCTTATTACGTTGAATACGGTATATATATTCATAATAATGATCATGTCCACAGTACAAAACATCTTGAAACTGAGTGTATTTCAACTTATATTTAATTGGTAAGGTTGAGTGGTATGGCACTTTTTAATGACTTGCAGGGCTGAACACTTTGGAAGTTTACCAACTGACAAAATCAACTCTTCAGGGGATTTACAGTAAACAATTAGAAATCTATCATCATATTGTTCTCACAGAATAACATTACTTTTAAGTACTATTACTATTATTAAAAACAAAAAAATGTCAGTTAAAAAAATCTTCCTTGGTGTGTGTTGTTACTGGATTGTGCTATATGTAACATTGATAGCTTTATCATATTTATGTAACAGTACTACTTTTTGTGTGTTTTTCTTCTGAAAATGGTTCGGGTAGCCTAGTGGTTAAAGCGTTCGCTCGTCACGCCGAAGACCCGGGTTCGATTCCCGACATGGGTACAATGTGTGAAGCCCATTTCTGGTGTCCCCCGCTGTGATATTGCTGGAATATTGCTAAAAGCGGCGTAAAACCATACTCAGTCAGTCAGTCTGAAAATGTTGACATTTTCCCAATTAGGTTTTTGGGTGTGTGAACTCATCCCCTTCGTATGATAACCGATTCTGTTAATTTTGAACTATGATTTGATATGGTATCCATGGTAACAGTTTGTTTTCATCAGTTTTATTCCTTTCAATATTGTTTTGTTTATTATTATTATATCACTTAGTACATGATTTTCCCTTTCTGTCAGTGTCACACATTGTCCTGTTTATTGTAGATAATCATAAGTTCATAACTATTATTCAGAAGATATTATTATGTCACCAATATTTATTAATTTTTGAGAGCAATGTCATGTTTTATGGACCCAAGGAACTGAACCGGGGTCAATATCAGTTTGTTGGGTCCATAATACATTATATTTACTGAATTGTGGTCAATAATTGTCTTTTTTTACTTTTTATAAAATACAAGAATATTTGAAATTTAACAATCATTGAATCAGATGTCAATAGAAGTCACAGGAGATGCATAACAACAAGCCTTGCATTACGCTCTTGCTGCTTGGCGGAAAATATATTTCCCTCTTTTGCATCCATTGTCTTAATTACGCAGGGCAGTACCACTTTGAACACTGCAGGTAAGGGTGGGTCTCGGGCAATACTGTGTTTTAAGGAATGTCATGTGACCCTTTCTCAACCAATGAAAAACAGATATAATTTGTAAATGTAATAATTGGCTGCATCACATGACCCATAATAAGAAATCGATGTTTGTATCTGTTTTAACAATCATTTATGCTTTCAATTTTATTTGCAGTTATATTTGTAATCTTTCTTCCTTGCAGATATCGAGGATCTCACACACAAGACTGGGAATTTCAAACAGTTCAGTGTCTTTGTCAGCATGCTTGAGTCGGCTATATCACAGGTAACTGGACAGACTTCACAATAGAATAGCTCAGAACATAGGGATTCTAAACAAGACATGGCTTTCACTAGGGGCTGCCAAATGAAATTTACGTCAGTTCAAGGGGCTAGTGTAATGTAGAATTTTTTTATCTTATCCTATCTCACACAATGCATTTCTTCCTTCTTCTTTCGATCCTTCTGTGGAAACATGTTTGAACAAAGTTTCCATCTTGTAAAAACAATTCACCTGAACACATCCTAGCATCACCATGGTCACCACATAACAAATTGGTCACACACCGTAATCCTGTGCATAGCGACCTACACAAAATGAACTCCTGACTACCCTTGCCACATCAGGGCAAGATGTTGATGCCGCTCCTGTTGCTGTCGACTTCTGCTGGCTTTTCAACTCCCTGAACATTCAGGTCCGAGCAAGACACGTGTGGATCTGCCAACTTGAAACCACAATCTCTAGCCGCCTACGCCTTTCACCCAACCAGCATTCTAGCTTGGGCCAATCAGAAGGCGGCATCCATCAATCAGCTTAAACTGCTTTTGGTCGCTCCCTATTGGCCAACTTGAGGTTGGTTCACAACACTGGTGCAACTCGCAGAAAGAAAGTCCCCTCATCTTCCATGATGACAGGATGAAGCTTAAAGGGTTCACTTTGGCACCAACGATTGACTGGATCGATTATGAGTCATACACTGAATAGATCTCTAGTCACAGTCGTTCATGAAACGATGTCATACGTGAAAACATCTACGCATGTTATAACCAACTTTATGCTGTTACACCTGACACTCACTTGTCTTTACTGGGCAGTGTTATACAGTCAAGTCCCGTTAATCCGACACTGTTGGTTGCATATGATTATGTCGGATTAACGAGTATGTCGGATAAACGAAATTAGGTATTATCAACGTTCGTGATCGAAAATTGGACAACTACACGATAGATAACGATTCAAACATGTTGTAATAAAAAAAGGAAAAAGGAAATATTCATATTGTTGTGTTACATTGTTCGCGGAATATGTTTTCTAATCATGCAACCTCTAAAGTTTAACACAAAACACAAAGTTTATCTCTGCAGCCGTTTAAATATGCAGCTACTCGCCGACTCGTCTCGCATCAAAACACAGGACTATGTACTCGCGGGCAGATGACCATGGAGTACGCTGATCACCGTGTCGGATTAACGAGACTGATTAATGAGTGATTTCAGCAAATCATTGCAATTTAGGTGTGTCGGAGTCGGAGTGCGAGACTGTCGGATTAACGGGTCTAAACAGCACTGATTTAATCGGTTCCCGTCATTTGTGTCGGATAAAGCCGATTGTCGGATTAACGAGTGTCGGATAAACGAGACTTGACTGTAGATTATTTCATTTGTGTCGCTGTTTAGCACCAGCTTCATCATGTACGTCTCACGGTAATAGTCTATACAGCCTAGGGTATCTGCGCCCCACTGTCCAATGGTGGGATAAATGCATAATGTGAGATAGGAGAAGTTTAAAAAAAATTAATTTAATTTTAATTGTATATTTATATACTTATCCGATCTCACACGCTATATGCCCTCTTGACCCTCCCCTTATCACAGCTCCTGTTTTGTTTGTCATACCGTTTTTGAGAAATTTTCTTTTCGGCCAGTTTGTTAATTAAATCTTGTTTTTTGTCGTTAACCCCACCATCCCCAATGGCGTGCACGCAAGCATGCACATGCCCGTCGCTATGTAAGTGCAGTAATCTTGAATGCAACTTTTAAACCCCATGTCACCTCAATGCTCCACCATATCTCAAGAGATACGATCTTTGACACTCCTACTTCAGACATTCAGGACCCGTGAAGATCCGGAGTAGAATAGGTCTTCAGCAACCCATGCTTGCCGTAAAAGGTGACTATGCTTGTCGTAAAAGGCAACTAATGGGATCGGGTGGTCAGGCTCGCTGACTTGGTTGATGCACGGTCATTGATCCCAATTGCATGTATCGATGCTCATGATATCAATCACTGGATTGTCTGGTCCAGACTCGATTATTTACAGACCGCCGTCATATAGCTGGAATATTGCTTAGTGCGGCGTTAAGCAACAAACCAACCAACCAACCAAATCAGACATTCAGTATTTTTGTATTTGACAGACATGGCCTTCAGAATTCTAATGCATTATTCGTTTGTTCACAGAGCAGTGACAGTGTAGCCTTGGACCTGTTGACCTATGCCGACCTGGAGTCTCTCCGACAGAGGAAGTCAGGCAGCACTGTCAAGTCCTCCATACCTGCACCGAGGGCCACTCTCCTCAACTCAAAACGCTACCTCATCCTCACGTATACTGTAGAATTTGACAGGTATCCATTGGAAATGAGGAATACTTTTAGAAAGTTATCAGATACTTTCATACAAAGGAGATGTATATTTATCACATCCAATCGTACATGATTGAAATTATAATAGAATAAGGTTAGAATTAAGTCTAAAATGTCAAAAATAATGATTTTCGATGTTTTTATGTATTGTGTTTCTAATATTCGAACATTTACATACATTCAACCTGTCGAAACTTACACAGAAAGTTCCATCAGAGGTGCTATTTTGCTGGAGTCACTCCATCCTCCTGAGGCAAGGGCATTAACTGACATTACAAGTCCAGTTTCAACCCTTGCTGAGCTAGGCTGGAATTCCTGGGCTCGATCGTAGCGCCACTGGTGGCTATTACGAGTTATGTCCCTTCTATGTCCCTGTCGATAATCAAGTCCTTTATTGTAATAAAATGGGTCTTACCTCGCGAAGTGCATCAGATCACTTGAGAGCACCTTAAATACATGAAAAGATGTGGAAAATATCTGTTAACGCCCAGTTGATGGCACACATGCTCTACAAAGCCTGCACCAATCAAATTCTGCACAGCAGTTTCTATGTTGTTTATGAACCAAATGTCAATTTCATTTTACGATTTTGATTGGACTATGCGTAGACTCATAAGTCCAGCCAAAATATAACTCCATAATTGACGTCTAGTTCGGCAAGGGTGGAAACTGGACTTTTATAGTGTTAATTCCCTTGCCTCGGGAAGATGGAATTACTCTAAGCATGCTAAGGACACAGGGAAATGTTCACTTGCAAGAAGTAACTAGATCATGTGACTTGGCTCTGATTTACCAGGGTCAGTCTGGATAAGACATACTTACAGGCAGCCATACAATATCTGATATACTGCATCATAAAGTCAACATTAACTGACTCTCCCAAAGGAAGTAATGTTCCATATTTTTGTGGGCTGTTTGAATTGTATGTCTGAAGATACAGTTGTGTAGCTCCAGTTTTTGAGGGCTGTGTGATAGTCTAGTAGACACAGCATTGGCTTTATGTCAGTCATGGAACCAGAGTTGATTCCTCACGTTGGTGGAATGTAAGGCCATTTTTAGTGTTCTCTACAGTGACCTACTCAGAAGCCTATGCTGATGTGACAGCTTGGTTGCGGGGACTTGTATTTCACTGACAACAGGACCAATAGACATCAATGAGGAAGAGGCTTCAATTTTGAATGCAATTTTATTTTAGAATACATCTAAATTTAAGAAAATAAGAACTTTATAAAGAATTGTTTGTTTGTTTGTTTGTTGTTTAACGCCACACTCAGTAATATTCCAGCTATATGATGGCGGTTTGTAAATAATCAAGTCTGGACCAGGCAATCCAGTGATTGACATCATGAGCATCGATCCACGCAATTGGGATACGATGAGATGCATCAACCAAGTCAGCGAGCCTGACTATCCGATCCCGTTAGTCGCCTCTTATGACAAGTCTAGTCGCCTTTTATGGCAAACATGGGTTGTTGAAGACCTATTCTCTACCCGAATCTTCACGGGTCCTTTTTAAAGATAACTGCTTGGAACACAATGCCATTTTTTCCAATTTGCCGGCCAAAGGCACTTAGTATAAAATGCTCGATAATCCCTGCTGACCGTGCTGGACTTATGGTCACTCACTGCTGATGGATGTTGCAGGATCCACTACCCGCTGCCACTGCCCTATGTGGGGAAGCCAGACCCGCGCCACCTGCAGGAGACCATCAGGAAGCTCAAGGGGGAGATCAAGGTCATGCGACATCAGGTAATGTTGCTGGAGAGAATGCTTGCATCAAGGATTCAAGGGCAGAATTTGACCTCAACTAAATATTCCTTTGTTGCGAACCTGCTCAACCCTACAAAATAGATCATACTGAAAAAAAGATATTTTATTTTACTTTTATTATTATTTTTTTATATTTGTTTTATGTAGAAAATATTCAGCATGTCTGCTTATCCGTTTGTAGTCATTTCGTTGACCATTTTTTAATGATCTGGGTGAAAAATATACCAGCAAAGGTCTACCCAACCTACCCTAGCCACCATCTCAAGTTCATATAGGTGATCGGCGTTGCCCAAAACAGAGATTGCTGGTGGTGGTCGTCAGTACCCTGTGTTTCCTTGAATGTAGTACATGTACGATGTCCATCAATCCGTCCGTAACCATTTCGTTTCTGGAGCGTAACTCAAAAAACCTGTTCAAAATTTTTCAACAAGAATTCACAGATACATCAAACATCCTGAAGTGGTGCTTTTCACTGTTTATGGACTTTGGCATTTTATTTTTCTTGATTTCCATTGAAACAATTTGGCCTTGGTCTCAAAAGGGGACGGATTTCGTTTCTGGAGCACAACTCCATAACCGTTCATTATCTTTCAACTAAAATAGGCAGATATATATATATGAAACAGATCATGAGGTGGTGCCTTTTGCTATATGCGGATTTTGGGCTTTTTTATTTTTCTCGATTTCCATGGAAACAATTTGGACTTAGTCTCAAAAGGTGGGTGTATGTGCCGTTTCCAGAACACAGCATGAAAACTGTGAAAAACTTTTGCTATTTGGGAAGTTTTCAAAATTTGATTTTTCCCTGTTTCTATGGTAACATGTTAGACTTAGCTGAAAGGGAGGCCACAGTAGTGCCTTTGCTGTTTAGGAATTTGAAAAAAAAATCAGAAGTTTTCCTGTTTCCAAGGCAACAAGCTTGACTTTGAATCTGTTCATAGTGGTGTGTTTGTGCGGACCATATCTCTAAAACTAATGCATACTCTTACTTGAAATTGTTGAAGTTGTCAACTGGTACCTTTTGCTATTTAGGGCTTTTTAGAATTTAGAATTTTTCTGTGTCCATGGCAACAAGTTTGATTTTGACTCTGTTCATAGTTGTGTGCACCTGACATAGAAATACAAAGTTCCGAATCCCAATTTCATGGTATTCTCTATAACTCTTGATAACTCAATAACTCCTCTTGTATACGGACACACAGATTAGATAGAAATTCTCACATCAAGTTGGACTTAAAGTAACAGTCAAATGATTTGTTCTTTCGAATTTATTGGGGGCTGGGGATTTGTCATGACTGATGACTCTTGTTATCATTGCAGGGAATCTCAGAAACCAAAATGAGAGAGAATGAAAGACTTCATAAAGAGTAAGTATCTTCATGTAGGTGTTTAAATACTTACCTGAACTGACTGTAGGTCAGGGGCGGTCGGGTAGCCTAGTGGTTAAAGCGTTCGCTCGTCACGCCGAAGACCTGGGTTCAAATCCCGACATGGGTACAATGTGTGAAGCCCATTTCTGGTGTCCCCTGCCGTGATATTGCTGGAATATTGCTAAAAGCGGCGTAAAACCAAACTCACTCACTCATTAACTGTAGGTCAGGAAGGTAACTCCGTTTACTTGGGGATGTAAACTCAAACAGTCATCCTTCGTAATGTTGATACAGTCTCTGAGGCCGGACCCTCTTTCCCCTCTATACTCGTGATACTTCAGAATAATCTCAGACACGACGAGTATTTTTCTCACTGAAACTGCTTGAACATGTTTAATTATTAATATTTAGAAACAGTTCTAGAGATCACAGCCAATAGACATTCATTATGGTTATGTGCCTCTGTTCACCCAGCAGTGAGTGGGTACCCGGTAGGATGAGATGGTAATGTGGCTGTTAACCTTGTAGCGCCTCACAGGCAGCCTGGGTTGTATACTCCCCAGGGAGCTGAGAATGAAACTCGAGTGCTCACTGATCCATTGACCAGGGTAATAATAGTGTAGCACTATCAGCATCCACTTGGTGAATGGAATCTGGCACATTATAAATGCACTTATTATTATTATTATTACATTCATCACTGGACATGTAGGATGGTCTAGGGCAAGATATGACTGTTGCATACATAGAGAATCTCACAACTGTGTCTTTAAGATATATAATATATCACCATGAGTTAATAATTGTTAACTCTGAAGATTACCTACTTGAGATGTATACCACTTGACAAAGGAACTTGGACAAGGTATATGGTGGATTATTGTGAAAATACATTTTGCAAGTGGCACCTGAACCAGCCTTCTTCCTTGCAGTGGGTCCAGTGAACAGGGTCACAGGGGCTACTGCATTGCACACAACTGGACATGTCATATTGGCAGGGGATTTGAGTATTTCATGCTTGTTGTTTCAATGCATCTGAAATATCATTACTGTTCTACAAAGGAACTGCCGTCTGCAGAAAGACAAAGAAGCGCTAGAAGCTGACTTCCTCCAGTACCGCCGTGAGCTGAAGAGCACTTCCACAGGGAGTGCTGTCAACGATGTGCGGATGCTGAAGACACTGGTGAAGAATCTGGAAGAAGATCTGATGAAGGAGAAGTCCAAGCATCAGAGACTGGCCAGCAAGCGGGGACAGGAGTACAGGGAGCTTCTAGAGGAGGTACGTGTGAGAGGGAGGGGTCTGTAGTAGGAGTACAGGGAGCTGCTAGAGGAGGTACGTGTGAGAGGGAGGGGAGGAATACAGGGAGCTGCTAGAGGAGGTACGTGTGAGAGGGAAGGGAGGAGTACAGGGAGCTTCTAGAGGAGGTGCGTGTGAGAGGGAGGGGAGGAGTACAGGGAGCTGCTAGAGGAGGTACGTGTGAGAGGGAGGGGAGGAGTACAGGGAGCTTCAAGAGGAGGTGCGTGTGAGAGGGAGGGGAGGAGTACAGGGAGCTGCTAGAGGAGGTACGTGTGAGAGGGAGGGGTCTGTAGTAGGAGTACAGGGAGCTTCTAGAGGAGGTACATGTGAGAGGGAGGCAAGGGGAGGGGTAGGTAGCACATCTAGTAAGTGTGATTAGCAGGGAGAGTGAATCATCCATTTTCAGAAGTCATGTTTTCATGCCTAAACGACAATTCCTACACTCATCCCCAAATCCATACATACCCCACACCCACCCACAACTCCCACACACACCCACAAACCCCACACTCACCCACAAATCCCACAGTCACCCACAAATACCACACTCACCCACAAACCCCACACTCACCCACAAATCCCACACTCACCGACAAACCCCACACCCACCCACAAATCCCTCACTCACCCACAAATCCCAAACTCACCCACAAATGCCACACTCACCCACAAATCCCACACTCACCCACAAATCCCACACTCACCCACAAATCTCATACTCACTCACAAACCCCACACTGGCCCACAAATGTCACACTCACCCACAAATACCACACTCACCCACAAACCCCACACTCACCCACAAATCCCACACTCACCAACAAATACCACACTCACCCACAAACCCCACACCCACCCACCCACAAACCCCACACTCACCCACAAATCCCACACTCACCCACAAATCTCATACTCACCCACAAATCCCACACTCACCCACAAACCCCACACTCATCCACAAACCCTACACCCACCCACAAATGTCACACTGGCCCACAAATGTCACACTCACCCACAAATGTCACACTCACCCACAAATACCACACTCACCCACAAACCCCACACTCACCCACAAATCCCACACTCACCCACAAATACCACACTCACCCACAAACCCCACACCCACCCACCCACAAACCCCACACTCACCCACAAATCCCACACTCACCCACAAATCTCATACTCACCCACAAATCCCATACTGGCCCTCAAATGTCACACTGGCCCACAAATGTCACACTCACCTACAAACCCTACACTCGCCCACAAATGTCACACTCACCTACAAACCCCACACTCACCCACAAATGTCACACTCACCTACAAATGTCACACTCGCCCAAAAATCCCACACTCGCCCACAAACCCCACACTCATCCACAAACCCTACACCCACCCACAAATGTCACACTTACACCCAAATGTCACTCACACCCAAATGTCACACTCACACCCAAATGTCACACTCACCCACAAATCCCACACTCGCCCATAAATGTCACACTCACACCCAAATGTCACACTCACACCCAAATGTCACACTCACACACAAATCCCACACTCACCCACAAATGTCACACTCACACCCAAATGTCACACTCACACACAAATCCCACACTCACCCACAAATGTCACACTCACACCCAAATGTCACTCACACCAAAATGTCACACTCACACCCAAATGTCACACTCACACCCAAATGTCACACTCACACACAAATCCCACACTCACCCACAAATGTCACACTCACACCCAAATGTCACTCACACCCAAATGTCACACTCACACCCAAATGTCACACTCACACACAAATCCCACACTCGCCCACAAATGTCACACTCACACCAAAATGTCACACTCACACACAAATCCCACACTCACCCACAAATGTCACACTCACACCCAAATGTCACTCACACCAAAATGTCACACTCACACCCAAATGTCACACTCACACCCAAATGTCACACTCACACACAAATCCCACACTCACCCACAAATGTCACACTCACACCCAAATGTCACACTCACACACAAATCCCACACTCACCCACAAATGTCACACTCACACCCAAATGTCACTCACACCCAAATGTCACACTCACACCCAAATGTCACACTCACACACAAATCCCACACTCGCCCACAAATGTCACACTCACACCAAAATGTCACACTCACACACAAATCCCACACCCACCCACAAATGTCACACTCACACAAATGTCACACTCACACACAAATCCCCTTCTCTAAAAATGTCAATGATGAAAGGTTTCAAATGATATTAAAATCTGTATTTGAAATACTGCATCATGCATTGAACTAAACCATCTAGCTTTTGTTCTCTTGTTCCCAAGACTTTTGTGTCGATTCCCTCATTCAATGAATAATCTTCATATCCAAGTTATGTCAAACTGTAGACCGGTTGAGATATAATGTTGTACCCAATATTCTTACAGGTTGAGGAACTAAGAGCCTCTGAGAGAAACCTACGAGTCAGAGTTAAAAGTTTAACAAATGAGTTAGCTCTTTACAAGCGGGATCGTGCAAGAGGAACCCAGAGAACGTCCCGCAACTCCACGCGAGAACGGTCATCTTCCTACGATCGGTACACGCGAGAACGGTCGCTGTCCAATGACAGGTCCTACAACAGAGACAGAACACATTCACAGGACAGACTGTATGGCCGGCCTCGATCTTCATCCAGGGAGAGGCCATCCACTGCTCCAAACAGAAGCAGCCTCAGCGACAGATCTCCCTCAACTAGAAACATTTATCTCCACACCAGGAGCCGAACACCTTCACCAGCAGGTTTGTCTCTATGTTAGCTAGAGGCAAGGCACTCTAATCTGTTTGAGGTTGTGTGTGTTTCCCCAGACTGAGGTAACACTACCTAACTGGATTGGTTGGTTGGTTTGTTGTTTAACTCCAACCTCAGCAATATATTCCAGCGATATGACGGCGGTCTGTAAATAAACGAGACTGGACCAGACAATACAGTGATTAATATCATGAGCATCGATCCATGCAATTGGGATTGATCTTCATGGGTCCTACCGAACTGGAAATGAATGTTGGTGTGTAATGATTTCTGGGGGCTTCTGGATTCTGGAGAATATGCATTTGTATATGGTCTTAACACTTGCTTGCTGTACTATCAACTTTATTTTCTCTTTCTCATATATTACTAGTGTCAGAAGTAATTGAATGAATGCTATTCAATAATAATAATAACAATAGTAAGGCTATTCGCCTATTGCCGATGTCATGGGTATAATTCCATTTATCTGCCATATCGTTGCCGGTTCAGCGATGTTACGTGTCGATTCCCAAATTGAAATAATATGTTAATCCAGAAGTCTGTACATATAAGAGCTTAGTGTGAAACCAACAAATGGTATACAATCAACAAATGTATTACAAAATTAAACCAATCAACACAAATAACCACACTGCGATTACCATGGCAGTACACAATAGTGTGGTAGTACAATATTCAATGGCAATACTTTATATGATGGCAGTAGTCAGTATCAAAAACTAAAAAACAGTGGTGATAGCAAGTGTCTGTGATAATAATATATATTCACCCAGCGGTGACAGCGGTCAGGCTTCCGAGATGGGCACAGGCAGGGAATCAGGGGCGATGAGTGATCCATTAACAAAAGCTGGTCTTAATGTGATGAAATATGTGAGAGATACATAAATACGCTCTTGTCCGACTCCATAGCAGCCTAACAAGCTACTGGAAAATTCTATACCGTGCCCTCACCAGTCTAGCAGCACTAGAACATTACAGAACTTTCCATATGTTTCTATAACATACTATCACCATCTGCGGTATACCAAACCAGAAGTTTACATACCACACTAGCATGTAAATATAGTAACTTGCTGATGACTGATCACTGTTCAAAGACAATGCAATGAGCGTCTACTGAATCTCAACCAAAAACAATGTAACAAAGTTACAATTATTGTTCAACAATAAAATACACTGCCATATAACAACAATTATATACACCCGATTCATACTTATTAATGTAACCACCTGCTATCAGTGTGTTGACAGTGTGCCTTGCCCTGCTTGTATGCTGATGTAAATACCAAATTGCCAGTAATTGGTCTTGAATAACTACAGGCAATTTCTTCGTCTTTTTTTCAACTAGCTTTGGTTTCTATGAACAGAACTCCAGCATGTCAAGTGCAGTTATTATTTTAACAAATGGAAAAACTTTATTCCTTCAGGGGCCCGCAACCCACGCTTTGATCCCACAGCTTACATCAAGGAAAAAGAGCGAGTGAAAAGGGAATCTCACTTAAAAAAGTATGTAGTCTTGAATGGTTCCTGTCAACAAGAGTTTTCTATGTCTCTAAATTCTACTCTAGCATCCTTCTTAAAGTTTTCAAATACATCTGTGTGGAAGACAAGCATGTAAGGAAGACAAGCACATGGTTATTATTATCTATTTCCTCTGCAGGAAGAGGGTAACAAGTGCCAACATTTCTCGGACATCCAACCGATCGACCGGGCCTTCACCTGGCCGCACCAACACAAGCAGACTTTCAGGTTAGTTTCCAATACATCATTACTTCTGGTTTTCTTGTTATGCATGTAGAGATTTCTCCATCAGATGCAGCTTAAGGTACAGATGGTCCGTTGGGCTGCTGCTCGCTATGCAGAGTTGTGTCCCTTGTTAGTGTCAGGATGTGCTTGCTGTGGGTTCAAGTCCTAGATTCAACCATTATTGATGATTTGTTTGTCATCACCGTATTCATGCTAGTCTGTTTCACCAAAGTGATACCAATCTACTACCTAGGTCATTTTGGGCTCTTCTCCCACATTAAGCTGTGGTATGACTGAAGTACTGTTCCAGGTGATATTTACAGTGGTTGAGGCCAACATTTTATCAGATAACTTGTTTAACCTGATGATAGCCAGTAGATGGTTTGTCAGGATTGTGTGATGCCTCAGTATTGTTAATGCCATTATCAGGGATATACAAGCTTTCTAAGTTGCCTGGAAATAATTCAGTCTGGACGGGACGAACCAGTGGCCAAAAGCATGAGCACAGGTCCATGCAATCCTTCGTAGGTTTGCTGGGGGCACGGGTAGCCCAGTCGTCTAAGGCGCCGCAATTTGCTGTGCAGTGTTGTGTCCCTTGGCATGCCAGAAATCTAGGATTGTTGGTTCAAATCTCGGTTCGCCCCGATTATGTTTCTAGGTTTTTCAGTACCATACCCGTGCTCGTGGGTTTCACCGAAGTCGTAAACTTCGGGCATTCCTCCAACATTAAGCTGACACGCTGATATAACTGGAATACAGTTAAAAGCAGCGTTTAACATCACTCACTCACTCACCCAAATCCACTCACTCACTCACTCACCCTAAACACTATAGGTTTGCCTGCCCAAGGGTTGGCGACTCTTTGTCAGCTGCATTCCTATGATATTACAGTCAACCAGGCAGCCTGAGTTGCTTACTGAAGCATCTACAATATTGCTGATTTTATAGAAGAAATGAGCTTTGTATGGTCTCACCAATTCATTCCTCCTTATACCATGTTATACTAGTCCAGTCTTGATTCAACTTGAATTGTTCAATACACCACCAAGATTTTCTAAAATGAAGTCGCACACTCTCCATTTCTTAATCCAGATGGAAATAATTAGTATTCTGTAATTTCACAAACCATTTTGTTATGTAAGAGATTTAATGTCCTATTTATTTCAGCTCAGAGTCGCAACAGATCAAGGAATTCATCCTGTGAGTACAATTATCATTCTGTCGTTCTTTCAATTATCTTTCAATTCTCACTACTTTTGACTCACATGTTGCATTTCTCCTTATTACATGGTCACTACAGTCTGTTTGGCTCCAAAAGAAAATGTGAATTGCAAAATAACTCAAAATCGGGAATAGTCTATTAAATGTCAGTATGGTATACGGCAATAAATACCCTGTACCCAACAATATCGGCTGTTTGTTATTTTTTCCCATCACTGGAAAAAATTGTTAAAGAAACTGTCATGTCGTTATGTGTACAAGTTGAGGTAGGGGCACAGCGGTAGGAGGAACAGCAGTAGGAGGAACAGCAGTAGGAGGAACAGCGCAAACACACACTGAACATGTTACACAACAGTACAGGGTCGTCTCATAATTTTTATTCGCAATCTTGACATTGAATAGACTATTTCCGACTTTGAGTTATTTTGAAATTCATTGTTGTCATTTGGAGCTGAACAGACTCTATTTGCACAATGACCACCTCTGTGGTGTAGAGCATAGAGCGTCGGCACCAGAGAGCGGAAGGTTGGTGGTTCGATCCCTCGCTGCTTCATACAATAAGACATTAAAAGGTTTCACTTCGTGTAACCAGGGCTGGGTTTCTTTGGACTTAAAGACTGTCTCAGTGGGGTATCTATCCACTTTTAAACCGGCATTAGTCCAGACTAGAACACACGCATCCACACACACATATATGAACATCGCTACAGAAGTGCAATAATCTTGAGTGCACCATTAAAGGCCTTTCACCTCAGAAACGCAAGAAACACACTAATACATTGATAAATGTAAGAGAGTTAAAATATCCAGAAAAAAATATTATGTTTCTCTTCTACCAGTGGGCAGTCAAGGAGACCTGAGTGATGGTGGGATGTCGGATTCCTCCTATAGAGGCCTCAGGTAGGTAGTACAAAGTACACAGTGTGTCTGTTTTAACTCATCTTCCCGAGGCAAGGGAGTTACCTGACTTTACAAGTCCTGTTTCCACCCTTGCTGGACTAGGCGGCAATTATGGAGTAATATATTAACAAGTCTAGTATTGTCCAATCAAAATCACGTAATGAAATCGACATTGGGTTCATATGCAACATGGCGACTGCCTTGCAGATTTTGATTGATCGATCGATCGGATTTGCAGAGCATGTGTACTGACAGATGTTTTTTAAATGATTTTATATTTGTAATCAAGGTCATCGAATGATTTGATGTCAGGTGAGACCCATTTTATTGCAATAAAGATCTTGATTATTGATCAGATCATCTGGACTGGACGGCGCCATTTTGTTTGAAGCAAATGCAAGTGAAAGGAGAGGTGGAATCTGATTGGTCAATAGGAGGGCATAGAAGGTCATAGCTCGTAACGGCCACCCACTGGTGGCACTACGATCGCCCCCCCCCCCAAATTCCAGCCTAGTTCAGCAAGGGTGGAAACTGGACTTTAATAGTCTGTTAACTCCCTTGCCTTGGGAAGATGGTTTTATTTGTACAGTGAAACCTTTTGATTGTAAAAAAATATATTGAGTTCATCCTTGTTTCGAGACAAGTAGAATGCTGATATTAGACCATACTATTGATAAGAACTATAACTAAGGACTATAAAGTTATCTGTCACAGACATTCTTGTATGCAGCTGACCCCACCGTCTTTTGTATGCAGGCTGGTGAAATCCACGGTCCTTAGTTAAGCATTTGAGGTTACACACAACCAAATGTTTTCCCATAGACTATAGTAACGTTATATTTTTTTTTTAAATAACTAAGCATTCAACAGCTGTTACCTGTACGTGTGTGCACAGTTTGGCCTAAGAGCAGCAATAAAAAAAAAAAATTACTAGCTTAGCCAGCTCCTTTTCCGAGTACAGGAAGCTAAACACACCACCCCCAGTTTCGCACCACATGTCACATTCAGCATAAGTCATCATGTTGAAAAAGACAGTACTAAATATAGAAAACCATGGTCAGTTTTAATAACTGTACATTTAAAAGACATAAAAATCTTACACAATATCCTCCAATCACAGCCTGCAGATATCTTTCGATCTGCACTGAAGGCTCCCTACAAAAACCGCACTATCCCAACTGGTTCTGATTTGGTGTAGTAGAACCTGTACGCTAATAAATTCAATCACATAGGAGCTGTTCATCCGTGACCTCTGTGAAAGTTATTATGTGCTATTTATGATCCTCCCCAGCAATTGCTGAAGTGGGGTGACCCAGGTCTTTCCTTAACTGCAGGATCCTTTAAAACCTGCCTAGCCTCATTACAGTGCAAGTCGTGACTGGAGGATCGTGTGTATGAGGAGTGAGTCCTGATAAAAAAAAATGAGGTGGATGGAAATTGTACAACTAGTTGCTGTGTTTGTCATCGTAGAGTCATTCCTTACAATAATGCCGATGACAGGGTGGCCCAGTCGTCTAAGGCGCCGCATTTCACTTTGCAGAGTTGAGTCCCTTGGGCCCGCCAGAAACCTATGATTGTGGGTTCGAATCCTGATTATGTTTCTAGGTTTGTCAGCACCATACCCGTGCTCGTGGGTTTTCACCGAAGTGGTAAACGTCTGAGACCTGCATCACTTCGGGCTTTCCTCCCACATTAAGCTGATATACCGTATTCGACGTAATGAGCGCCTTTTATTAGAATATAATTTTGGTGAGAAAAAAACAGTTGAAAGATCGTAAATTTCGTTGTTTATGCTGACAGCCTGAAATGATACAAAAGAAAAGTATGTGCGTATCATACACGATAGATATATATTCCAGAATTTTATTGCCCATAATTAAGGGTGCATGTAACACACGAGTGCATATCATACACGAATAAATAAGTGTGTACATTGGTCAGTCAGAAGCGGTGCTAATTGGGATTGTCCACGAGCCAATATATTAGCAAATATGGCCGTGGGCACTTATTACGTCGAATACGGTCACTGAAATACTGTTAAAAGCGGTGTTAAACCCAACTCACTCTCTCACTGTTCTTGGAATTTCAGGAACTACAATAATAATTGCAAACAGAAGAGGACTTCCTACCAAACAAGTCCTGGTGTGGTAAGTATGACAAGACTGTCCAACATTTCCTGGGGATAGTTTCAGCAATATATCGCAGTATCAGCAGTGTCAGTGTCATTGAAGAATATCTTATATCTGGTATTTATTTTTTTGCCATAATAATATTGTTCACATATATTTTGATACTGTATGTTTCCTATGGATATGGTTAAAGGAGAATTTGGATTTTTTAGACTTTTTGGTTCTCTTTTTGAAGAGTGAAATATTTTCTGATAAGTTGATTTTCTGTTTCAGCCAAGAAAGGATACAAGGAGAGCACCAGTGAACTCAAAGAAGAAAATATATCCTTGTTTCATCTGGATATTGCTATCATCCTCATCTTAAGAGGAAGGGGTATTTAGCTAACTCTACCCCGAAGTTAGAAAATACCTCATTCGGACTGGTCAATCAGAGGTTTCAAATAAAAGTAACCACCTCTGATAACCACACAAGCTAATATACATAGCAAAGTACTTCTTTCTCAATCACTGTCATGCGATGCGATCAGTATCTGAAATTCATGTCCACTTTAGCCTGGTTAAATCTACAGCTGATCTAGCTCTACATTTAAAACACGATATGTTTGTCACCTAGGTAACTTTTATCCAAATTGACGTTTGCAATCAAGTGATCTCTTGTAGGAAATATCCCTGCAAAGAAATTGAGTCACAATGCTTTGCAGACCGTTGTGATATCATTAGTCAAGGGAGAAGTGGTGCACTTGTGCTTTAGAGACCCGTGAAGATCCCGGGTAGAATAGGTCTCCATGCTTGCCGTAAAAGGCGACTATGCTTGACGAAAGAGGCGACTAACGGGATCGGGTGGTCAGACTCGCTGACATGGTTGATGCATGTCATTATCATATATATATATAGTATTCACGACCGTCTGTACGTCCGTCCGTCCGTCCGTACGTCCGTCCGTACGTCCCACCTGTTTGTTGCCGCGATATCTCAAGAACTAAACACTGGATTGTCTTCATATTTGGAACTATGGTGTATATACAGACTCCGCAGACACCAGTCGGTTTTGGTGACCTTGACCCCATTTTCAAGGTCACAGCAGGCATATCTGCTTTTGGAGTTGGAAAACGGTGTTGCCGCGATATCTCAAGAACTAAACACTGGATTGTCTTCATATTTGGAACTATGGTGTATATACAGGCTCCGCAGACACCAGTCGGTTTGGGTGACCTTGATCCCATTTTCAAGGTCACAGCAGACAAATCTGCTTTTAGAGTTGGAAAACGGTGTTGCCGCGATATCTCAAGAACTAAACACTGGATTGTCTTCATATTTGGAACTATGGTGTATATACAGACTCCGCAGACACCAGTCGGTTTTGGTGACCTTGATCCCATTTTCAAGGTCACAGCAGACAAATCTGCTTTTAGAGTTGGAAAACGGTGTTGCCGCGATATCTCAAGAACTAAACACTGGATTGTCTTCATATTTGGAACTATGGTGTATATACAGACTCCGCTGACACCAGTCGGTTTTGGTGACCTTGATCCCATTTTAAAGGTCACAGCAGGCAAATCTGCTTTTGGAGTTGGAAAACGGTGTTGCCGCGATATCTCAAGAAGTAAACACTGGATTGTCTTCATATTTGGAACTATGGTGTATATACAGACACCGCAGACACCAGTCGGTTTTGGTGACCTTGACCCCATTGTCAAGGTCACAGCAGGCAAATCTGCTTTTGGAGTTAGAAAACGGTGTTGCCGCGATATCTCAAGAACTAATCGCTGGATTGTCTTCATATTTGGAACTATAGTGTATATACAGACACCGCATACACCTGTCAGATTTGGTGACCTTGACCCCATTTTCAAGGTCACAGCAGGCAAATCTGTTTTTGGAGTTGGAAAACGGTGTTGCCACAATATCTCAAGAACTAATCGCTGGATTGTCTTCATATTTGGAACTATGGTGTATATACAGACACCGCAGACACCAGTCGGTTTTGGTGACCTTGACCCCATTGTCAAGGTCACAGCAGGCAAATCTGCTTTTGGAGTTAGAAAACGGTGTTGCCGCGATATCTCAAGAACTAATCGCTGGATTGTCTTCATATTTGGAACTATAGTGTATATACAGACACCGCATACACCTGTCAGATTTGGTGACCTTGATCCCATTTTCAAGGTCACAGCAGACAAATCTGCTTTTGGAGTTGGAAAACGGTGTTGCCGCGATATCTCAAGAACTAAACACTGGATTGTCTTCATATTTGGAACTATGGTGTATATACAGACTCCGCAGACACCAGTCGGTTTTGGTGACCTTGATCCCATTTTCAAGGTCACAGCAGACAAATCTGCTTTTAGAGTTGGAAAACGGTGTTGCCGCGATATCTCAAGAACTAAACACTGGATTGTCTTCATATTTGGAACTATGGTGTATATACAGACTCCGCAGACACCAGTCGGTTTTGGTGACCTTGATCCCATTTTAAAGGTCACAGCAGGCAAATCTGCTTTTGGAGTTGGAAAACGGTGTTGCCGCGATATCTCAAGAAGTAAACACTGGATTGTCTTCATATTTGGAACTATGGTGTATATACAGACACCGCAGACACCAGTCGGTTTTGGTGACCTTGACCCCATTGTCAAGGTCACAGCAGGCAAATCTGCTTTTGGAGTTAGAAAACGGTGTTGCCGCGATATCTCAAGAACTAATCGCTGGATTGTCTTCATATTTGGAACTATAGTGTATATACAGACACCGCATACACCTGTCAGATTTGGTGACCTTGACCCCATTTTCAAGGTCACAGCAGGCAAATCTGTTTTTGGAGTTGGAAAACGGTGTTGCCACAATATCTCAAGAACTAATCGCTGGATTGTCTTCATATTTGGTAGTATGGTGTACAGGCGGGGGATATTTCGTCACTCTGTGACAAATACTTGTTGTATCCCAATTATGTGGATCGATGCTCATGATGTCAATCACTGGCTTAATGTGTTAAACAACAAACAAAACAATGAGTGCTGTCCGTCACGTTTTGTTTCCAGAGCAGAACTCAAAAACCATGAGAGATATCTTAACCAAACTTGGCATATAGATAGGTCTAGTGATGAAAGGTGCCTTTTGATAGTTTGGAATTTTTGAAAAATGTACTTTCGAGTTTCCATAGCAAGGACTTTGACTTGAAAATGGAGGTAGTGCTCGTTTCCGGAGCAGATCTTGACAACAGTACAATATTTCTTGCCTTGCACACAACCGGACATGTCGGGGGATATTAGTAATTCGTGCTTGTTATACCATGTATTTGGAAATTACTTAATTCTGATATCAAATAACAATAACCACTCCTGATTGAAACTGACAAATTTCACATCCACATCACCACAGTGGTTGCTGTTACTACAGTGCCGTATTCAACGTAATAAGCGCCCAGGGCGCTCTCAAAATTACAAATAGGGGGCTCTTATTGGAATATTATTTTGGTGAAAAAAACAGAGTTGAAAGATTGTAAATTTTGTGGTTTATGCTGACAGCCTGAAATGTTTATATATACGACAGATATATACGACAGATATGTTTTTCCCGAATTTAATTGCCCATAACTAAGGGTGCGTAACACACAAGTGCGTATTATATGTGAATAGATAAGTCTTGTGTACATTCGGAAGGGGGGCTAATTAGGATTGTTCACTAGCCAATATATTAGTAAATTATGATTGAGCGCTTATTAGAGCGGGGCGCTAATTACGTCGAATACAGTATTCAAAGTATCTGTGGCAATACATTTTGTGCAGAAAACACGATAGTTGGTTAATTGGATCACTTGGCAGCTCACTCCTAGCCATTGATGGCCTGCCAATACAACTTTCTAATAATACAATCAGAACATCATGGAATTTGGTAACGTTCCTTGACTTGTTTACATTGGCCAGTACCCCTGATTCGGAGTCAGGGCGGAGGAGACCTGTGAGGAAGAAGGAGAACTACCCTGACAGTGGTAGGTGCAGCCGGGACGGTTGTCCACGCTTACAAACTGAAACATCAGTCACAATGTATTCCTGACTGCCTCGCGACGTTAAACCCCATTTCACCTTACCCAAATGATCCCCAAAGTACTGAATGCTTGTGGTTAGAGGCGACGGTTTGGATGGATACAAATCAATGTCCTTGCTGATTGTGTGGCATTGTACCCACGGGCTGGGTCATTAACAACTGTACCCTGGTCAAGAGTTACTCAATGTTTGCCAACATGTAGCTGGAATATTGCTGACTGACGCATTAAACACCATTCACTCCCTGGGACTATTAAAACTAGACAACTTGGATGCGTTGAATTCAATGAGTATCTACCGCTGGTATGTACGAATTATGACATGAAATCAAAATATGGTCCTGTGCACAAATCAGATGAAGTTCAGCAGCGTCGGTGGCGGAGTGTCCTTGGATGGGTGACCACATTTCAGCAGCTTGGCTCCTTAGCGTTTCTAGGGCTTCGGTCCTGCCCCACACTGAAGCACATGTAACACATGTGGTGTCTCCTTGGCAAGTGGGTACAATGTGTGAAGCCCATTTCTTGTGTCCCTGCCGTAATATTGCTGGAAGATTGCTAAAACTGGCGTAAAACCATACTCACTCACTTACTTGGGCAAGTGACTTTGTTCGAACAGCAGTGAATGGGTACCCGGTAGGATGAGATGGTAATGTGGCTGTTAACCTTCTAGCGCCTAACAGGCAGCTTGGGTTGTATGATCCCCAGGGAGCTGAGAATGATTATTGATCCTGGGGTAATAATAGCGCTTTGAGCATGCCCCTGAGTGGTGTTGAAATATGTGCAATATAAATGGCCTATTATTATTATTATTTTATGTCATATTATTATTATCTCATTTCTATTGTTTATCACAGGTGATGAGAGCGAGTATTTTGACAGATCAGCTGAGATCTGTGACATTGACGAGCGATTGAACCGACTCCAGCAGCTGATGAAAGCCAGTCTGTCATGATGACAACTGCCATAGACGACCCTTTTCTATTTCATGTTCAAGATGGCCCAAGCTGTATAAAATATTCTGTGCATTCCTGAGATGGTTACATGAATTTTGAGAATCTACAATCATTATTATTATGAAGTCAATGAATATGATGAAGTCAGAATTATTATTACTGCGTTGAAGATATTATTTTGTTGAAAGATTGTTTTTAATAGATTCATTGACATTTTAACATGGGTATCAATATGTTCAAAATATCGTCCTGTTTTAGCCATTTACTTTTTAATTACCGTATTTAACGTAATAAGCGCCCAGGGCCCTCTAAAAATTAGAAATAGGGGGCTCTTATTAGAATATTATTTTGTCAAAAAAAAACAGAGTTGAAAGATAAATTTCGTGGTTTATGCTGACAGCCTGAAATGTTTATATACGACAGATATATTTTCCCAGAATTTAATTGCCCATAATTAAGGGTGCATATAACACACAAGTGCGTATTATACGCAAATACCGTAAATAAGTATTGTGTACATTGATCAATCGGAAAGGGTGCTAATTGGGATTGTTCACGAGCCAATATATTAGCAAATATCGCCATGGGCACTTATTACGTCGAATATGGTATGTTGTTTTACAGTTGTTAAAATGTTTTTTACTTCATATTGTAACAACTCAAAACACGTCATATTTCTTTATATTCACAATTGACATTCATCCAAATTCTTAAGAAACAGGAATAATGTACCACTGCCAGTATGGTTCCGTAAGAGGTCAAGCAGCTGGTGTTACAGTCGTTGGTGACAAGTGAATGCAGTATTATTGAATTGGTAATGTACATACAGTTTAGTCTGTGAAATATTTATGATGGTAGTTGCTCATTTGTATATATTCTTAACATGATAACCCTGTATTTAACTTGTATGTTGCCTGTGGTATTCTCATGTTAGAATGTGATATTCAGTTTACCTGTAAATCTTATGAAGATCAGATCTTTTACACTGATACAGTACCTGCTGCGAACTAGAGCATTAAGCATAGTAGCAATGTTTTGTTATGTGTCAATTCCCAAAGTAAAACAATATGTTAACCCAGAAATCTGGATGTAAAAGAACTTACTGTGAAACCAACAAACAACCGACAAATGGTATTCAATCAACAAATGTTTTACAAAATTCACTAAGTTTGCAGATCAATACAAGTTACTGCACAGCGATTACTATGGCAGTACCAGGGAATCTGGGATGAAAACGGATCTTCACACGAAAGCTGGTCTTGATGTAATGAAATGGGAGAGAGATGCGAGAGGCATGCTCTTGTCCTTTTATATACCGTCTAACTAGATTCCAGAACTTTCTACCCAGTGCTGTAAGGCTCTATACAATGCTGGATGAGGCTCGACGTTTTCGGAAGTTACCACACCACTCTAGCATCTAACTATAGTAACTTCCTGATAACTGCTTACATTAAATAGTACTGCATTCATGATGAGTATTGTGTTTACAGTCTGGTTACCTGTTATAGATTTGACAATATAGCACAATTAAACATCCTGTATCTTAATACAGCTGTAGTAAAAGAGGTATTTTGTTAAGCATGTAGGGTCCGACAGAGAGGT
The DNA here is from genome assembly GCF_023055435.1 of Haliotis rufescens. Taxonomy (NCBI): domain Eukaryota; kingdom Metazoa; phylum Mollusca; class Gastropoda; order Lepetellida; family Haliotidae; genus Haliotis; species Haliotis rufescens. The sequence goes on along the minus strand of NW_025964001.1, from coordinate 67,087,089 downwards.
ATCGTATCAGAGTTCAAGATCTGCTCTTTATGAGATTTGTAATCCTCTTTGCCGCTATGAACAAGATGTCATTACTGATAAGCTCAAGGATGCTGACGTGGGAGTTCTAGTATTTCTGGTCAGGTTTTCGCAACTAGAGGTCTCCCGTCAGCGATGCATGAGAAGAATTGTGGCAGAGGCAGTTTATTTTAATCATGGGAGCAATTTGTACAGTGTAAATAGAAATCAAATAAATTAAGACTAATGACTTGTCTTGTTTTTCTGACAGCATGTATGTGCAGAATCCTTTGATGAAAGGATATTGATGTAATTTGAGTTAGGAGAAAAATGCCTGGTTGAAAAAAAAAGGACTGGTTAGCTCGGGGTCAGTACACTGTGTCTGAATGGGGTATTCATGTTAAACTGCGGCATGGTATCTCAGTGGGCTAGCACTATAACATCGGAATTAGTCCAGACTAGTACAAGCAGACACACACACATCACAATAGAAGTGCAATAATCTTGAACGCACTCAGTCCTAGCATCCTCCATGTGAATCAGTCAGTTAACATTCAGTCCTCCATGTGAATCAGTCAGTTAACATTCAGTCCTCCATGTGAATCAGCCAGTTAACATTCAGTCCTCCATGTGAATCAGTCAGTTAACATTCAGTCCTCCATGTGAATCAGCCAGTTAACATTCAGTCCTCCATGTGAATCAGCCAGTTAACATTCAGTCCTCCATGTGAATCAGTCGGTTAACATTCAGTCCTCCATGTGAATCAGTCAGTTAACATTCAGTCCTCCATGTGAATCAGCCAGTTAACATTCAGTCCTACCACCCTCCATGTGAATCGGTTAATAGATGCGATAGCTGAAGGCTATTGGGCATTCAGACTTTGGCGGGAGGATTCTATTCTTTACTAGAGATAATTGCTAGTTTAAAGGAGTGCATAAATTGCACAAGTGCAACAACATTTACAAACTGCATAGAGGAACCCATTCATAACACTGTGACAATTGTTTTGAATCCATCTCTTGTCAACCATGACAAACACAGTGGCCTCTGCAGATTGTTGTATTTATTTTCAAGAGAAGAAAAACCATTTAACAAATAGATATAAATAAGACAAAACATGCAGTTCAAGTTTGATATCTGTCAATCATTTCTATTTTTACAATTGATAAAACTGTCACAGAACCAGTCATCATTTTTCCTGCATGTACTACCAATATGAACATGATAAAATTACATAGTATTTATTATATATACATTATTGTCTGCAGCCATGAATATCTAATATGCACCACGTGACTATCAACATTATCTTGCGTCTGACAAAGCTATCTGGAATTAGAACATACCTATTTGATAATGTTAAGCCTTACCAATTCACAAGTTATTTAACAAGAATAAGATTCCTTAGAAAGCAAGACAAGGTGTGACAGTTGTTTCTTTGGCAAATCCAAAGACGACCGTAAACAGAGAACCACGTTGGCACTCTACACTCTCCAGGATAGTTATTGACTAAGGAACATCCATATTGTGCAGAAAACATGTATCACTGGTAGCGAAATCATATGTATTGTCTTTGCTTTGGCATTACATCATGTCAAGCATCATCTAGTTGCTAATCCACACATTTGAGAGTCCGTTTTCTCGACATGTCGGACAGAAGCCATACACAGAAACACACGACAAATCTTTCAGGATCCTGGCGTTGGGGAGTCCTGATTTGCGTCGGGGTGTGGCGTTGTACAGCGGCAAGCATTGTGTCTACATCAAGCCAGATGGAATCGGTCGGTACTAGATGAGGGTTGGTACTAATCAAGATGAGGAGGAGACGGCCAACTTCTTTAGATGATCCATGAATACTTGCAGACTGACGTCGTCCGTCAGTACAGGAGAACCGCCATCCTAGAACAAACAGTCATCCATTGTTATGAAGTTCAATAATACATTCAATAACTTAACAATTGGATTCATGTTTTGCTAAACCACGATTAGAAGAACATTTTGGTCTTGAATTGTAAGAGAAAACATAAGTCTGAATTAATAAAAAAGCAGGTGAATGTTTTATGCAGAAGTTTTTGTTTTTTGTTTGTTTGTTGTTTAACGCCGCACTCAGCAGTATTCCAGCTATGTGACGGCAGTCTGTAAAAAATCGAGTCTGGACCAGACAATCCAGTGATTGACCTCATGAGCATCGATCCAAGCAATTGGTATACGATGACATGCATCAACCAAGTCAGTGAGCCTGACCACCCGATCCCGTTAGTTGCCTCTTACGACGATCATAGTCGCCACTTACGGCAAGAATGGGTTGCTGAAAACCTATTCTACTCCGGATCTTCACGGGTATTATGCAGAAGTAATATGCAAGTATAGATAAAGAAATAATCCAGTATGAACAAATACCTATCATAGATTACACAAAGTTCACGAAGAACTATAGTGAAAATCTTATATCATATACTTGGTTGAAATATATCAATCCTATACTCTTAAGTTATTCAACACAACACAATGTCCAGAATCCAGCACTGATAAAGTCATCCTCTTTGCTGTTGAATCTGTTCCTGATAAGAATCATCTTCCTGAGGCAAGGGAGTTAACTGACTAAAAGTCCAGTTTCCACACTTGGAATTATGGAGTTATTGTTTGGCTGCACTAACGTGTCTATGCATAGTCCAATCAATATCCAGTAACAAAATCGACACCTGGTTCGTAAACAACCTGGATTTCAATGAGTTTGGTTGACTGCAGGATTTGCAAACGATGTGTACCGTCAACCGGGCGTCAACAGACATTTTCTACATATTTTCACGTTTTTAATTAAGGTGATTACAGGACTTGATGCACTTAGCGTAGTAACACCCGTTTTATTAGAATATAGATCTTGATTAGTGATCAGATCGTCTTGACTGAGCGCAGCATTTTTCTTTGATATGAGAGGTGGAATCTGATTGGTCAATAGGAAGGGCATAGAAGGGACATAACTCGTAATAGCCACTGGTGGCTTTAAAATCAGGCCAGGAATTCTAGCCTAGTTCGGCAAGGGTGGAAACTGGACTTTCGCAGTCAGTCAACTTTCTTGCCTCCGGACGATGAACAAGAATACTTCAGTATTGGCTAATGCAGTACAAAGATGACGAGGATGACATCACACACAGACAACGGAAGGAAGGGATAAGACATGGGATCGTACAAGCAAGACAAGGGGACACAGGTCATGACAATCAGTGTTTACACAAAACCGTAATCACATGCAGATGATGAAACAGGATTAATTAAAAGAATTATTCTTGGTAGTTTCCAAAACATGCGTTGAAGCCACCGTATCCCATCTGCATGTGACTACCTCTGTGTACAACCTCCATCTCTATCACCATCTTCCTAACCCAAAACCAGAAGCAGAACTTCTTTGAGTAATGATGCTAAAACTGTGCCTCTGATATATCCAAGATTGCCTTTCAAAGAAACTCTCATGCATGCAAGTATAGAAGTGATTGTACTTTTGGAGATAATAATACGCTTGTTCAAGCAATTCTTCAGCCTGCAGCTCGTAAAATGTCCGGCTTACAAACACTCCAGAACTGACTCAATGTTTCAAGGGTTAAAACAAAACATTTCAGTTTTGTAGTCTACACAGGCCAATTCAATTTCTTGTTTTTGTATTGATGAGCCCACTCGAAACAGTAAAAGAGAAATCACGGTAATATTATTTACTTGTTGGATGCTTTAAAACTGCAGTATGAAATATTCTAGTCACTGAGCCTGACTCCTCGATTCAGTATAGTCACCACTTATTAAAAGCTATAGGAACTAGGTGAAAGTATTCTTATCTCCGTAATAATGAGAAATGAACTAATATTAAGTATGAAAAACAAATACGGTGTCTGACTAAAATTTTGCTTTTGACAAGTTTGTATTGTATTGGTGTTGAGATTTTTAAAGAAATTAACATTATCAACACAAGAATATAAGGTTAGAAAGTACACAAGAAGCTAAACTGGCCTGGTGTAATATCTGTTGAATAATTATAGTTATAGTTGAGTGTAATATGAGTAGAGAAGGCAACATTGTTTATTCTGCACAGTTTTAAAAGAATCATTCCACAAAGCCTCCTCCCATGACTGACAGAACTAAGTAACCATGGGTCCGCCCCCCCAAGACGTGACGGAGCATACTACCTCTGGGCCCCCCGTTGTGATGACCTAGACAGCAGAGTGAAGGTGAAGGTCAAACTCATCGTTGCTACAAATCTAGGGCTATGCAACTCATGCGACAAAAGCTCATGCTAATGGCCTACGTCATTCACTTAGGACGATCAACATGCTGGATATCATTGTTCCATAACAGATATATACAAAGACTTCTTAACAGCTGGAAATAATGCTATCTAAAATAATCTTCAGGTCTACAAGTGATGCTTGGTGCAAAATGTCTTCAAAACTAACCAACATGGTGTCTTCAAAATAGTAAATGTTATTGTAATGCCTTAATATTTATGCAAGCAGATCACGGCATAAGCATTCACAATTCAGGTTAAGATTAAGAACTCACACAGCAATCATGTAAACTTTAACAAATATTTTACCAAAAAAGATTGGCCTTAGAAGTTAGATATTAAAAAAAAATGTGTTAACTTAAACAAGTATTTTCATTTCTGATACAAATATGATGAAGTACAATAAAAATTCTTTTTAAGTGAATATTTCAGAATATGAAAGTGAATTTGTCTATTTCAGGCCAATCTTCTTTAGATGGCGCCACTGCACACAATTACTGTTACATGCCAATTTCAACAACCATGTTAGTTTCAGACTGCAATACACATGACAAGTGGTATATATGACAACCAAGACATAAATCTGACAGCGTTTACACACCCCTGTTGATGGCTGAAAGTAGATGCACGATGCCCAGTTTATTTGGTGTAAACAAATATATATATCCATTGTTTGAACTATTTAAGTGTTTTCCCAAAAAAGATTTCTTAACCAACAAGAACATGAAAATTTATTTATGATTCCCACGGTTTATCATTTCAAAATGATTGTCACTGTCTAATTTCATAATGACATGATAAAATCTGAAACATAAGTTGTTTCCAAAACAACAAAATTAATTATGTAAATACCATATTCAACGTAATAAGCGCCCAGGGCGCTCTCAAAATTAGAAATAGGGGGCTCTTATTAGAATATTATTTTGGTGAAAAAAACAGAGTTGAAAGATAAATTTCATGGTTTATGCTGACAGCCTGAAGTGTTTATGTACGACAGATATATTTTTCAAGAATTTAATTGCCCACAATTAAGGGTGCATATAACACACAAGTGGGTATTATACGCGAATAAATAAGTCTTGTGCACATTGATCAATCGGAAGGGGTGCTAATTGGGATTGTTCACCAGCCAATATATTAGCAAATGTCGCCGTGGGCGCATATTAGAGCGGGGCGATTATTACGTCGAATACGGTACTTTTTTTCAGTCAAATACTATGCTCTTATGGGTCCTATACTACTGGATGCAAACAGAAACTTCATTCATTAATACTACACACATCTTTGAAAAGTATTAAGGGAAACAATTCTGTTTCATGCTGGCGTTCAAATTTCGAGAGGTAAATGCTAGCAAGCCGTACCTGTCCCCATCCGTATGCGTTGTTGTGTGTCTGAGACGGGTTCACCTTGGACAGCAAGAACCGAGCCTGAAATAAACAACGAATAGCTCATCTTACTTGCAATCTTATAAAAAACCAGTGATGTTGAGATAAGATCAACAAACAATATGGCATAATGTCTAAATTTTTGTTTTGGTTGTTTTATGCCAGTCAGAAATATAAGTACAGCGGCATTTGCATCATTGGGAAGAAACTATTTCTTTAAATCCATCAGTAGGCAGTTTCAGATACTAATATCAGCATATATGTAGGTTACAAAATGCCAAAGTATGTGTGACAATAGATTTTTGGCTAAAAAAAATGGAAATTAATTTGAGAGCAAATTCTAAGTCAGTACTGCAGATTTGTAAGTAAAGAAATACATTCTCATACCATACATCTGAAAATGTTTTCCTTCCATACTTGTTTGTTTGTTTGTTGTTTAACGCCACACTCAGCAATATTCCAGCTCTATGACAGTGGCCTATAAATAATCAAGTCTGGACCAGACAATCCAGTGATTGACATCATGACCATCGATCTACGTAATTGGGATATGGGTATATGCATCAACCAAGTCAGCGAGTCTGACCACCTGATCCTGTTAGTCGCCTCTTACGACAAGCATGGGTTGCTGAAGACCTTCCTTTTAAGAAGGGTCGTTCCCCATCACAGAGGAGTGACCTATAACTGACCTGTGATCCCTCGGACTCGGTGACGATGTATCGGGGCATGGGGAACCTCGTCTGTAGAATCTCCTGGGCGTCGTCCACTGGCGCCTGCATCAGCTGCTTGAAGTTCTCATACTCCGGTAGGTCGTGGTAACCCTGCTTCTTCCACTGGTCAATTGTCTGATCAAGACAGAGAGGTGTCAACGATACTTGGTCCAATATTTCTCCAGTCACTGATTCTATAGCTACACAACTAATCTCTCGCCATGATACTCAAAGGGGAGTAACTCACATCTCCATGAGGGGAATACTCACCTACATGGTGTTCAACAGGGAATACATCCCCTCTCCATGGTATTCAAAGGGGAATAACTCCCCTTATACATGATATTCAAAGGGGAATAACTCCCCTTATACATGATATTCAAAGGGGAATAACTCCCCTTATACATGATATTCAAAGGGGAATAACTCCCCTATAATGATATTTAAAGGGGAATAACTCCCCGTATACACGATATTCAAAGGGGAATAACTCAACTGGTACATGATATTCAAAGGGGAATAACTCACATTATACATGATTTTCAAAGGAGAATAACTCCCCTTACACATGATATTCAAAGGGGAATAACTCCCCTATAATGATATTCAAAGTGAAAAACTCCCCATATACATGATATTCAAAGGGGAATAACTCCCATTATACATGATATTCAAAGGGAAATAACTCCCCTATAATGATATTCAAAGCGAAAGACTCCCCATATACATGATATTCAAAGGGGAATAACTCCCCTTATACGTGATACTCAAAGGGGAATAACTCCCATTATACATGATATTCAAAGGGAAAAAACTCCCCTTATACATGATACTCAAAGGGGAATAACTCCCATTATACATGATATTCAAAGGGAAAAAACTCCCCTTATACATGATATTCAAAGGGGAATAACTCCCATTATACATGATATTCAAAGGGGAATAACTCCCATTATACATGATATTCAAAGGGGAATAACCCCCTTATACATGATACTCAAAGGGGAATAACTCACCTCTCCATGGTATATAACTATCTGAAAGAAGGTGTCCATCAGGAGTATCCTGTCTGGCTGTATACTGCTGGTGTCGAGAAGCACAGGCTGAAACAAACACATACTTCCTATTACATTCCTACTACATTCCTATTACATTCCTGTGACGCACGCTAGTCAATACATTTTCAAATCCAAAGAGATCACAATGATTGAAATCAAAACTCAAGATCCAGGACCTAATTTTCAAAATTATTTTTGATCCAAACATGAAACTGGAAACAGATACAAATATAAACAGCCAGATAAATTCTGTTGTTTACCAATGAGTTAGTCCTAAATTAAGTTTAACCACAGATATTTCATTGAAAACAACTTTTCTCCAAGGTTACTTCCTTGTTTTACTCATAAATCAAGACATTTTTTTATAAAAAGAAAACAAGTTACTTTTTAAATAAACATAATGAGTTTTAAGATTTTAAATGAGTTATATTGTAAGTGCCGTGTACCTCTGGAGGTCCTGTGAAGGAGTAGGCGTAGAGTATTGGCTGTATCATGATGAGCGACTGCGTCAAGTCTTCTACATTCAACATGTGTCTGGAAAATAGCAGTCAGCATGAACAAATCACTTACTACTTCAATAAGCTCATGTGTGGAAATAGATATATATTACAGCCCTGACAGAAACATCTGACAACACAGTTTGTATTATATTACTTATATCATAATTATAATCATATATACCTTCAAGCATCATCATCAAATCAACATGGCGCTTTTTGTTATATTCATTCATTGTACTTATATAATAAGCAATGTATATTTTGATTTTGTTTGTTTGCTGTTTAACGCCGCACTCAGCAATATTACAGCTATATGACGGCGGCCTATAAATAATCAAGTGTTGACCAGACAATCCAGTGGTCGATATTGTGAGTGAGTGAGTGAGTGAGTATGGTTTTATGCCGCTTTTAGCAATATTCCAGCAATATCACGGCGGGGGACACCAGAAATGGGCTTCACTAATTGTACCCATATCGGGAATCGAACTCGGGTCTTCGGCGTGATGAGCGAACGCTTTAACCACTAGGCTACCCGACCGCCCTGTCAATATTGTGAGCAACAATCCATGCCATCACTGTACAAGGACACCACGTTACAGATCTATTTGGTTGCCTTGTACGACCAAACAGCATAGGTTGCAGGGGCCTACTCCCACCCATCCTCATCATCATAATCACCATCACCACCATCATCATCATCTGTACCTGTAGTATGAGGTCTCATCCGGACTGTTGTTAAAGACCTGGAGGAACTGTGATCGTCTAAGGTGGAACATAAACTGAGGGTAGAGTGAGAAGTTTTCCGAGAACCGGAACGAGTTCGGGTCTTCTTTGTGATAATCTCCAAACTTTTGACACTGGAATGCAACAATAAAACCTTATACATCTCATACATACCCAATAACAAACCCTAGTTCAGAATCCTAAACCTTGGAACTAAATGAAACTGTCCCTCATCACTGAGATCTGTGTGTACATCTCACATAAACAAGATTATTTATCTTTAGAATAGGTTATGTTTAGAGCAGGATGTACAAACTATCTTAATGTCAGTAAACATGATAAATTAGACTTAACATAACATCACTCAAGACAGCAAAATCATTTAGCCAGAGCTAGGGGTTGCCCTAGCCTCTTAAAACTGGGTGTCATTATGACTCCTTAGGTGTAATACAGGGAGTCATATGTCTTTCAAAGGGGCTCATTTTAACAAATAGATGTTAGATTTCATAATGACCAAAATACAACCGCCCCGATACGCAACTATTGAAAATTCATTCTGATTGGCTGCAACCGAGAGCTTGCCAGAAGGGCTGTTCTGTTTTTAGACTTTAGGATTTCCAACATTAGGCAAAGCTGACATTGGTCGTATTTTATTGTCCAGGGATATGTCTGTTTCAAGTTTTAATGTTCCGACCGTATAGTGCAATTAATTGATTGACAGTCTGAATGATCTGCATCATGACTGACGCATTGGAGAAATAATATTTTGTATTTTCTCTTTAGATTGCGTCAAATACGCAGGTTTTCTGTGTCAGGGCAAACCCTGGCCAGAGCTCATGCTTTCCTGACTGAGGTTTTTCACTAATATTTGACCTGATGACCAACTTACTAATCTAATGAGCATCCTATCCAGCCATCGTAACACATCCGGGCCGTCATCTGTCTCGGCTCTGTACACGGCTATTCTCCCCATCAGTACTGCTGCAGCCTCCTGGTCGAACCCTGCTGCTATGTGTTGGATGTTGGTGCTGGCATCGGCCCAGCTGGAACAAACACACATGGTCAGATGCTACATTCTGTCACCCCACAGATCGAACACACACGGCACGGTCAGATGCTACATTCTGTCACACCACAGATGGAACACACACAGCACGGTCAGATGCTACATTCTGTCACACCACAGATCGAACACACACAGCACGGTCAGATGCTACATTCTGTCACACCACAGATCGAACACACACAGCACGGTCAGATGCTACATTCTGTCACACCACAGATCGAACACACACAGCACGGTCAGATGCTACATTCTGTCACACCACAGATGGAACACACACAGCACGGTCAGATGCTACATTCTGTCACACCACAGATGGAACACACACAGCACGGTCAGATGCTACATTCTGTCACACCACAGATGGAACACACACAGCACGGTCAGATGCTACATTCTGTCACACCACAGATGGAACACACACTCACACACTCACCCTGTCAGATGTTACATTCTGTATATATTGGGTTCCTGAATGTTAAAGTGGGTGAATGTTGGTTAATGTGGCTGTCAGCAATATTTCAGCTAGAACACAACCTGTCACAATTGGTTGGTTTGTTTGTTGTTTAATGCCGCACTCAGCAATATTCCAGCTATATGAGGGCAGTCTGTAAATAATCAAGTCTCGACCAGACAATCCAGTGATTGACATCATGAGCATCGATCCACGCAATTGGGATAGATGACATGCATCAACAAAGTCAGCGAGCCTGACCACCCCATCCTGTTAGTCGCCTTTTACGGCAAGCATGGGTTGCTGAAGACCTATTCTACCCCGTAATCTTCACGGGTCACCTGCTACAAGTGGACCAGGCAAACCAGTGGGTGAAATCATGAGTATGTCCCATGCCATCAGCCATGATGACACCGAATAACAAAGATGAGGTGAAGTGAAATGGGGTTTAACTCCTCATCCAAGATTATTGCACCTATATTATAAAATAGCGACCAGCATGCACGAGTGTGTGTGTGGCTGCTTGTTCTAGTCTGGACTGATGCCGATTTATAGTGCTAGCCCCCTCAGATACCATGCCGCAGTTTAACATGAATACCCCACTTCAAACACAGTATACTGACTCCGAGCCGACCAGTCCTTGCTTTAGCTCCTTAATGCCGAGCGCCACACAGACACAGTATACTGACTCTGAGCCGACCAGTCCTTGCTTTAGCTCCTTAAGGCCGAGTGCCACTCAGACACAGTATACTGACTCTGAGCCGACCAGTCCTTGCTTTAGCTCCTTAAGGCCGAGTGCCAGGCAGGGTAACAACAAGTACCATCTTTTAACATCTTTTGGTATGACGCGGCTCGGGATCAAAACCCGGACCTTCCACTCTCTTGGCGGACACTCGAACACAGAGGTCCCACTGAGTGGTGACTGATCATAACACCTGATCAATGAAAGTCAACTTTTACAACAAGTCCGAGGCTTCATGGGACATTTTTCCATGGAACCAACACCGGATGACACATTGACATTGTTCCAACAATGGGAAGTTCTGTAAACTGAGAAGAGGTTTGAGAGAAGGTCTTACTTCCTAGCTGTTGTGGTAACACGGATCCGTCTCTGGCCACTTGAGTGCTGATACTGTGTGATGAACTGTATGTACCCTCGTCCCCCTTGTGGGATAGGTGCATTGTGCTGGAATCAAACACGCGATTCATCAACGGTATGTACTCTCGTCCATAATGGCATAGCAGCACACTGCGCGACCAGGTGCAATATCTTTTCTAACCCGAACATGTGTAACAGAACAAAATTAGTTGATTTTTCTCTTAATCCATTTTCAGTACCAAAAATATTATCTCATATGACATATATATTAATGTCTTCTTGTGATAACAGTCCACACAATGCACATGTGTCCTTTCTTAAGCACTGGAAGTACTTCAACAGTATTAGATCACCGCAATAATTATTCAAGTTCTGAGTGGTAGACATTCCTGGTTTATTTTTATCCATGTAATACAGGATCATGATGATGAATACAGCTGAGCAGACCATGATGAACACAGCTAGCAGACCATGATGAATACAGCTGCGTAGACCATGATGAACACAGCTGCATAGACCATGATGAACACAGCTGCGTAGACAGTGATGAACACAGCTGACCATGATGAACACAGCTGACTAGATCATGATGAACACAGCTGAATAGACCATGATGAACACAGCTGAGTAGATCATGATGAACACAGCTGAGTAGACCATGATGAACACAGCTGAGCAGACCATGATGAACACAGCTGAGTAGACCATGATGAACACAGCTGAGTAGACCATGATGAACACAGCTGAGCAGACCATGATGAACACAGCAGAGTAGACCATGATGAACACAGCTGATTAGACCAGGATGGACACAGCTGAATAAACCATGATGAACACAGCTGATCAGACCAGGATGAACACAGCTGAGTAGACCATGATGAACACAGCTGATTAGACCAGGATGAACACAGCTGAGTAGACCATGATGAACACAGCTGAGTAGACCAGGATGAACACAGCTGAGTAGACCATGATGAACACAGCTGAGCAGACCAGGATGAACACAGCTGGATAGACCATGATGAACACAGCTGAGAAGACCATGGTGAACACAGCTGAGCAGACCGTGATGAACACAGCTGAGCAGACCATGATGAACACAGCTGAATAGACCATGATGAACTCAGCTGACTAGACCATGATGAACACAGCTGACTAGACCATGATGAACACAGCTGAGTAGACCATGATAAACCCAGCTGCATAGACCATGATGAACACAGCTTACTAGACCATGATGAACACAGCTGACTAGATCATGATGAACACAGCTGATTAGACCACGATGAACACAGCTGCTTAGACCATGATGAACACAGCTGAATAGACCATGATGAACACAGCTGAATAGACCATGATGAACACAGCTGAGCAGACAATCATAGCTTACCTGATTGACCACTTCAAAGAACATGCTGAGGGTACTGTTTGGGTATATCCCACACATCTTCCACTGACACGTCCCCCCAAGGCCAATCTCTGTGTCCGACACAGACGGCCCCTTCACCCCAAGAGACACACACGGACCAATAGCACCCGACACCTTCAACTCTCGAGACGTCTGAAATCAACATGTACAAATATTCATACCACATGGAAAAACTTGAATTGTGATGTGATAAGTGAAGTTTATTCAAATGTTATTTTACACAACCCTCAGTAAATATTCAAGTTTTATCAGGGCAGCCTGTAAATAATTAAGTCTAGCCCCGCTGGAGGCTGAGGCATAACAACAATTCAATAATGGGGAACTTCTGTACTCCAGAGCAGGGAGAGATTTTACAACACGGTTGTAGCAAGCAGAGCTTTCTCTTTTTCATACGCTGCATCCAATTGAAAAAAATTAAATGTACACAGAGAAGTGGTGAAATTTTGACTAGCCAGACTTTCCGTTTCAACAAGCCCTTTGCAAATTTAACTGACCAAGGGCCAGTTAAATCAATCCCTGCAGAGTTCAACCCAGATGTCTATGTTTGTTTGTTTGATTGATTGTTGTTTAACGCCACACTCAGCAATATTCCAGCTTTATGATGGCAGTCTGTAAATAATCGAGTCTGGACCAGACAATCCAGTGATTGACAAAATGAGCATCGATCCACGTAATTAGGATCGATGACATGCATCAACCAAGTCAGCGAGCCTGACCACCTGATCCCGTTAGTCGCCTCCTACGACAATCACAGTCGCCTTTTACAGCAAGCATGGGTTGCTGAAGACCTATTCTACCCTGCCAGGAAAGTTACTGAGACAGACTTTCCTTGGCTTCCACACCAGGCTTCAACAACACATTCTCCCAGAGTAGGTGCAGTGACCCACCTTTACTTCCACGGTTGCACCAAAGGCCATCTTGAACTCCCCCTTCATGTCCTTGGCAAACACCCTCTGGAAGGTCTGCTTGAACAGGGACGTGTTGAACGAGTCGCCCATCACCATGTGGCCACTGAAATGTTTCACAAAACATGAATAACTCAAATTCAAACAAGGAAGCACTAATTTTTTCGACACAGTTTGTGGAAAAACTTGCCATTGTGATCCACATGTAGCATAATCAATTTACAGTTGTATGTCAGCATTGTCATTAAACATTTTCCTAAACATGTACAACCTAGTTTGTTTATTTCGGAGAATATATGACCCAAATTCTCCCCCTGATGTTTTGTTAATGAGTTTCACAAGTAGTCTGCAAAAGCAACAAGTTTATCCTGCGTTAACAATCAATGGAAACTTCATGTTTGTTTGTTGTTTAACGCCGCACTCAGCATCATTCCAGCTATATGACAGCGGTCTGTAAATAATCAAGTCTGGACCAGACAATCCAGTGATTGACATCGCGATCCACTCAATTGGGATCGATGACATGTATCAACCAAGTCAGCAAGTTTGACCACCCGATCCCATTAGTCACCTTTTACGGCAAGTATGGGTTGCTAAAGACCTATTCTACCTCGGAGTCTTCACTGGTCTAAAACTTCATGAAAAAAGTTTTATTTAAACATTCCTTCATCGGGATATCTGGTCCTTACCCGGTGTATTTAGGACAGAACTTCATCTCGTGCAGTCCAGTCTGATCTAGGGCACAGGAAAACAGGTCTATCACATGGCCGTTGGTTGCGGCCCGATTGGAGAGGCCTTCGTAGTGCTGTAAGTAGGAGGGTATATACCTGATATATCGGACAGCCACGGTTGACACAGACGACTCAGTGTGTTATATAGGGTCACTCTGCATCCCATGGCAACAGTATTTATTGTTAGAATGTGTTGCCATCTTTCTAAAGGGAAAACATTGGTAGGAAATGACTGCAGAATTTGCAAAGGATGTGTATCGTCAACTTACAGGACAGATAATCTTTTCATGTTTTTAATCAAGGTTCTCAAGTTATTCGATGCATTTGATGAGGTAAGACCCATTTTCTTACAATATATATCTTGATAATTGATCAGATCGTTTTGACTGGGCGCCGCCATTTTGTTTGAAGCAAATGCAAGTGATATGAGTGATGGAATCTGATTGGTCAGTAGGACGGACATAGAAGGGACACAACTCATAATACCAGCCACTGGTGGCGCTATGATTGAGCAAAGAATTTTAAGCCTAGTTTGGCAAGGGTAGAAACAAGACTTTCAGAATCAGTTAACTCCCTTGCCTTGGGAAGATGGCTTATCCCCAGTATTTAGTACTAGAAACTATATCTTTTCTGTTCCAATCACAATACCTTACATTCTTTGATAGGCTCAGAACTTCAGAAAGGCTCAGAAATGATTCGTCCGATCTATATTTCTGTGCCAAGATTTAACATAAAGGTTGAAAGATGTGTGATGTTGACATAAAATCTCACCTTCATGGCTTTCTTCATATACTTGCAGTTGTCCTTCTCTATGTCATGGTGGGACCTGATGGGGTGCTTCAGCTCGTCCCCCACTACCATCCCCGGCCCCTGGGTACACGCCCCGCCCACAAACAACATCACACGTGCTCCAGTGTTGGGGAATGTGCACTGCAAGTACAATGGTGGAATATTCAGTCTTCATATTCTTGATAGACAACAAACCGCACATATACCCAGAATGGACCAAAAGCTATCTCATTTTTTTAATCTGTATTTTTTTTCTTTAATTCTTACCAGGAATTTTACAGTAGAACCTTGTACAAAGTGTAAAGTGTTAACCTAGTTTCTCACCTCCAGAAGCCCCACAGCGATGGACAGGGCTGCACCAGTTGAGCGGAGCGGTCGCTTGCCCTGGCTGACTGGCCACGGGTCACGCTGTAGTTCTCCCAACAGGTCAGTGAGACTCATGTCACACTTGTGCACCGGCTGTAGAAACCTGGACAAGACACTCTCGTGTTATGAAATCCGTTACCGAAACATACTCAATTAGGGTAGGTCAGAACATCTGTTATTAGCTACAGAAAGGGAAATTTATCATCCAAAACTGGCTCCCACAGGAGATATCGCTTTGATAAGATGAAGCGATATCTACACTGTAGATATCGCTGCAATGAAATTGCATCACAATGCTTTGCAGACCATTGTGACATCACTGGTTACCATGACGTCACAATCAAATGACATCACTAATGGCTCTGCTACTGAAGCTGTTTGCAGTACTTTTTACACTGAAGACACTGCTACTTACTGTCTACAAACTGAAAAAAGTTGGAAGCATGATGTTGGATGATAAATAAAATCTCACCCTCGGCAAGCCTCAGAATTTTACCACTTTTATCAACGTGTTGATACATTTGATATCAAAAGACACTCGGGTGAGATTCTCTATTTATCAAAGGACATTTATCATGCAGATGGGATGAAAGGTAAACAATATTGTGTTGTCTACTTAATTCAAGAAAAAATAGTGCCATCTGCACTATACCTGAATCGTGATCTTTCTCATGACAATATGTGTTATTGTCTGACAGTTTGAGATTCTCATGTATATTGCTCAGGCAGAACAACTTAAGAGTGAGTAAAATGCCATTGCCCAAGTCAGCATCATTCCAGCTATAATTTGACGCCTGTAAACATTCAAATCTGGGCAAAGTAAAATAGTGGTTGACAGTATGAACAACACACCACATTGGGGGGTCAGACGACACAATCAGCCAGGCGGACATTGTTACCACCTGATACCCATTAGTCATCTCTTACAACAATCCCGGAGTACTGGGAACCCTGCCTGTCCCTGAATCCCCACACGGGACAACTGTATAACCCACAGTACGTGATGAATGTGTCTCCATCTATACTGCACCTGTTCATAGGCAGCTGATACTGCTGGTTGGGACCCTGGGGGCCCCTCTGCTGAGACTGAGCAGTGCCACGCCCAATGCCAAGCATTTCCTGAAACATAATGTCAAGTAAATCAAGTTTCTGAAAGGCATTGAGAAGTGATTCATGTAAGGAGGAGAATTTATGGATGTCAACTTCTTTATTGTGAGGAGTGAGTGAGTAGATGAGTATGGTTTTACGCCGCTTTTAGCAATATTCCAGCAATATCACGGCGGGGGACACCAGAAATGGGCTTCACACATTGTACCCATGACAGGAATCGAACCCGGGTCTTCGGTGTGACGAGCGAACGCTTTAACAACTAGGCTACCCGACCGCCCCTTTTATTGTGAGGAACACAACGTTTCGGAGTATATACTTACTCCTTCATCAGGTGAATGGATGCTATGAGACAGAGAGCATATATATGTACATGTAAGAACAACAAAACTACTAAGATAACAAAAGGTTGAAACCTAACAAGGGAAGCCAACAGGTAATTGGCACGGATTGCCCATTGCTATTCCCATTCTTTTACCTATCAGTGCTAATTCCACTTGCCCATTGTCAATTGCCAATTAGTGATAATATAGTCCTGGCTTCCAGTTGTCCATAACTATCAGCGGCAATTATCTGTTGGCTCCCCTTGTTAAGTTTCCACCTTTTCTTATCTTATTACTTTTGATACAACTTTGATACAACCTTAATACAATTTGATTCAACATGTTCAAACACTTCCTTTGATGCTTCAAGGTCACCTGTTAACCATTCAGATCACCTGACAGTTGACATTAGTGACACACAAAACAATATGACTTCATTTGGGGGATTATGGGGCCTCTTGGCCATTCCAACAAGAAGCAATCGTCTCACCTGTATCTGTTTAGCAGTGAGGTCCTTGTTTCCTCTGAACACATAGCTCTTGGACACCCCCTCACTGCCGAGCTCATGAACCTGCACCATCTTGCCGAATGTGATGAGTCCGATGAGGGCGTTGGGGGGTAGCAAGCTGAGAGACATCTGCAGGGACTCCTGGGAAAGACATGATATTGCAACATCAACACCATACACACATGGTACATGTGGTGGTTGTGGGTACATGTGGTGGGTGTGGGTACAGGTGTTGGGTGTGGGTACAGGTGTTGTGCTGTGTACATGTGGTGGGTGTGGGTACAGGTGTTGGGTGTGGGTACAGGTGTTGTCCTGTGTACATGTGGTGGGTGTGGGTACAGGTGTTGTGCTGTGTACATGTGGTGGGTGTGGGTACATGTGGTGGGTGTGGGTACAGGTGTTGGGTGTGGGTACAGGTGTTGGGCTGTGTACATGTGGTGGGTGTGGGTACAGGTGTTTGGCTGTGTACATGTGGTGGGTGTGGGTACAGGTGTTGGGCTGTGTACATGTGGTGGGTGTGGGTACATGTGGTGGTCATGGGTACAGGTGTTTGTACATGTGGTGGTCATGGGTACAGGTGTTTGTACATGTGGTTGGTGTGGGTACATGTGGTTGGTGTGGGTACATGTGGTTGGTGTGGGTACAGGTGTTGGGCGTGGGTACATGTGTTGGGCTGTGTACATGTGGTGGGTGTGGGTACAGGTGTTGGGTGTGGGTACAGGTGTTGGGCTGTGTACATGTGGTTGGTGTGGGTACAGGTGTTGGGCGTGGGTACATGTGTTGGGCTGTGTACATGTGGTGGGTGTGGGTACAGGTGTTGGGCGTGGGTACATGTGTTGGGCTGTGTACATGTGGTGGGTGTGGGTACAGGTGTTGGGCTGTGTACATGTGATTGGTGTGGGTACATGTGGTGGGTGTGGGTACATGTGGTGGTCATGGGTACAGGTGTTTGTACATGTGGTGGGTGTGGGTACAGGTGTTGGTACAGGTGTTGGGCGTGGGTACAGGTGTGGTGGGTGTGGGTACATGTGGTGGTTGTGGGTACAGGTGGTGCTTGTGGGTACAGGTGTTGGGCGTTGGTACAGGTGTGGTGGGTGTGGGTACATGTGGTGGTTGTGGGTACAGGTGGTGGTTGTGGGTACAGGTGTTGGGTGTGGGTACAGGTGTTGGGCGTGGGTACAGGTGTTGGTACATGTGGTTGGTGTGGGTACAGGTGTTGGGCGTGGGTACATGTGTTGGTACATGTGGTGGGTGAGGGTACATGTGGTGGTTGTGGGTACAGGTGTTTGTACATGTGGTGGGTGTGGGTACAGGTGTTGGGTGTGGGTACAGGTGTTGGGCGTGGGTACAGGTGGGTGTGTGTGGGTACATGTGGTGGTTGTGGGTACAGGTGTTGGTACAGGTGTTGGGCGTGGGTACAGGTGTTGGGCGTGGGTACAGGTGTTGGGCGTGGGTACAGGTGTTGGGCGTGGGTACAGGTGTGGGTACATGTGGTGGTTGTGGGTACAGGTGGTGGGTGAACTGAATGATTGTTGGTAGGATGGAAAGTGTGGTGAGTTTGGGTATGGAGTGAGTGTGGTGTATATATTATATATATATTATTACCATGGTTACTAGAGGTATGTTTGATGATATGAGGAGTTATGATGTGATACATATCCTGATACTATGGTCGCAATATGATTTGTATCCTGTTCATATTCTTTCTTTCTGCAGGTGAATCACAACACTGAATCATTCGTTTCCAAATTTCAGAGACCGACGATAGAACATTGCAAGGATGGAAGTTAACACTAGTACGCCATTTGCGACCAGTTTTGTTTTAATGTCAAAGGCATCCTAGGTGGGTATTGCTATATGTTATCACTATTCGGACAGTCTTGGTTAATTTCCACAACTCGGGGTTAGAACTAAAAGCTTTCTAGCCCATGAGCACTTACCTTGAGGGCCTGGAGATCCTCCTCCTCCATGCAAGTGTCCAGCACTATCAGGTAGATGGGAGGGAGGGGTGAGTGTGTTGAGTGCGGTGAGCGAGGTGAGCACTTACCTTGAGGGCCTTGAGATCCTCCTCCTCCATGCAAGTCTCCAGCACTATCAGGTAGATGGAAGGGAGGGGTGAGTGTGGTGAGTGTTGTGAGCGAGTAGAGTACTTACCTTGAGGGCCTGGAGATCCTCCTCCTCCATGCAAGTGTCCAGCACTATCAGGTAGATGGGAGGGAGGGGTGAGTGTGTTGAGTGCGGTGAGCGAGGTGAGCACTTACCTTTAGGGCCTGGAGATCCTCCTCCTCCATGCAAGTGTCCAGCACTATCAGGTAGATGGGAGGGTGGCATGTTGCACGCTGGAACAATCAACACTCTTACTATGAAAGTGTCAAAGTGGTCTTATCATTGACAGCCCTAACATCAACACATGATTCCTTTCTCTAACCGTTTTCTACCATTTTTATTCAAAAATTTTTTTTTACAAAAACACATGTGCAGTTTCTTTAAAAAATGTTAAACAGTTTTCAAGTTATGGCCCAGAAATGAACCCTAACCTCTTTAAGACTAAGCCAAAATTGTTTCCAAGGAAACATACAAAAGATACAATTTTGAAAATTTCGAAATATCAAAAAGAAAAAGGCACCAGGTGGGCAATGCATATGCAAGTGTTCTTGAAAAACATTAACAGTTTTCAAGTTATGGCTGGGAATAGGAGTGGAACGCCAAGAGGAACCCAGCCAAAAACAGTACGTCTCCCCACCCTTTGGGGGGAAGGGAGATGGGTAAAGAAGAGACATTATGATGCCTGCAAAAAATATATAAAAACACCAATATGTTTGAAGCTATTGCCATATAATAACTACATGGCTAAGGTACTTACATTGATGGTGTATTCTATAGTGGAGAACTGGGGGATGATCTCAGCAGGCTGGTGGGCCTCCGAGATGGCTGCATACTGCTGGGGAAACTGTACAACAAACAATACGTTACCATCACGACCAGACGTGTTTATAATGCTTGGAGTTGAAGGATACATGCAACTGTGTTACTTTTAATGCTGCGCTCAGCAATATTCCAGCTATATGACGACAGCCTGCATCAGTTTCCACAACAACTTTTTACTTCAAAGTCAAAACATTTCAGCATAGCAACTGATTTGAAAAGTTCTGAGGATTACTAGAAGTATTTAAGTAGGTGCCAAACCAATTTTAACCTTGTTACCAAGGTAAATCAACATTATTCTTACCGGATTCCTCTGGTAACAGAAATTGCAGGACCATACTTTAGCTCTGTAGTCAATTTGGCTGAAAGAGAAACAGAATATCATCATGAACAGGTTAAAATCAATATTATTACCATGGTTACTAGCATAGGGTTTGACGATATGATAAATTATGAATGATACATATCCTGATACTATGGCCGCAATATGATTTGTAACCTGATACAGTAACTCCTTTCATATTCTTTCTTTCTGCAGAAGAATCACAACCCTGAATCATTCGTTTTCAAATTTCAGAGACTGACGATGGAATATTGCAAGGATGGATATTAACACTAGTCCGCCATTCAGGACCAGTGTTGTTTTAATGTCAAAGGCATCCTAGGTGGGTATGGCTATATCTTATCACTATTTGGCCTAGTAGACAGTCTTGGTTAATTTCCACAACTCGGGGTTAGAACTAAAAGCTTTCTAGCCCGATTAAGAAAAATGCCTTGTAATGTTAAAACAATGGGGAAATTTGTCCTAGCCCACAGGAATTTGTACTAGCCGTGGACTAGCAGGCAATTGTTAAGTCCTTACGCTGCCTCAGAAACATGCAAGCTAACAAACACTGTGAACCGGGAAATACCAGCTTGTTGAATAGTTTCTGTTGTTATGAACATATTTTTACTATATATATTTATAACTTGAAATGTAATGTATCGTATGTATCGCGATAAAGGAGCTTGTAAATAGATGTGTTGTACCATGGGTCTCGTATCTTATGTACCTATTGCAATATGTATCAGGGCACAAATAGCTTCGCTGCAATAACTCAAAACTGTACTCAGCTTCACACAATAATCCAGACTTCAGATAGCCATGTTGGCACAGGTATCGAAGACATGGTAGGTAATGGTGAATTGTTACAGCCCTAATGCATAACAAGACATACAAATAACAATAACAACAACTTATATATGATATAGGTTTAAATGATCAGATGCACACTCTAAACGTATACACACCAATGTACATGCTGATGTAAACGATGATCCACACTTACCAGTAAGGGTTCAAGATTGCCCTGCATGTTGGCCGAGTACACAACACAGGGTCATACTGGATGGGGGGGAGGTCTGGTCTCTCTTTTACCGGCGTGAACAAACACCCCAGGGGTACAACCATTCGGGTCGCCTCGAGTCGACTGGACGGCCACACGTTCCAGCTGAACCGCACCCCGTCACGGTCTTCATTTTGCTGAATGAATTCTTGATAGGTAGCCATGGCCTGGCTGTAATTTTCATAAACGAGGAAGAGTTAAAGTTATATCAGAATACTATTTTTGCAGGTTCAGTACATTTTGATCATATACATGATATATATCCTTCCAAAGGTTATTAACATAATGATGATCTATGATGACAAATTAATGTGGCTGTAATATAAAAAATGCCAATCCCAGCATGGCAAACTGTGATCTAAGAGCATCAGCACGATCAGTCGGTGG
This sequence comes from Haliotis rufescens, assembly GCF_023055435.1. NCBI lineage: Eukaryota > Metazoa > Mollusca > Gastropoda > Lepetellida > Haliotidae > Haliotis > Haliotis rufescens. The sequence continues at coordinate 67,064,972 of NW_025964001.1, read as the reverse complement.
TCTAGCTATGACCTTATCAACATGTGGTCTCACTTTGACCATGAACACACAGTTCGGTGACAGATTCTGAACAAAATACTGTATTTGGCGTAATAACCGCCCAGGACGCTCTCAAAATTAGAAATAGGGGCCTCTTATCATGCTTATTAGAATGTAATTTTGGTGAAAGAGTTGAAAGATTGTACATTTCGTGGTTTATGCTGACAGCCTGAAATTATACAAAAGAAATGTCTGTGCGTATGATACACGACAGATATATTTTTCCAGAATACAATTGCCCGTCATTAAGGGTGCATATAACACACAAGTGTGTATTATACACGAATAAATATTAAATGTCTTCTGTACATTGATCAATCGGAAGGGTGCTAATTGGGATTGTTCACTAGCCAATATATGAGCAAATATCGCTGCGGGTGCTTATTACGTCGAATACGGTAATAAATCTAATAAACATAATTTGGACAATCATTGACAGTTGGCAGGCAGCTGTATTCCTATCAGGCTTCCATACTAAGTCAGGTCTTCTTCGATGACAGTTAAGTGTGGGATCCAAAAAACTCTTAACCCCTTGACTTTCGTGCATAATTTCAAACACTGCATATTTGCTTTTGTTTTGAATCATGTGTGCCATTTCATAACAATAATTATAGTAAAAATTAGTGTTGATGTGCATGTCATCATGGTTACTGAAAAATCAACTACAATAATTCTACCTGTACCATTGTCTATACCATGCATCAATATACAAAATGAGAACAATGCAGACATCCATAAAGAAGATATAACTGATACGATATCCATGAGATTGCCAAGGGTAACATAGTTTCAAACAATGAGCGTTGACGGTGATCAAATTCAGACAAAATAGTAACATGATAAAAAAAAACATAGTTTCATGATCTGTTTAATTATTAGCATTTATTACACCTTGAATCATACAGAAACATTCTTTGAACATGTTGAAGTATTTGGTATCTTGTCACTGGTGGGAATAACTACTTCAGTGTTCATAAGTCAGGAGGGTCCTGGAGCTTATTGAGGTATTGTGACATATCTTAAGCTATGCACCCTCTAAATCATAACCTTTCAACATGATAAATTTCTGCAAATGATTTTCATACTTATTATAATAACACAAAAGTGGCATAGGCATTTTAAGGTAAGACACATAATGGACATGATATCATGGATGATTTCATATTATCACACCCTCTATCACAATATTTATGTTTGATATAAACTGAAATTTCCTATTATTCAAGATAACACATATATGCTTTGATAATCAGGGATTATTGATAATCAGGAAGATGATCGAGGTCATGTCAATGAATGTCGATTTCCTGACATATCGACAATATTGAGCAATGAGCATAGCTGACAAATGACACGCTTCAGCTAATGTTATGTGCCTGCGATAACCATGATAACAGCGCCATGTAAGATTGATCTTCAGATAACACAAATAGATGAATAATTTGTCAGACCAAAATCAGATGACCCCAAAATAGAGATAACAACACCAACAGATTATGTTAAAAACTGTTTTCATGATAATAGTACGTTTGCAACCATACCTACCTTACCATCCCCAAATGAACATATCTGGAATCTTGTGAATCCTTTAAAATCATTTTGATGATTTGAAATTCAAAATGAAAATATAATCCTCTGAAGTGTCACACAAGAGACCGGCACACAAATCAGATATAAATGTGGTGATATGTCACAGAAGTGTCATTATTCCATGAGGTTTGTGTCGCAAACTGAATATATTCGTCTCAGGAAGCAGTCTTAAATATTATCATAATAACAGCTCAGGTATTAACACCATGTCCACGTTTGCACAGACAGCATGGAATGCTATACTTAGACACCAACAACCAATATGTTGCTGTTGGCATTTGACAGCAGACAAAAATCACACATCGGCATTATCATGATAATCAGTGGCTTCGATTTTCCATTGACATCATTTCGCAATACAAGTATACACACCGACAAGTGTATTCCTATTGCTTAGGGGAAGTGATTATCTTACCTTACAGACAATTACCGGCGACGTGGAAACCGCAGATTTTCACAGATGACGATATTTTGGACACGACGTAGATTGTTACATATCACTCCTATGGCGAATGCCACGTAGCCCACAATGCTTTTTGACGTCATTGGGGATTCCCTTCCGGTTCCTTTGTGGCGCCACCTTGTGTCAGAATATGGCATGCATGGGGAGCCTACTCTAACCTACTACATTTTGCTACATGTATTTTGTAAGGACATTAGAAGGGGTACGAATATTGACGTGAGTTGTATATATTTGACTTTTTTAATTCTTGTAAGTTAGGAATGTTACACAAATTTTATCATCAGATCTGATAAAACTCACATATTTTTTGTAAGAAACCCTTTCTTTCGTTATGATATACAAAAGCAGTATCTGTTTTGCGTGTAGCATTAGGTCAGCAAGTAAGCGTACGTTGAGAAGTACAGTAACTAAGACACACGACTATCTTATCTTACATGATACAGTTTCGTGACAGGCACTGCAATAAATCATAACGATAGTTGTACAGTCACGTGGTGAAGATTATATACACTAGTGAATGACAATGCCCTAGTCAATATAATGTAGACCCCTGAAGAAGGTGTAGATTTTTCCTGACGTTGACTGTGAACGCAGTCAGTCGTGTATCTTAACCTTTTCTCTGAAGGCCTAAACAAAGGTAAGGCGATTGAATAGTTAATTAAGAAAACAGGATAATTAGTGTTACATTAACAGAAGCTGCTATATGTTCCAAGTGCTAAGGATGACAATATTAGCAGATATGTCTTGATAACAACTGTCTCTAATTGTGCGTGACATATGGTCACATCAAACCATGCCATGAGCTCTGAACTGGTCAACCATGTCTAATTACCTATTTTTTTAATGGGAAGTTAATGCACACTTGACTGACCTCTGTCAAGGTTAATGGGAGAGTTTACCAGACACAGCAGTATTGCTGAGTCACTGTGCTGTTACTGCTTGTCTAGTTATCTTATTTCAGCTCCCTTTGATAGCCTTTGGGCGTTATAAATACATCTACATTTGGCCCCATTTATTACCTCCTGATAGTTTTAAGGTGTGGCACTAACTGCAATAGGAAATAGCTGTGCTCAGAAAAGTGCCTGGCAATGTTAGAAATATTGATTTTTTAAATTGAGTATTATTGTTTTGAGTCTGTAAAGTATCATCAAGCACAACTGTAAGACTTAGTAAAGTACTTAAAGTACCAGATTACATAAATATTTAATATTTAAATTCCTGTTTTCACGAGACGCCCTTGAAGTCTTAACCTAGCATAAGACATATTACCAGAAATTTACGGAGTGAATGTTCTTTCCAGGGCTCCAGATAATTGTTTAGCTATTAAGTGTTTACTCAAAATTATCATTTATGCATTTATTATTTATCACATTGGTTATTGGTTTTCTTTGGATATTCAATATGTTTGTGCTTTATGGACTAAACCCAACGGGAGAAAACATATATGGAATACCAACATAAAACTTGTGAGTACATACTCAGTGGCTAAACAAATTATCTGGAGCCTTGTGCTAAAGTTGAAATCATGTCTCACTTCAGATGAAATAGGTGAAACCATGAGTGACTCCAGTGGAGGAAACCCTGAAGATGAGAGAATACTTCTGGTGAAATCCATCTCTTCTCTCACTGAAACGGAAGAAACTCTCCTGAGCAGAGCAAGAGATTTACTTAAGGGTACTGAAAGGAGCTTTCTTCTCATTCTTATGTGCAAAGCAGTTGACAGCTCATGTTGATATGATACAATTTTATGATGCGTTTGCAGCGATAGAATCTAACTGTTTTAGTCCACTAGTCCTTATAATGATAACATATAGCAAAACCCTTAAAAATGGCAAGTTTCTACTATTCCTTATGATACCTTAACAATCGGGCAGTTTGGCAAGGACTATAGGACTAGTGCCAATTTCTAACACTGGCGTTTGTCATCACACCAGGATTAAATTGAAATGTAGCCTCCTTTTGGCCATAATAAAGTCATTAGATGTTTATCTCTGCTCGCCTCATTACCAAACACCACCTGAGATTGTTTTATTGTCCCCAAATATATCAGCCCCAAACTAATTGTTTTGTGTTCTCGTCCATCTTTGTTTGATTTTATCAAAGTCTAACCAAATGGTCATGCTTCATGTTGTTTCCTCGTCTTCTTGAGGCTAGGGCGTTAGCTGACTATAAAAGTCCACTTTCCACCCTTGCCGAACTAGGCTGGAAGTCCAGAGTTATATTCTGGGTGGACTAACGAGTCTATGCATAGTTCAATTAAAATCGCTTAACAAACCAGACATCCAGTTCGTAAACAACATGGATTTCAATGTGCAGATTTCTGTCGACTGAAGGTTTGCAAAGCATATGTACCGTCAACTGGGTGTCGACAGATATTTTGCAAATCTTTTCATGTTTTTAATCAAGGTGCTCAAGTGATTTGATGCACTGAGTGGGGTAAGACCCGTTTTACTACAATATAGATCTTGACAATCGATCAGAGGGTCTTGACTGGTTGCCGCCATTTTGTCTGAAGCAATTGCAAGTGATAGAAGGGGTGGAATCTGGTTGGTCAATAGGAGTAACATAAAAGGGACATAACTCATAATAGCTACTGGTGGCGTTACGATTGAAATGACAGCCAAGTTCGGGAAAGGTGAAAATTGCACTTTTAGAGACAGTTGACTCCTTTGCCTCAAGAAGATGATTCCCACCCTCTCTATACCCCCAAACATAATATCCCACCCAATCCCTACCCAAAAACATAATATCCCCACCAAGTCCCTATCTCACAACTATCCCTACCCCCAAACACCCAATCCCCACCCTACCTCTACCCTATCACCACCCCCAACAACAACCTGTAAGGTTTACTTTTATCTGTTAGGGGTAGATACTATGAGAACCTATATAGACCCCAGGGTGCCTTAAAATGGATATTAATTTTTGCGTGTTTGACATTTGTTCATTTTCGGGGGCACAGGTGGCCGAGTCGTCTAAGGTACCGTGATTCGCTGTGCAGAGTTGCGTCCCTTGAGCACGCCAGAAACCTATGATTGTGGGTTCGAATCCCGGTTCGCGCCGATTATATTTCTAGGTTTGTCAGCACTATACCCGTGCTAGTGGGTTTCACCGAAGTGGTAAATGTCTGAGACCTGCATCACTTCAGGCTTTCCTCCCACATTAAGCTGACACGCCGCGATATAACTTGAATACTGTTAAAAGCGGCGTAAAACCCAACTCACTCACTCAATTGTTGTACTTTCTTTAAAACATTAGTCATCATTGACTATCAATACATCACACTATTTACTACACTGATCAGCTGTATGCTTCATGTTTTGTGTATTTGTTTCTAGAGTCTTTGTCGGTGTTTGTTGAGGAAAAGATTGGACTGCTATTCAAGATTGTTTCAACATATAGAGACGTTCTACAAAGGTAATCTATGGCATATACTGACCATATTTCTAGAAATGATCTACTGTGCTGATGAGCACCTTCCCTTATCTTAATTTTCTTAACCCTTTTTCTTTGGCTGAAGGATGTCAGTATATTCAAATCTGAACCTGATTTCGGCCATCTACTTGCATCCCAACCAGCACTCCGAGTTACCAATAGGTTCTCAGCAACCGATGCTTGTCATACAAGGATGCTAAATGGATGCGGTGGTCAGGTTCCGTAACTTGGTTGATTGTGTGTCATCGTACCCGAAGATGTGGGACTTGCGTATAATATGAATCACTGGTTTGTCTGAGCCTGACTTAAATATTTACAGACAACCATCATACAGCTGTGTGGCATTAACCAACCAACAAACAAACAAACAATAAGCCAACCAAGATTTTTCACAAGAATCTGAAAACAATGAAAGAAACAAAGTCTGACTTTCTAAATGCAAGGTACAACACTTTTTGGTTCCTGATGATTTCTTGTCCCATTTTTTGCAGACATGGACTGAAAACAAAAGTGGAATTGAACCGATACATACAGAAGTATTACAGGTAGTTATGAGTCTCTGTTGTGTATTACCATTTTCTTACATCTAATATCCTGATATCAGATTTCTTTGGTTTTATCTACTCTACCACTACTACTTCTACTACTACTGCTGCTGCTGCTGCTGCTGCTGTTAATAATAATAATACTAATAATAAGGATGAGCAGTTTCACAATATGCCAAATCCAACTGCTAAATCATGCTCAAAGCGCCACATTATTTCCCGTGTTCCCCTGTTGTGATATTGCTGGTCTCACATGGGTATAATATATGAAGCCCATATCTGGTGTTCCCTGCTGTGATATTGCTGGTCTCACATGGGTATAATATATGATGCCCATATCTGGTGTTCCCTGCTGTGATATTGCTGGTCTCACATGGGTATAATATATGATGCCCATATCTGGTGTTCCCTGCTGTGATATTGCTGGTCTCACATGGGTATAATATATGAAGCCTATATCTGTTGTTCCCTGCTGTGATATTGCTGGTCTCACATGGGTATAATATATGAAACCTATATCTGTTGTTCCCTGCTGTGATATTGCTGGTCTCAAATGGGTATAATATATGAAGCCTATATCTGTTGTTCCCTGTTGTGATATTGCTGGTCTCACATGGGTATAATATATGAAGCCCATATCTGTTGTTCCCTGCTGTGATATTGCTGGTCTCACATGGGTATAATATATGAAGCCTATATCTGGTGTTCCCTGCTGTGATATTGCTGGTCTCACATGGGTATAATATATGATGCCCATATCTGGTGTTCCCTGCTGTGATATTGCTGGTCTCACATGGGTATAATATATGATGATCATATCTGGTGGTCCCATTCTCCCGAGGCAAGTGAGTTAACTGACTATAAAAGTCCAGTTTCCACCCTTGCCGAACTAGGCTGGTATTATGGAGTTACATAGTGGCTGGGCTAACGAGTCTATGCATAGTCCAATCAAAATCGCTCACCGAAATCGAAATCCGGTTTGTAAAATGTCGTGCAGATTTCGGTCGATTGCAGGATTTGCAAAGCATGTGCACCGCCAACTCGTTGTCAACAGATATTTTCCAAGTCTTTTCATGTTTTTAATCAAGGTGCTCACGTGATTTGATGCACTTCGCTATGTAAGACCCGTTTTATCACAATATAGATCTTGATTATCAATCAGATCGTTTTGACTGGGCGCCACCATTTTGTTTGAAATAAATGCAAGTGATACGAGAGGTGAAATCTGATTGGTCCATAGGAGAGGCTTAGAAGGGACATAACTGGTAATAACCACTGGTGGCGCTAAGGTCGAGCCCAGGAATTCCAGCCTAGTTCGGCAAGGGTGGAAACTGGACTTGTAAAGTCAGTTAACTCCCTTGCCTCGGGAAGATGGGTGTTCCCTGCTGTGATATTGCTGGTCTCACATGGGTATAATATATGAAGCCCATATCTGGTGTTCCCTGCTGTGATATTGCTGGTCTCACATGGGTATAATATATGAAGCCCATATCTGCTGTGAAATTGCTGTAAGTCTTAGGCAACTTCACAATGTCAGTGAAACCCATGAGCAAGGGTGTGGTGCTGTCAAACCAATCATCACAATTCTGGGATTCGAACACACAACCATGGGTCATGGCCTGCCTGAGAGACATAATTAGATGTCTTAGATATCTAGGGCATCTGTGCCCCAAACGACTAAATGAATTTGACTTCTCTGCAAATATTTGGCATGGTATACAAAATGGTGGAAGTGTTACGACAAAACTGTTGTGTTTCCCAGGCACCCCGAGGTCAGAGAGGCAGCAGATGAATGGCAGGACCTCGAGGTAATGTAGCGACCGGTCATCTATATGTAGGGTGGACGGGACATTTTTCACTTTGATCAACAAAATAACTAATATATAACCTTCCTGCTTGGGTGACAAGGTGCATGTGCATTTATTCCATAGGAATTACAGTAAACTACGGTTGTAACGAACTCAAATGGGCTACTTATTTTAGTTCATTATAAACGTAGTTCGTTATAAGCATATGTACAGTATATAGACAGAAAATGGCCGGGGCCCAAAAAATAAGTTCATCATATCCGTCAGAATATTATACCGTATATGTCCGCAGATAAGCCGAATTTTGAGGACCAGAAAAAAGATTCTGTAGAAAGGGGTCGGCTTATACACGGGATACACTTTCATGATAGTATTTTTCAGTGTATTGTGTGTGTTCGATATAAGCGTAGTTTGCTGTACCCAAAGATAGCTTTAGCTGATAAGTAAGATAACCATTAAGCATGTTTTCATTGTCCAACACAGTGATATTCAAAATACATTTCCAACCCTTTCCAGTGACTGTCATTGAAAATGAAACCGTAAGTGACCATTATCGTTGAACTGCTGTCATGATTTTCCAGAGAGAATGGGATGACTTTCTCGGTGACATAGACAAGGAGTTGGATACGGAGCAGGATGTCCTATTAAACCCAGGCGAAGAGGGTCCTGTGGATGTGTCACTAGTGGATGCCCGGACTGGAAAGGCCACAACTCTACAGAGTTACCTCCCTTCATCGAGCCTGACTCTGGTCTTTCTGCGTCATTTTGCCTGACTACCTTGACGAGATCACGTGGCACAGCTTCTAGCTCACCAGGTACGGGGATTTTTGGTCCTGTTACAATGAATGAATGGAGTTTCTACCTTCGAACAAAGACTTTGTCATGATGCAACCATGTTGTCTGAGGTGCTGGAATTTGTTAGCAGAGTTGCATCCCTTAGATTTGTTTAACCTAAAATGTCAGAGGTACATCACTTCAGGCTTGCCTCCCACACCATTCTCCCATACCCCGCAGTGGGGTAGCCTTGTGGTTAAAGTGTTCGCTTATCACGCTGAAGGCCCGAGTTCAATTCCCACATGGGTACAATTTATGAAGCCCTCATGTCCCCCATCGTGATATTGCTGGAATATTGCAAAAAGCGGTGTAAAACCATACTCACTCATGATTCTGAACATCAGCAAGCTAAGCAACAAGAGGCAGCATTGTTCCAAAAAAACCTAATGTTTTCTTTGTGCTTATGACATGACACGACCTAACTTTGTTGTGACCGATCATGCAGATTCTACCTTTTCGGCATGTAGAATTGACACTGGTGCAATTCGAGATGCCAAGTCAGAATCGAGTGGCTCGGTGATTTATGGCATTCTACCTTGTCCTTCAGAGTTGTGTCCCTTGGTCATACCAGGATATGGTTATTGGTACAAGTTAAAAATTATGTTTGGTATGTCAGTGTTCCCTTGCTTTTGGGTTGTAAAGTTTTAAATTATTATTAGGTGCGTTGCTTTGGGTTTTTCTCCTAATTTAAGCTGTCATATGACCTAAATTATAAACTGTTTTACCAGCTTTGAAACCTGCTCTCACTCACTCACTCACTCACTCACTCACTCACTCACTCACTCACTCACTGACTTGCTCACTCACTCACTCACTCACTCACTCACTCACTCACTCACTCACATATCTGGTTCTTCATTCAGGAGGAGTTAATTATAAACTGTTAAACCAGCTTTGAAACCTGCTCTCACTCACTCACTCACTCACTCACTCACTCACTCACTCACTCACATATCTGGTTCTTCATTCAGGAGGAGTTTTCTGCAGCAGGAAGCAAGGTGCTCGTGATCTCGTTCGGAGCTAAGGAGGGGGCAGAGAAGTGGATGGCAGAAACTGGGTGTACATTTGACATGCTGCTGGATGCTGAGAGAAAGGCAAGGCTAGATGTGTTGTGTCTGGGAAATATAGGGAGTGGGATGCCGAGAGAAAGGCAAGGCAAAACAAATATTGTCTTGAAAGTACAATCTTTAGGATGTAGATGCAATCACACTCAGAACCGGATGTATAAAATATGCATCAACAGACTTTATTATTTTCCTTTCAGAACTGCCTGTTTATGTTCGTTTTCAAGGGAAAGAAATCATATGTTCTTCTCCGAGAAGTCATTCTTATAATGATCCCTGGTGTGTCAGCACTATACCCATGTTTATAGGTTCCACTGACGTGACAAACATCTTGGAGTAGGTCACTTCAGCCCTTACTTCTGAGTTATGATTCCCCAGTAATTGAAATACCAACAGTAAACCCATCTTCCCGAGGCAAGGGAATTAACTGACTTTAAAAGTCCAGTTTCCACCCTTGCCGAACTAGGCTGAATTCCTGGGCTCGATTGTAGCGCCACCAGTGGCTGTTACGAGTTAAGTCCATTCTATGCCTCTCCTATGGACCAATCAGATTCCACCTCTTGTATCATTTGCATTTGCTTCAAACAAAATGATGGCGCCCAGTCAAGACAATCTGATCGATAATCAAAATCAATATTGTGATAAAACGGGTCTTACATCGCAAAGTGCATCAAATCACACGAGTACCTTGATTAAAAGCCTGAAAAGATTTGGAAAATATCTGTTGACAACGAGGTGGCAGTGCACATGCTTTGCAAATCCCGCAATCGACCGAAGTCTGCATGACAGTTACGAACTGGATTTCAATTTTGGTGCATGATTTTGATTGGACTATGCATAGACTCGTTAGTCCAGCCAAAATCTAACTCAATAATACCAGCCTAATTTATCAAGGGTGGAAACTGGATTTTTATAGTCTGTTAACTCTCTTGCCTCGGGAAGATGCAGTAAGCCCAGCTCCCTCACTGATATTGTCGACATATTTGCTATATCATTACATGATGCCAGAGAAAATATTTGCCATATAAGCTGCCATGTTTTAAAAGAAAATACCTATTTTTGTTTCAGTTGTATAAAGCATTCTCGTTGAAGAGATCTGTTTTGAAGGTAGGAATCTTTTTGTTTCTACAGAATTACAAAATGTATTTACAGAATATTGAAAAACCACAAACATTTCTGAACTGAAAAGTAAATAATGCCTGCCTGCATGAGTACAGTTGACTGATGTTTTTGGCAGGTGTGGAGTTTATCCTGCCTGGTCTACTATGCCGAGCAAATGGTCGCAGGACGAGAGTTACCTGCCCCTTACGAGGACATCAAAGATGACCCACATCAGGCACGTCTTGTTTGGATCACATAGATTGTACTTCTTTCTTGTTAATTAATTACAACTGACATAAAAAATATTAGCATAAGAATTATTCAGTAGAACAAACATTAATTTAGAATTGCATCTTCCTGAGGCAAGTGAGTTAACTGACTGTAAATGTCCAGTTTCCACCCTTGCTGAACTAGGCTGGAATTTCTGGGCTCGATCGTAGCACCACCAGTGCCTTTTATGAGTTATGTCCCTTCTATGTCCCTCCTATTGACCAATCAGGTTCCACCTCTCATATCAAGACGTTTCGATAAATGATCATGTTCTAAATGGTAATAAAGCAGATCTTACATCGCAAAGCACATCAAATAATGTGAGCACCTTGATTAAAAACATGAAAAGATTTGGAAAATATCTGTCGATGACCAGTTGACGGTACACATGCCTTCGACCGTAATCATCACGTTGAAATACATATTGTTTACAAACCTAATGTGGATTTCGTTACATGATTTTGATTGGACTATGCATAGACTTGTTAGTGCAGCCAAAATATGACTCCATTATTGCAGCCTAGTTCGGCAAGGGTGGAGACATAGCTGTTATGTCAGATAACTCCCTTGCCTTGGGAAGATGATTGTAGTGATGTTATATTATGGTTGTGCTGCACTAAGTCCCACAGTTTTAATAAAAAAGGTAGCGTTTCCTAACATGATGGACATGGCCTTGAAAAGTTTGTTCTTTGAATAATACTTTAATACTTTAAGGCCGGGGTTCAAGCCTATGCACAAAGGGGGTGTGGCCACAATGTATGGTTAAAACTGTCTTTTGATGCAAAGCAAAGCAGTAGTCAAATACATTCGATGAAATATCACAAAATCGACTTACCAGTTAATGATGATATTCAGCCATAGTACACAGAAGGATGTTATGAAGACTTACTATAAAATAATATGGATACAGATAGTCTACAGAAGGTACAATTTGGAAAATATTTCCCCCTTATTGTAATCCAGATTTGAATTTGCCACTGTATCAGTCAGGTGACCAGAGGAGGTGTGTATCCATAGCAACATGTCTGCTAGTGGAGGAAAGATTGCCATTCAAGGTTTCATATTTCACTTTCTCCCCAGACAGTGAAACTGACCTTTAAGGAGTGACTAGAGGGGTGACCATTGATGACACTGTTGATGCAGATAATGCTAAATGATTGGATGGATACAATTTCAATAGTTGTCATAGAAACAGCATTACAAAGTTGATACTTCAATAGACGAATCAAATTATTAGTTACACAATAATCATTCACTTTACTATTCATTTTTTTGAAAATTCCCCTTGTTTGAAGATACATACATATCAAGAAATGTTCATCTGTTCAAAGTCAGCGGTTCGCTGTTTGTTTATAACACCACACTCGGGATTATTCCAGCTATACGACAGTGGTCTGTAATTAAATCTGGACCGGACAATCCAGTGGTTGACATCATGAGCATCTATCTATGCAATTGGAATACATGCATCAACCAAGTCAGTGAGTCTGACCAATCAATCCCGTTGGTTGCTCTTACGACAAACATAGGTTGCTGAAGACTGATTCTAACACGGATCTTCACAGGGAGTTTAGAAGATTGATAGAAGGTTAAGAGGGTGAACACTGCAATAACCGTAATTGCCACTTGGTGTCTGTGTACAGATGGGAGGGGACTTCACGCTGGACAAGGACGGGAGGATGAAGCTCATCTACCGCAGCGCGACCGCCAAAGACAGACCGTCTATTGATGCCCTTCTCCAGTCTGTCAAGGACATGAACTCTACAGGGGACCTGTAGCTCACCTTGTCTCTCTAGGTAATGCATGATATCAAGGAATATGTCGCTTACCATGTCATTTCTCCCTCCAGGTAGTGCATGATATCATGGGCTGCGTAGCTCACCTGGTCATTTCTCCCTCCAGGTAGTGCATGATATCATGGGCTGTGTAGCTCACCTGGTCATTTCTCCCTCCAGGTAGTGCATGATATCATGGGCTGTGTAGCTCACCTGGTCATTTCTCCCTCCAGGTAGTGCATGATATCATGGGCTGTGTAGCTCACTTGGTCATATATATATCTCACAAGTAATACATAATATCAGGGGATATGTAACTCACTTTATCATAATTCCCTTTGCGTAATGCATGATAACAAGGGCTGTGTAGCTCACCTGGTCCTGTCTCCTAGGTAATGCATGTCACCATGGATTAAGTCTTTCATGGGAAAATATTTTAACTTAAAATGTCATGGGCAAGTCTTTCCATGTAATGGTCACTATGTAAAACCTTATTCCCTCACTATCCTACATGTTTAATGTTATAACATCATCCATTGGAGTAGAGTTTACTTATGCTCTGACGTGCGGTCGGGTAGCCTAGTGGTTCAAGCGTCCGCTTGTCACGCTAAAGACCCGGTTTCGATTCCTGACATGGGTACAAAGTGTGAAGCCCATTCTGGTGTCCCCCGCAGTCATATTGCTGGAATATTGCTAAAAAAGCGATTGGACAGAAGGACTGTGCGCAAAAACGCAGCATTAAAAACTGCGCCAAAACGCACACAAACGAACATTCAATGGACATGAAAATGTTGTGTTTCACGTGCAAGAGGCACTTAACATGTTACGCGACTGTGGTTTTGTGTTCAGTAGTGCAAAAGTTGTCAGGTGGCAACATGTGCGTATAGTTTAGTCCCAAGATGGGAATTTAGGATAGAAATGTTGTTGTAAAACAATATAGTAAATTAGTTCAAATATAAAAAGTGAACTTATCCACAATAAGTGGCGAAACATTGTAAATTATAGAAAATAGTGTAACTGAATTAGATACATTAAAAGTATGAACTTGTTTCAATAGTTTGTTTTGAATTCAGGGGTTATCTTCACTCCATTTAATGGTAGCAGAGCGTGGTTTGTTTAATGCTAAAAGGTTTCAGTTGCTTTTCAACTTGCTAGAATAGGAAACAGGTGAGTTTGAAAATCAATATTGACTTTAGTTTGAAATTATTATTGCAGTAGTTGTTTCTCAAGTTATGTCGGAGCAAAAGTCAAACACATCCCAAAAGAGAAGCGAAAAGATGGAGCCTTCAAATGAAGGAAATGAAGAATTAGAACAGCTTATTCGTAGCCTTAAACAGCAAAAAGCAAAAGCTAAATGTGCGTTTACAAAGGGAAAAAATAAGCTGAATACTCTTGTTGAACAAGATATGTCAACACGAAAAGCAGTTAGAATAGGCATTGATGAAGTGAGTTCTCTTCAGGAGGAAGTCATGGATGTTATGGTAAAACTTACGCAGGCTTACACAGATGCTCACGATATAGAGAATGTGAACAAGGTTGATGCTGAAATATCAAAACTTGAAAGTGAAACGTCTGAAGTGATAGACATAGCACAGGCGTACTTAGATAGTGGTTCAAGTACTAGTTCTCTGTCCAGCCATAGATTGTACAGGTTGTTCAAAGGGGATAAAAAGCCTGACCTTCGTAGAGGTCAAACTGTAGTTGTAGGACAGAGACATGACCTCGATGAAAATGGCAAGGAAACACGTGGTGTGAAAGTAGGTCATACCAAAGATGAACAGAAATATGATCACAAAAATGAGGTGAAACAGTCAGTAGCATATGGAAATGAAGGAAACATGGGGATGGAGGGCTTGTGTAACATTGATGATCAGCATGAGTTTCCTAATCACAATGAAGGTAAGTTTGAAAACACAGAAAAGCAACATATCGCTGTTGGTAATGATATGTGGAAACAACTGAAACGTGTTTCGATACCAGTGTTTTATGGAGATGTCAAGACATATGAGAGTTGGAAGGCCGCCTTCATGACATGCATAGATCAGTCTCCTGCAACTTCCGTATACAAACTCCTCCAGTTGCGACAGTATCTTTCAGGTGAAGCAATAAAAGTGGTTGAAAGTTTAGGCCATAGTGATGTTGCCTATGATGTTGCATTAGACAGGTTAGAGAGAAAATATGGGGGTAGACGGCGTCAAATAGCCATTCATATGGAAGAATTGAGTAACTTCAAACCTATTCGTGAAGGTGTTGCCAGAGATGTTGAACGGTTTGCAGACATTTTAGATGTTGCAGTTGTCAATCTGAAAGAAAATGATAGATTCGAAGAGTTAGGAAATGGGTTGTTCTACTCTAGCCTACTTAAAAAGATGACAGAGCCAATGGTTGCACGTTATCAGAGGTGGGTTTATGAAACGGAGAGACAGGAGTCTGTTGAAGCTTTGAGAATGTGGGTTATACAGGAAGCAGAGTTCCTTACCATTGCTTCAGAGGCAATTCATGGTGTTGCTAAAAAAGGTAAGTCGGATCAAAAGGTTCACCAATCAGATCAAAAGAAAAGGTTGTCTTGTACCTTTGTTGCCACAAAGACGGAATCCAGTAACACATTCAGCAGTAAAGATAGAAGCTGCAGTCTTTGTAAGGAACATCATGAAATATGGAGATGTAATGTCTCTAGAGGCATGGAGATTTCTGAAAGATGGGATGTTGCTAAGAAAGCAAATCTTTGCTTCAGGTGTCTTGGTAGAAATCATAGTGATAAAACATGTAAACGTATGGCACAATGTGGCATTAGTGGATGTAAAAGCAGCCACAATAGATTGTTGCACAATGACAAAGGTAATACGTCTGATATCCGTGATAAAGGATCAAACAGTTCTACCGGGTTAGAAGGTGAATGTACTGAGACTGGAAATGAAACTAAAGAGATTCAAAAAGGTGAAGGTGAAAGGTCTCATGCCATCTTACCTAGTGTAGTACAAAAGGCTGTAATAGCACTTCGAACTGTACCAGTGATACTTTCAAATGGCAACAAACATGTCACTGTGAATGCATTGTTGGATGATGCTAGCACAAGGTCGTACATCAACGCAGATGTAGCAGCAGAATTGGGTCTGCAAGGGCAGTTACAGAGAATATCTGTGAATGTATTGAATGGGAAAATGGAAACTTTCGAGACTAAACCTGTAGAGTTTAGACTTCAAAGTATTGATGGCGTTGTAAATACAAATGTTACAGCATTGACAACAACAAAGGTCACGGGAAATATGAAGGTCATTGATTGGCAAAGGTACAAAAACAATTGGCGTCATTTGCAAAACATTGAATTTCCAAAAACAGGTCAAAGTCCATCTGTTGATCTGTTGATAGGTATAGACCACTTAGATCTGCATTGCTCTTATGAAGAGGTTCAAGGAAACCTAGGAGAGCCAGTTGCAAGGAGGACACCGCTGGGATGGACTTGTATTGGGAATATTGAACATCCGGGGAAAAATCCTCACACTGTGTTTGCAGATGCATACTTCACAAACGAAGTTGATGTTGAACTCAATACCTTGATGCACAAGTTTTGGGATGTAGAAGACTACAGTTCAGAGCTCCTGTTAACGCCTGATGATAGGAATGCTCTTGCGAAAGTGCAGGATACATTGTTGTATGAAAATGAAGGTTATCAAGTTGGCATTCCTTGGAAAGATAATGTACAAAATCTTCCAGACAATTATGACATGGCTCTTCGACGGTTGGTAAACATAGAAAAGAAACTGTGTAAGGACAAAAATACAGCCGTGGCATATGATGACATTATTCAGCAATATTTGCAAAAAGGGTACATCCGCAAAGTACCTACTGATGAGACTACTGAGAGTGGTAAGTGGTACTTGCCTCATTTTCCAATCATAAGGCCAGACAGATTGACTACTAAGGTCAGATTGGTATTTGATGCATCAGCTAAGTATGAAGGAATATCTTTAAATGATGCGATCTACCCAGGTCCAAAACTACAACGTGACCTATTGGATGTCTTACTTCGCTTTAGAAAGCATCCAGTTTCACTTTTTTGTGATATTGAGGCAATGTATTTGCAAATCAAAATACCAGAATGTGACAGATCATACCACAGGTTCCTTAGGAGATCTTTGAAATTGAACGAACCACCTGATGTATACGAATTTAGTCGTGTAGTATTTGGGGTCACATCATCTCCTTTCTTAGCTCAATATGTCACACAGGAACATGCAAAGCGACATGCTGTAGACTTACCACTAGCAGCAGAGACAGTTACAAATTCCACTTACATGGATGACAGCATGGACTCTGTAGAAACTGAAGACCTAGGTGTTGAACTCTTTAATCAGTTGTCCGAGTTATGGTCAAAAGCTGGAATGCATGCTCGGAAGTGGTTATCAAATTCTCATAAGGTCCTAGAAAGCATTCCACCAGAAGACAGGGCATCTGAAGTAGATCTGAGCAAAGGTTACTTACCTTCAATGAAAACATTAGGGTTGTTGTGGATTGCTGAAACAGATGTGTTCATGTTTAAGTCCGAACTACCTGATACTGGTGCAAAACTCACAAAAAGAAATTTCTTGAGCAATGTTGCAAAACTCTTTGATCCATTAGGGTTTGTTGCTCCATTTACCATCACTGCTAAAATACTGCTCCAGGAAACATGGACAGCTGGTCTTGACTGGGACGATGAGATAACTGGAGACCTGAAAAACAAACTATCAAGGTGGTTAGAAGAAGTGAAGGAAATGCATGCTTTAAAAGTACCAAGGTGCTTGTGCTTAGATCACAATTACCTTGTCTCATATCATGCTTTTGTGGACGCATCACAGGAGGCGTATGGGGCCGTTGTGTATGCAGTTCATCCATTTCTTAGGGGCGGATCTAGTAGATTGGTAGTAGCTAAAAGTCGTGTAGCACCGCTAAAAGCTATAAGTATACCTCGATTGGAATTGATGGCTGCCATAGTTGGTCTGAGGTTAGTTTTGACAGTGGCAAATGCACTGAACTTTGAAATCCAAACTGTTTTCTGGTCAGATAGTTTGAATGTCCTATGCTGGATAAAAAGCAACAGTAGATCCTTCAAAGCATTTGTAGCAAACAGGGTTTGCGAAATACAGTCTGTTACTAATCCGTCTCAGTGGAACCACGTTCCATCTGAAATGAACCCAGCTGATATGTTGTCTCGAGGTGTATCTGCATCACAACTGGCAAACAAGAAGTTCTGGTGGTCAGGTCCTGAATTCCTAGAAAAAGAAGAAACAGAATGGCCAGAGCAAAAAAAGGCATGGTACAATAATGACAAAGAAAGTAAAAAAGAAAAAGTGAAAAAGATATCTACTTTACTCGCTGTTAACACTTAACAGTCTTCAAGACTTGAACCAATTAGATACTCAAGTTGGCAAAGACTCACAAGAGTAAATGCATGGATCTATCGATTCCTACACAACTGTTCATCACAAAAGAAGGTGAGAACAACAGGTGAACTGTCATCAGAGGAAATCGAAGACGCTGAAATTAGAATACTTACCCAGGTTCAGAAGGATGAATTCTGTGATGAGTACGCTGCGTTGTCAAAAGGAGAAAAAGTATTGTCTCCAAATTCCAAACTCCTTAGTCTTCAACCGATAATTGATAATCAGGGACTCATGAGAGTAAATGGTCGATTAAGACATGTCGAATGTCTTTCTTTTGGAGCAAGATTCCCAATTATCCTCCCATGACATAATTGGGTAACGAAACTCATTGTTAAGCACTATCATGAAGCAGGAAATCATGTCATGGGAACAAACCAGACATTATCAGCCATATTGTCCAAATTCTGGATCATCTCTGGCAGGGAAGAAATCAGACAATGGGAACGTGAGTGTGCTAAGTGCAAACGAGACAAAGCAAAGCCAGCATACCATTACCGAAGTTCAGAATACAACCATCACTTAGAGCATTTACTGATGCAGGTGTAGATTTTGCTGGTCCGTTCTTGACAGTGCAAGGAAGGAATAAGAAGAGACAAAAGCGTTATTTGTGTTTGTTCACGTGTCTCAAGACCAGGGCTGTGCATCTCGAAGTTGCATATGGTCTAGATACAAACTCTTTTTTGAATGCATTCTATCGCATGGCGAGCAGAAGAGGTCTTCCTGAAGTCATGGTATCAGATAACGGCACAAACTTTGTGGGTGCAGTTAAAGAACTGAAAGAGCTCGTACAACAAATGGATCAAGATGTTGTTGTGAGGTCTCTTGCAAATAAAGGAGTAAAATGGTTTTTCAATCCTCCACACACTCCTCATTTTGGGGGAATATTTGAAACAATGATTAAAGCAGCAAAGCGCGCAATCTATGCCATCCTCACAGATGAGGATCTTATCACAGCAATGGCGGGAGCAGAAGGTCTCATAAACTCCAGGCCTCTCACGTACCAGTCAGCTCACCCTCAAGATGACACACCACTCACACCAAATCACTTCCTTCATGGACAAGCTGGAGGTGTGTTTGCACCTGAATGTGTGGACACGACAGACTTCAACCCCAGAAGACGTTGGCGCAGGATTCAGGAACTGGTCCGCCATTTTTGGAAAAGATGGATGCGAGAATGGTTGCCAAGTCTCAACACGCGCAAAAAGTGGAACAGACAAACTCGAGATTTGCAAGAAAAAGACGTTGTGCTGGTGATCTCGCAAAACACGCCTAGAGGACACTGGAAGCTTGGAACAATCATAAAGACTTACCCTGGAGCTGACGGTCACGTTCAGGTAGTGGATGTAAGGGTTGGTCAGACTGTACTAACCAGATCTATAAAGAACATCAGTCCATTGGAATGGAACGACTCAGAAGATTCAAAAGACCAAAGAACGGATTTCAAGGATAAAGTATTCAAGGATCAAGACTGTGCAAAGAACGGATTTCAAGGATAAAGTATTCAAGGATAAAGAACTGTGCAAAAAACTGTGCAAAGAACTGTGCAAGGAAATGTACATGGTGAACTGAGGATAGTAATTTAATTTGTTGATAGACTATAGTCCATCAAGGCGGGGGGAAATGGACAGAAGGACTGTGCGCAAAAACGCAGCATTAAAAACAGTGCGCCAAAACGCACACAAACGAACATTCAATGGACATGAAAATGTTGTGTTTCACGTGCAAGAGGTACTTAACATGTTACGCGACTGTGGTTTTGTGTTCAGTAGTGCAAAAGTTGTCAGGTGGCAACATGTGCGTATAGTTTAGTCCCAAGATGGGAATTTAGGATAGAAATGTTGTTGTAAAACAATATAGTAAATTAGTTCAAATATAAAAAGTGAACTTATCCACAATAAGTGGCGAAACATTGTAAATTATAGAAAATAGTGTAACTGAATTAGATACATTAAAAGTATGAACTTGTTTCAATAGTTTGTTTTGAATTCAGGGGTTATCTTCACTCCAGCGATGTAAAACCATACTCACTCACTCACTCACTTATGCACTGTTTTATCCTTGCAGGAAATGAAAGCTTGAAGCATTTCTGTGCTGATGAATGAAGGTCAAGGTCTAAACCAATATGGCTGCCACGACTGGACAAAAGAGTCAGTGAAGTGGAATGTTTCAATATTTCATGACACACTTCATAATATTCAAGATATAAGATCAACTTTCTATTTCACTGCAATGTCCACATTAATCCCTATATGTATGTTAAAGGAATGCCTAGGATTTACTTGACGGCACTGTTTCATGACTTATGCGTTTCCGAACAAGGAAGCGTAATACCTACCTCGTACGTGAAATCTCTTGTGAATGATGTGATTTCATTCATTGATGATTCTCTATCAGTTTCATGATTCTCCACCAGTTTCATTTTTCTCCACCAGTTTCATAATTCTCCATTTGTTTCATAATTCTCCATCAGTTTCATGTTACATTGCAATGGCTGCCAATACCTTTGTCGCAGTGGAGCCCTGTTTATTGTTTCAACAAAGTCTGAGAGAAGTGAAAAGATTGGTCACCACAACGAATCATAGTATTATCATTGTGTGTTAACAACCAATCAGAGACCTCGTCACTGAGTAATGGATGTATTTTAACACTATGTGAATTGAAAGTATGGCTCTCATTGGTCAGTTTATTCTTGCTGCAGAATGCTTCATGACATGTGCGATATTTTGTGCATGTAAATTATTTGTGAAAAAAATGACCAAAATCGTAATTTATAGGACAAACATAATAGCGTAACTTTAGCCTCAAAATCGTAACTATTACACCCAAAACATAATGGTTGATATCTCTGCAGTAGTGACTGCTTGAATAGAACATGCACCTATCCTGCCGTTGTATTGCTTGTTCAGGTACCGGTACTATTGAAATCAAGTTTTATTGTTGTTTGTTGTATTCAAATGGGAAGTGCTATTTTAGTGTCAATACGTTTTTAAGGCACTCAATGTGATGACACAGCACAAAACTATTGTGTGTCATATTGTGTTTTATGCAGATATTCCATGGCTTAGCTTTATGTCTTTTGATGATTTGGCCTGAAATAGTATACACTGTGACAACAAACTTAATTGTAAAATGACTCGTCTGTTGGCTGTTGTTACATTTCTGATCTGTTAAGGAATGTTGCGGATGGTTTAAGGGCCCAGGCATTACTTCAGCTGATATTTCTTTGAGCTGTCTACATATAGATAATTTATTTTTAAACTATAAGAAATAAATTTATATATATATATATCTACCAAATGTGTTGCAAGTTTTATTTCCTACTTCAAAGTCGGTTTGTACTAATGGCCTATTCAGCAGTTGGTACCGTACTACTCAAAGTAGGATCACAGATACCCCGACCCTATTTTCTGCAAATTGGAAAAATAAAATATTCCAAATTTACACTTCTTTTTTTTTTCACCGATACATCATACATGTACTCTAAAAATTATTTTTAGATTACTCAGTGTTTTAAAAGAAATCATGTATATAAACTTAGGATTGTCAATTTATTTTGTTATTATGATGAAATTAATTAGTGATGGCGCTAAAGATTTCTTTTTCCGTATTTTTTGCCCCCTCCTACGGGTAATATTTGTAAAAACATCCCCAGATCGAGTTTTTTTGTTTTTTTTAATTCCTCCTCCAACTTCTGGGGGTGGTCGGGTAGCCTAGTGGTTAAAGCGTTCGCTCGTCACGCTGAAGACCCAGGTTCGATTCCCGACTTGGTTACAATGTGTGAAGCCCATTTCTGGTGTCCCCCGCCGTAATTTTGCTGGAATATTGCTAAAAGCGGCATAAAACCATACTCACTCACTCACTCACTCACTCCTCCAACTTCTGACTTTGACAAGATAAATCTGTGACCTAACATATAGAAACATGATGGCCTATGGACCTCGGAGACAATGTCGAGATTGTAGTGCAATAACATTAAATTATGTGGTCACTTGGGTCTCAGCCAGGTGACAGAAGAGTTGTCTCCCATGTAGTCACTTGGGTCTCATCCAGGTGACATAGAAGAGTTGTCTCCCATGTAGTCACTTGGGTCTCATCCAGGTGACATAGAAAATTGTCTCCCATGTAGTCACTTGGGTCTCAGCCAGGTCACTTGGGTCTCAGCCAGTCGACATAGAAGAGTTGTCTCCCATGTAGTCCCTTGGGTCTCAGCCAGGTGACATAGAAGAGTTGTCTCCCATGTAGTCACTTGGGTCTCAGCCAGGAACCTGTTCCACAAAGAGATCTTAGTGCTAAATTGGTCGTAACTCCCATTCTTTTATCATAGGCTTACGATCAACATAGCACTAAGATCGCTTTGTGGAACAGGGCCCAGGTCACTTGGGTCTCAGCCAGGTGACATAGAAGAGTTGTCTCCCATGTAGTCACTTGGGTCTCAGCCAGGTCACTTGGGTCTCAGCCAGTCGACATAGAAGAGTTGTCTCCCATGTAGTCACTTGGGTCCCAGCCAGGTGACTTCCAAGAGTTGTCTCCCCAGTGACATGGGGTGTCAGAGCTGGCGATGGGGCACATGACTGTCACATGACACAACACGACCTGGCTGAAGACCTATCGTAACCCGGATCTTCATACACACTACACCCACAAAGCATCTGAGTGGTTTAAATATGGGTCCCAGGTACTGAGGTTGCCAGGTACTGAGAACGTATCCTGCATACCTTTACACATTTCCTTGTCAATAACAAAACAAAATTAAGAAATTTATTCATAGCATGAAACAAGCAACAATAAATCAGTTTCTCCGTACAGAAGCGAGTAATACAGAAATAAACATGGCAGAACATGTTAAAGAATATTAACTCAACTCCATAACATGGCTATCATTGAACAAAATGATATGTTACAAAGTTCACACAAGTCAGTATATTGATACCCGCGACCGCCACTTATTAAGAACAAATATGTTTTAAAAAATACATAGGGAAGATTTTACGATGAAGGATGATTCGATGTTGATGAAGGGAGGAAGTACTGGTCCTAGATTTTGCCATATTGTTAAGTGTAAAGTGCATTGTGTTCGTAGACCCTTTGGTGTCAGTAAGTTAGCTCCTCTCTCAGTCTTCAAAATCCACACTAGACCACTACACAGTCGTGAGGACAAGAAAACTCAAGTGATGGTAGGGAAGTCCCCATTGACTAGCAGCATTTGAGGGTTATAATACTGAACCAGTTCTCAATGTTTCAATTTTGTTACAAACTGAACTGAATAAAAGTGATAAAAAATGTAAACATAGTAAAACATTTATTGTCTTGGGTAGATAAGAAAGATAGGGAAATATAGTCTCCACTAGTTCTCTGGAAAAGTCTTAAAAACGAATTTCTATGGCTGCTCTCTGTGGTTGATATGGATCTCTTCACTAATGCAAATGCCTCGAGTGTTGCAATCAATTTCACCTTAGAGTGAGTGAGTTGGGTTTAACACCGCTTTCAACAGTATTCCAGTTATATCGCAGCATGTCAGCTTAATGTGGGAGGAAAGCCCTAAGTGATGCAGATCTTAACGTTTACCACTTTGGTGAAACCCACGAGCACGGGTATGGTGCTGACAAACCTAGAAACTTAATTGGTGCGAACCAGGATTCAAACCCACAATCATAGGTTCTCTGCACAGCGAATAAAAGTGGAATGGCACACTTTGCTACACTGGTAAGTTTTTCAAGAAGACATACATGTACTTCGAAAACAACAATAGTTTTCATCAATCATGAATCATGAATCATACAAAACAAATAACGTCTAAGAAAACAGTTTCTTTTCAAAATCGTTTCACATAGGTCTTGCCATACTCTGTACAATAGTGTCAAATGAGCTCTGTATTAAAATGTGGAGAATTGGATGAGATGTACATGTGTGGCTGAATATATGTATATTTGCACCATCATATTTATAATAAAAAACTTGACTAAAAGCTCCGATGCAAAAAGCACAATGCACCAGACAACCTCAAAACCATTTTCATAACACAAAAAGTCAAATACATATCACAATAACAGTAAAAAACATGTTCAGTAAATATATAAACAAACATACCATTAAAAGTCAGTTTAAGTACCGGTAAAACTTAATAAAGTCACACAATTCTTTGGCAAAGAAAGCATATTTGAAACTTATGTTACTTCCTATTAACAGATATACTAGGAATACAAAAAAAATATCAATTTTTTCAAACAAATAACTAGATTATATTCCGAAGACCACATGTACGTACAAATGATATGTAAACATTACTTTTATACGTGTATTCACAGATTTAAGTAATCTCCAACTGGTTCGACAGTAGCAACAGGGCTAGTGACACACATGTTGAACTGGTTTGACAGTAGCAACACGGATAGTGACACTCTCTGTCAAACTGGTTCGACAGTAGCGTTGAGAGCTTTAAGATAAATGTCAATTTTGACTTTTACAATTTTGGTTATGACTAGAGGAAAAGCGAGGTGGGAGATTCGTCTCGTTCGGACAATCACAGCCTTAAACAGTCAAACACACAATATTTAGTGAATGAAAGCTTTGTATGTTCTAGCAATCATGTAGCCATTTCATTGCTGGAGCCAACCCTCTCCTAATGCTGAAGGACAGGTGGAATGAATTTCTTGATACCCGAGTGTACAGCGTACAATACACTGATGTATTATGTTATATGACACAGTACTCCAATAATCAAATGTACACAGATACATTGTTAAACATTGCTAAACAATACAAGGCCTACATCCCAACTGGATATGAACTGGTATGAAATCATAAACAAGTTGTGTAATATTCACCATAGAAATATATGTCATGTTTGTTCATATGGGGACTGACTTGAATACAAAAATGTAGGTTACAGTCTTGGGTCAAGAATACATTACTCTTGTCACTATCAGTCTTTGGTCAAGAATACATTACTGTCTGGGTCAAGAATACATTACTCTTGTCACTATCAGTCTTTGGTCAAGAATACATTACTGTCTGGGTCAAGAAATCATTACTCTTGGCACTATCAGTCTTTGGTCAAGAATACATTACTCTTGTCACTATCAGTTTTTGGTCAAGAATACATTACTCTTGGCACTATCAGTCTTGGGTCAAGAATACATTACTGTCTGGGCCAAGAATACATTACTCTTGTCACTATCAGTTTTTGGTCAAGAATACATTACTCTTGTCACTATCAGTCTTGGGTCAAGAATACATTACTCTTGTCACTATCAGTCTTGGGTCAAGAATACATTACTCTTGTCACTATCAGTCTTGGGTCAAGAATATATTACTCTAGTCACTATCTGTCTTGGGTCAAGAATACATTACTGTCTGGGCCAAGAATACATTACTCTCGTCACTATCAAAAGTCAGTCAAGAATACATTACTCTTATCACTATCAGTCTTGGGTCAAAAATACATGACTCTTATCACCACTGCAATACTTGGCCCTGTCACAAACACCATAACCTCCTCCAGGCTCTAGTGAATGAATGTTGTTTTACGCAGAGGTCAGCTATGTCAAAGTGGCCTGTGATGGACAGACAAACCTGTGACTGATACAAAGACCAATGATTCAATCGTTAGGACACAGTGGCAGCAACACTACCTCGTTAAAATTCACTCTTAGAATAAATGTGGGTCTTTAATGTTTCCTGCCCCCCGAGTTCCAATCATCATCCACTGGTCCCATCCACTTTCATCCACATGACATATAATTCACATGGGTCGGTCGGGTAGCCTTGTGGTTAAAGCGTTCGCTCGTCACATCGAAGACCCGGGTTCGTTGCCCGACATGGGTAGAATGTATGAAGCCCGTTTAGGGATCCCCACCATGATATTGCTGGAATATTGCTAAAATCGACATAAAACCAAAATCCCTCATAATAATTCACATATACCTCAACCAGATTCACTACATAACAATGCAAGGATAACAATGACTTCAGCTGTTTTGATGGTTGATGGAGGACATCTAGTTAGGCATTGCCTAGGCCGTACGGTTCGTGTTTGTCTTTAATGAGAGTGAAGCTATCAATGATCTCACCATTCTGAAACACAACAAACGCAAGACATTAGGGGTGCTAACTAAAAACTACTTGCAATAGAAGAAGCCCCTTCTCCGACATCTCCAGAAGCCCCAAGAAATCATCACTGACCACTTGAGCTGAAAATATTGCCTGGTTTCTTGCGATACGATTCCTATTACGATACGGACTGATGATACTACTGGTATCACGATACACCACATCAAATTGTAAGAAATGATGAAATCACTGAAATACAGCTCTAAAACCTCTTCCATAATACATTCATTTATTGTTATCTCAAAAACTCTAAAAAGAAAACCACAAGAAAAAAACAGTTTAAATGAAGGGATGGTTATAAAATGTAACAGTTGGTCGGCGTGTCCTCAGCTACCACATCCTTGTGTTCTGCCATGCTTACAGATGGCGCTATGCTACTTCTGCCATTATGGGAGGTAACTCTATTAGTTCCTGTTCTATTTATAGCATATCGCGATATCACAAACTGACGATTCAAGTATAGTGTGTACCTAAGTATCAATGATATCATAGGTATCGGTGAATCGTTACAGCCCAACGGACCACAATGCATTTCCTGTATGTTTGGAGAATCACATTCATAACACACAACGCTCTACACTTGCTAAATAAATGTACTTCTAGTCGCCATTCATAGTTATGCATCTCTCATTCCATTAATTTAATGGAAAATAAAGAAATAAAAACATGATTTCCTGGTTTCTAATGTATTTGATTTAAGATCTGATTTGCCTTTGTTTCAATTTCACCAAACCGCTGGGCAGTTGAATAATGTTTAGAACACAATCTCTGCATTTGCTTTGTCGTCCACTTTTGCAAGACATGAGCGTAAGTATTTTGCCATTTATGCTTGTTAGTTCTGTCCAAAAATTCAACTTTTCCAGGCAAACCTGACCCTGCCTCACAACAATATTTAAAATAAATTTTATTTGAACACTTGTCAAATTTCATCAAGTCGAAATCTGTTTGTCACGAGACACGAAATTCATGCTTGTGTTTGACATGGCGCCTTTTTTATTTTCTGATGATTATCAGTGTTTGTTTGTTTTCATGGCGTGACATCGTTGTCCCCGTCTTGATCATCACCGACAGTTTCATTATCAGTTACATGCACAACAACAGATTTCAGGGTCCAGAAGTAAGCCGGTGTCGACCTTGTTCTTCTGGTTGCCAGTCTGTCTGTATGACTAACTTCCTTATGCTCTCATAAGCATTGATCCACGCAATTGGGATACAATGACATGCATTTACCAAGCCTGACCGAGCCTGACCATCCGATCCCGTTAGTCACCTTTTACAAGCATGGTTGCCTTTAATGTCAAGAATGGGTTGCTGAAGACCTGTTCTAACCCAGACCTTTACGGATCCATTTCAGATGTGATGACACGTTTTGTGGTCTGAGAAAGCTCAGGTTGATTCAGGAAACAAAGAAGCAGAAATGACATCCGACATCACCAATAGTGCTTCACCCTGTATATATGGGATACACCATCTGTCTAAAGTTCTAACAATGGAATATTTCACAAATCAGGTATCAATAATCATTTGTTACTTATACCAAATGTATAAGCTCTGATAATAAGTCTAACAAGCATGAAATACTCATATCCCCCGCCAATATGTCTAGTTGTGTGCAAGCAATATCATGCGGTTTTCAAGATCTGCTCCGGAAAGGAGCACTACCACCATATTCAGTCAATGTCAAGTCGTTGCCATGGAAACTCGAAAAATAAATTTTACAATAATTCCAAACTATCAAAAGACACGAGTTCACCAATTCAGTTAAGATATCTCTCATGGTTTTTTAGTTCTGCTGCGGAAAAGAATCGTGATGGACAGACAGAATGACGGACAGCACCCATTCCTATACCCCCTTCCAATCCATGGTTTTACATTATGCCACAATATACCCAAATCTACCATTCCAGTAGCCCCTTGAATATTTTACTAGCCACGGTTTAGCACTGTTTAATAACTGGTGTCGTTAAGCAACTCACCTTGTCGTCAGACACCTGTTGGAAGTCAATGTGGGTGTGGTTGTGGATGGTCATGCGCGTGTAGCCGTAGTCGGAGGCGCGGTACGCTGACCAAGGATTCAGGTTTGGGTTAAAGGGGTCAAGCCTCTCTTTGCACCCCTAGAGAAAAACATTACATCTTAATTTTGTTTGCATTTTGATTCGAGGGTCATCATTGTTCCGGAAAATTAATTAAAGATAAAGAAAGTATGCAAAGAAGTAATTGTCACTAAAATGTTACCCAAAAGATCCAACAATATTCCAATCCGTTGTAACTCACAATCTCAGTAAAATCAGATCTTTGTCCTCGCTACCACTAAACAAAGATCTGAGGACATCTCATTAAGGGTCAAGTCAGAACGACCTTTCATCTGACCAATCAGAGCGTCGCTTACCAGATCGTGAAAGTGACAGTTGGAATGTGATTTCGATTCATGCAACCTCGAAAACTTTAACATGGGGTATTCAGAACGATAGTTATAGGGGTTTAACGACTGAATCCATACAATCTACACCATACATTTGCCATTCCAGAATGTTCTTTTGTTCAGGTTTCAAATTTTTAATCAAGAATTTTTCAAAATATGTTTCGAATCTTAGTCGCCAATTTGAAATAAGTGCCGTAAAGCATGAGAAAGCTGCCTTCTGATTGGCTAATGTCGACTTCTATTCAGTCCTTCCATTGGTCGGTCACAATTCGCAAGGTCGGTCTGACGTGATGCGTAATGGGATGTCCTCAGAACTTTGTTGAGCGATAGCGAGAACTAAGATCTGATTTTAAGGAGATTGTTGTAACTCACTGACTGAAACACGAACTAAACAGAAACATGTAACATTTCGTAGCATTGATGAATCGAATCAGTGCGTAGGACGTACCGCTGACCCTGTGACAATGTGTACGGGGGCCCCCGGGTTGGTGTATGGGTGGTCGTAGCTGCCGTTGTACACCTGCATCATAAAACAATATATATATAGTAATATATTTACAAACATGCTTCATAATCTTCATTTGTTTATCGTACAATTTAACACAGCAGGGAGAATAAACCATGAGGGGCACCGCCCTGAGTGGTGTATTCTCCCTGAAGTGTTTTATGAGTGTTTTTATAAGTTTAACAGTTTGTTTTTATTGTGATGATTGCACTATCCATTATTAGATAAACAAAAGTATCATAAGCCAAAAGGAAGAACTAATTCTGAGTATATCTTAAGATATTATTCTGAAACCTGGGTTCCAAATGTTTTCCAACAAAACAAAGAAATCATCAGTCCAAAGAGAGAATTCTGATAAAGTCAAGTGAAATGGGGTTTAACGTCGCATCTAAGATTGTTGCAATTTTATAGGGATGAGCATGCATTTTTGTGTATGTGGCTGCTTGTACTAGTCCGGACTGATGCTGATGCTATAGTGCTAGCCCTCTGATATACCATGCCGCAGTTAACATGAATACCCCACTCATCTTTTAACGTCGTTTGGTATGACGCGGCTGGGAATCAACCCCCTGACCTTCCGCTTCCAGGGTGGAAGCTCTACCACTAGACCAGAGATGCGGTGGTATGATGCGGCCGGGAATTGAACGCCGGACCTTCCGCTCTCTGGCAGATGCTCTACTCTACCACAAGACCATGGAGACAGCGGTATGATGCGGCCGGGAATTGAACGCCGGACCTTCCGCTCTCTGGCAGATGCTCTACTCTACCACAAGACCATGGAGGCGGTGGTATGATGCGGCCGGGAATTGAACGCCGGACCTTCCGCTCTCTGGCAGATGCTCTACTCTACCACAAGACCATGGAGACGGCGGTATGATGCGGCCGGGAATCGAACGCCGGACCTTCCGCTCTCTAGGCAGACGCTCTACCACAAGACCATGGAGGCAGTAATTCTGGTAAAGGCAGAAACTGACCTTCCTGTTGTAGATGGGCCACAGGCGTTCGTAAGAGTGTTCATGAGCCCACAGCGCCACGTCAACGCCGTACTTGTCAAACATGTGTTCCAGGCCGCCAATATGGATGAATGGGATGCCTACCCTCACCTGGAACAAGGACAATCAAACACTGCAGAGTCCTTGCATGGATTGCGTCAAACATTGAAGACTAATTGCATGATATGACATAAAAAAATAGGGACAGATTGCATGCATTAAGTCAAACATTGGGATAGGTTGTATGAATTAATTGTCAAACATTGAGATAGGTTGCATGGATTTAGTCAAACATTGGGATAGGTTGCATGAATTAATTGTCAAACATTCAGAACACTTTGCATGAAATGAGTCAAATATACATGAAAGATTGTAACAATTAAAATCATTAATTTAATAAAAAACGGTCATGCAAGCTACTCCCATCAAACAGCTATATGATGGCAGTCTGTTAATAATCAAGTCTGGACCAGACAATTCATTGGGGATAGCTTGCATGGATTGAATCAAACAATGGGAATAGCTTGCATGGATTGAGTCAAACAATGGGAATAGCTTGCATGGATTAAGTCAAACAGTGGGAATAGCTTGCATAGATTGAGACAAACAATTGGAATGGATTGAGTCGAACAATGGGAATAGCTTGCATGGATTGAGTCAAACAATGGGAATAGCTAGCATAGATTGAGTCAAACAATGGGAATAGCTTGCATGGATTGAGTCAAACAATGGGAATAGCTTGCATGGATTCAGTCAAACAATGGGAATAGCTTGCATGGATTAAGTCAAACAATGGGAATAGCTTGCATGGATTGAGTCAAACAATGGGGATAGCTTGCATGGATTGAGTCAAACAATGGGAATAGCTTGCATGGATTGAGTCAAACAATGGGAATAGCTTGCATGGATTAAGTCAAACAATGGGAATAGCTTGCATGGATTGAGTCAAACAATGGGAATAGCTTGCATAGATTAAGTCAAACAATGGGAATAGCTTGCATGGATTGAGTCAAACAATGGGAATAGCTTGCATGGATTGAGTCAAACAATGGGAATAGCTTGCATGAATTAAGTCAAACAATGGGAATAGCTTGCATGGATTAAGTCAAACAATGGGAATAGCTTGCATGGATTGAGTCAAACAATGTGAATAGCTTGCATGGATTAAGTCAAACAGTGGGAATAGCTTGCATGGATGGAGTCAAACAATGGGAATAGCTTGCATGGATTGAGTCAAACAATGGGAATAGCTTGCATAGATTGAGACAAACAATTGGAATGGATTGAGTCGAACAATGGGAATAGCTTGCATGGATTGAGTCAAACAATGGGAATTGCTTGCATGGTTTAAGTCAAACAATGGGAATAGCTTGCATGGATTGAGTCAAACAATGGGAATTGCTTACATGGATTAAGTCAAACAATGGGAATAGCTTGCATGGATTAAGTCAAACAATGGGAATAGCTTGCATGGATTGAGTCAAACAATGGGAATAGCTTGCATGGATGGAGTCAAACAATGGGAATTGCTTGCATGGTTTAAGTCAAACAATGGGAATAGCTTGCATGGATTGAGTCAAACAATGGGAATAGCTTGCATGGATTGAGTCAAACAATGGGAATAGCTTGCATGGATTGAGTCAAACAATGGGAATAGCTTGCATGGATTGAGTCAAACAATGGGAATTGCTTGCATGGATTGAGTCAAACAATGGGAATAGCTTGCATGGATTGAGTCAAACAATGGGAATTGCTTGCATGGATTAAGTCAAACAATGGGAATAGCTTGCATGGATTGAGTCAAACAATGGGAATAGCTTGCATGGATTAAGTCAAACAATGGGAATAGCTTGCATGGATTGAGTCAAACAATGGGAATTGCTTGCATGGATTGAGTCAAACAATGGGAATAGCTTGCATAGATTGAGTCAAACAATGGGAATAGCTTGCATGGATTAAGTCAAACAATGGGAATAGCTTGCATGGATTGAGTCAAACAATGGGAATAGCTTGCATAGATTGAGTCAAACAATTGGAATAGCTTGCATAGATTGAGTCAAACAATGGGAATTCCTTGCATGGATTGAGACAAACAATGGGAATAGCTGAACTTGTTTGGCCGAAACTAAATCCTACTTCTTACCAAAGTTTCATTCTTTGTGCAGTCATCCGTGTCATTGTTGGAGCAGTACATGGGTCTGTGCCCCATCGTGATGATCCACGGCCGCTCTGCTCGGTTCTCGGGCAGATTCGCTTTCTGAGATTGTCAGATAGGTGAAATAATAATAATAATGATAATAATGATGATCTCATGTAGCACCAAAATTTCAAACTTTGATAATGTGTTTGTGCTGATTTGAAGGGGGGATACCCAACCTGGGCTCCACACATTGTTTCTTTCTTCTTTTTTTGAGGGGGGTGGGGGGAGTGAGCCTGTGTCTTTACTTTAGGCTTTAAAAATATAGAATTGGTTCTCAGGCAATGGCTTTTAAAAAATATAGTGCAGGCAGGTGTTTTTTTTGTGGGGGAGATTTTTCATGCTGGTGTGTTACCAAATTTTGTGAACAATAATTTCAGCAAAACATGTTCTTCTAAAGTATTGCAGCATTTCACTACTAGGGTTGTGTGGTCGAGACACAGAATATTTAAAGATTTGGGGGAGGGGCCCCGGGAGAATGGAAATAAACTATCATTCTTTTTAGCCTCATACACCTACTTGAAGTAATCCACTTTAACTACCCAGTCACCCTGGAGTGACTGCGTAAGGTTTCCTCGTGATACTCCTGCCCTAAACAAGCTAAAATGGCAGAGGTCCCAATGAACTGACTTACCTGACTGTACCCATAAGGGATAGCAAACCTACCATATTTCCTAGGCGATTAGAAAATTGACAAATGGGGGTTCTTATTAAAATCATAAACATTGAGTTGAATTTGTTCTGTGGGTTCAAGCGGTGAGCAATAGTGAACAAATGATAGTTCAAACACCATTGAAACTAAAACTGTTTCAATAATAGTTGCTAGGCAATCACATATGCCTTCTTCACTGCTGGGTTATTGAACAAATCTGTAATATACCGAAAATATGGACAACTGTCAGGTTAACTTTCAGGCTCAGTAGCTGGTGCCTACAAAGAATTACAGATTGGTCTAGAAGTTGGTCAAGGTGTGCTTATTGTCATAGGGCGCTAAATACGGCAAATATGGTATATGTTAACCACTAGGTTTCCCCCATCACTGCACCGAGGCAAGGGATTTAACTGACTGTAAAAGTCCAGTTTCCACCCTTGCTGAACTAGGCTGAAATGTCTGGACTCGATCATAGCACCACCAGTGGCTATTACGAGTTTTGTCGCTCCTATTGACCAATCAGATTCCATCTCTCATATCACTTGCAATTTCTTCAAACAAAATGGCAGCTCCCAGTCAAGACAATCTGCTCAATAATCAACATCTATAATGTCATAAAGGGAGTCTTATGTCACAAAGTGCATCAAATCACTTAAATGATTAAAAAAATGAACAGATATATATCTGTCGACACCCAGTTGACGGTACACATGCTCTTCAAATCCTGCAACCAACCCAAATCTGCATGGTATTCGCCATTTTGTTTATGAACCAAATGTCAATTTGGCTACATGAGTTTGATTTGACTATGCATGGACTTGTTAATCCAGCCAAAATATAACTCGATAATTCCAGCCTAGTTAGGCAAGGGTGGAAACTGGACTTTAAAACTAGTCAGTTAACTCCCTTGCCTCGGTAAGGAGCCATCATTGTGGAATCTTTGGTTTCTGAGGTCATAATGCACAGCATGGCCTTTACCTTGAGGTCCTGATCCAACCACTCGTACTGCATCAATAGCTGCCCGAACCCATACTCTAGAAAGTAGTAATACTCTGTGCTGAGCGAGATAATGTGGGCCGGCCCGATGTCAAAACTGAAATACAAAATCCATCCTTAAAGATTCATAATAATATTAGGCAGCTAGTTTTGTTGTCATTTCACGATTTACATATTTTTATTCCCAAACTACATGGCGAGTGGTCATTAAATTAAATTATTAAATTAAATATAATTTGATAAAAAAAGTATAAAAAAGTGGCCTCGTTTAAGTATTTCAGAGTTAACGTGTACAGGGAAAATGTTACTCTCGTTTCTCTATTGATCTCCTGAGATTTTTTTCTTTTACCCATGTAAGTCGACTAAGAAAAAGACATTATTTTTAATCAAAATTTATGAAATTTGCAGTTGACAGAAGTTTAAATGAATAATAAAAATAAACTTGGTGAAGCAGGGTTGAGGTGGTAGTATAAATACTTCAGAATGTTGCAAGCTTCATTGTCAATATTGACTGTATTGGTTTGAGTACAAAACCTGTTGTTGGTTTGTTTGTTTTTTTGTTTAATGCCGCCTGCATTTAATTTTCCTGCTATATGACGGCGGTCTGTAAATAATGAAGTCTGGACCGGACAATCCAGTGATTGACATCATGAGCATTGATCCATGCAATTGGGATGACATGAATCAACCAAGTCAGTGAGCCTGACCACCTGATCCTGTTAGTGGACTCTTATGACAGCATAGTTGCTTTTTACAGCAAGCATGGGTTTCTGAAGACCTGTTCTACCCCAGATCTTGGGATGTATTGACACTCACCTGTAGAACATGTGCTCTGACTGTTCATCAAATGGCATGGTGAATCTGTTCTTGTAGTTGGAGAAGTTGCTGGAACAAGTGAGTAGGGTGGCATGAGTGAGTGAGTGGGGTGGCATGAGTGAGTGAGTGAGTAAGAGTGAGTGAGTTAGTGGGTTAGAGTGAGTGAGTGAGTGAGTGAGTGCTAATACCACTTAGTTCAGTCACATCATAACAGCTTAATCTTCGAGGACTAAAGACAACAGTGAAGCAGACCTAAGACGCTCACCAATTTCATAAAACCCACAAGAACAGGTATGGCACTGACAAACCGGGGGCATGGGTGGCCCATTCATCTAAGGCGCCATTCACTGTGCAGAGTTGTGTCCCTTGTGCAAGACAGAAACCTATGATTGTGGATTCAAATCCTGGTTCGCCCTGATAATGTTTCTAGGTTTGTCAGCACCATACCCGTGCTCGTGGGTTTCTCCGAAGAGGTAAACGTCTGAGACCTGCATCACCTCAGGCTCTCCTCCCACATTAAGCTGTCACGCAGTGATATAACTGGAATACTGTTAAAAGCGGTGTTAAACCCAACTCACTCACTCACTCACTGACAAACCAAGGATGATGTAAGTGTGGAGTGATGGTCCCATGGCTCGTGCCATGTACCATCAGTCTGGTCCAATCACTTACACACCATAACTCACTATAAGTGTTCTTCTGTTGGTATAACACTTGTTTTCTGAACAATCTGTTTATTGATATGAATCATGTAAACAAAACATGTTTATTATCCCCCGCCACGAAGTGGAAGGCAAATATAGGAGTTGGTGCTGTACATCCGTCCCTCCATCTTTCTGTAATGTTTTGTTTCCGAAGCAGAATTAAAAAAACATGCAAGATATCTTAACCAAACTTGGCACATAGGTAGGTGTAGTGGTGAACTGGATTTCTTTGATAGTTTGGGATTTTAATTGTTGTTTTTTTAGAAAATTGAGTTTCCATGGCAACGGCTTTGACTTAGACTGAAATGGCGGTATTGGCGGGTGATATTTCCTGCTTTTTCCTTTTGCTAGGTATAAGAACAGAAACACTGCTTGTTCAACTGTTCTCATGAAGTTCATGTTGTCTTCAGTAAGTAAGCAATAAACAACAATTGGTGTTGCAGTACTTGTCTATGTGCTTCCCAACAACAAAGAATTTCAACAGACATGAGACCTGAATCAATTCTGAGACTAAAGTGAGTGAGTGAGTGAGTTGGGTTTAACGCCGCTTTTAACAGTATTCCATTCATATCGCGGCGTGTCAGCTTCATGTGGGAGGAAAGCCCGAAGTGATGCAGGTCCCAGACGTTTACCACTTCGGTGAAACCCACGAGCACGGGTATGGTGCTGACAAACCTAGAAACATAATTGGGGCGAACCGGGATTCGAACCCACAATCATAGGTTTCTGGCGTGTCCAAGGGACGCAACTCTGCACAGCGAATCGCGGCGCCTTAGACGACTGGGCCACCCGTGCCCCTCTGAGACTAAAGAAAACCAGTACATCTGAGAAAGACGTCTTCCCCAGGGATTTATCTTTGTGATCTCAGAGACAAAACATCTACAGCAAATATAAGTAAAAACTCCTAAACTGGAGTTCCATGATTTCAGGGCTTAATAATAACGAATATTTACCTTTGCAAAGGATATTTATATCTTAATACTAACAATCTATAAAAGAGGAAAACAACTTGTTTCTTTACAGGATTTCCAAAATGTTCTAATTTGCTACAAAAGAAAGTTTGTTTTCTCTCTTAAATTCTAGATAAATCTCTTTGGCAATATTCATAAAGATTCCATGAAAAGTAGCCTAAAATAGCTCTCAGCTATGATTTTAATCACGTACACATTCAGAAAACCTCCAAGTGAGTGAGTGAGTGAGTATGGTTTTACGCCGCTTTAAGCAATATTCCAGCAATATCACGGCGGGTGACACCAGAAATGGGCTTCACACATTGTACCCATGTCGGGATTCGAACCCGGGTCTTCGCGGTGACGAGCGAACGCTTTAACTGAAAACCTCCAAGAGAAGTCCTAAGAGTAACCATAAGGAAAACCCTCAGAGGGAATTTCCACCAAATAGATCTGGGGTAAATACTGTGCTATTAATAGAACTTGGAGGGAACATTACATATCATGTGATGTGTCATGTGACTCAAATACAAACACCTGTTGCGTTATTGAAGAACATAACTATAAATTTATATGGCTAGGTGGCAAACTAATTATTTACCCAAATGTATGTGTCATGAATCCTTGTCACATTGAGTTATTGAGTCTAACTGAACCTACCGAATGTACACAATATCAGTGTATGAACTAAATATGGAAAACATTTGACATGATTGAGGTAGAGAAAAATAAGTGTTTTCTTCCCATTGAGCTAAAGAAATAATCATGCTTTTTCATTTAACAATTTACTCCAATTGATGTGATTTTTGTTTTATACTTACTGAAATATCTCAGAAAATAGGAAACATGTTTGTTTATTTGTTTGTTTGTTTGTTTGTTTACGTGAGTAACATATTGCTTTTCAAGTATTCATATTCAATCAATAATTTGCAATTCTATGAAAATGCTTTTTTCAATAACAAATTTTCAAATTTAATGACACTATCTTTACTTGATTAAAAGAAACTAATTTCATCATAGTTGTAAATATGTAAATATTTTGATCATAAATTAAAGGCATACTTCATTTCTAAAGAAGTAAATACCATGAACGAATCGTCAGACACAAACTATGGACAAGATGGACTAATGCCATCTTCCCGAGGCAAGGGAGATAACTAACCTTAAAGTCCAGTTTCTACCCTTGGCAAACTAGGCTGGAATTCCTGGGCTTGATTGTACTGCCATCGGTGGCTATTACGAGTTATGTCCCTTCTATGTCCCTCCTACTGACCAATCAGATCCCACCTCTCATATCACTTGAATTTGCTTTTAAAAAAATGGCGCGTTCACCTTGATTAAATATATGAAAAAAAATAATCTTGCAATCAACTGAAATCTGCACAGCAGTTTTACAAACTTGTTTGGACTATGCATGGACTCCATAATTCCAGACTAGTTTGGCAAGTGTGGAAACTGAACTCCCTTGCCTTGGGAAGAGGGACTTATGGTAAATATCCATATAAAGTTACTATCTTCATCTTACAGGTTAATCAACTAAGCCTTTTGATTCAGACTTGTTATAAATAAACAAACTCGGTGCTAAAGCTGAACCCACTCACTACGTGTTTTCATGGTTGCCAGGGCAGGTCATGTAAGGGAGATAACCAGCGATGGTCTGAATCTGTTTCATGAACGCATCTCCTATTCGACTGTTGTTCTGAAAGTGAAATAAACAAGATGTGTATTGCGGATGCAGATGGGGATGCAGCGTTGCATCCCCTTTTCCAAACAAACTACATGTTAACAGCATGCACTGTATGAAATTAGGGTGAAACGATACATCAGTGAAATTCAAATGATATATCGATGAAATGATACATCGGTACACCTGTGCATTGTAAGTTTTCATGCAATGATACGATACACAATACGTTTTCTTCTGTATTGATACAAGTCGATACACTTGTTAAAATACTTAGTACTCGTTTAATGACCCCTGGGAATTTTGTCAGTCAACTGTATGGTCATTAGCATTCCAAATTCACTAGTAAAAATAGCAGCTACAAACATGTGTCTACAGTTAGCTTTTCCTCAAGAACATGCTCTGAAATATTTATAGTCAAGAAGTTTCAATGCAATTAGACGTTTGTTTGTTTGTTTGTTTAACGCTGCACTCAGCAATATTCTGACTATATGATGGCGGTCTGTAAATAATCAAGTCTGGATCAGACAATCCAGTGATTGACATCATGAGCATCGATCCACATCGGACGTGCATCAACCAAGTCAGCAAGCCTGACCACCCGATCCCGTTAGTCGCTTCTTACGACAAGCATAGTCACCTTTTAGGACAAGCATGGGTTGCTGAAGACCTATTCTACCCCGGGTCTTCGCGCGTCGCAATTGACGTAAATATGTGTTTCGCGATATGAATCGTATCGTTACCTAATTATCACAATATAAATCGTATCGTTACCTAATTATCACGATATGAATCATATCGTTACCTATTTATCGCGATATGCATCGTATCGTTACCTCTTTATCGTGATATGTACTGTATCGTTACCTATTTATCGCGATATGCATCGTATCGTTACCTATTTATCGTGATATGTATTGTATCTTTACCTATTTATCGTGATATGTATTGTATCGTTACCAATTTATCGCGATAAGCATTGTATCGTTACCTATTTATCGTGATATGTATCGTATCGTTACCTGTTTATCGCGATATGTATCGTATCGTTACCTGTTTATCGCGATATGTATCATATCGTTACCTGTTTATCGCTATATGTATCGTATCGTGACCTTGCTGTATCATTTCACCCCTTCACCACTATTATATATTTTTGCAGTAGGAGTTAAGAGTTTTTCTAAATATTGATTGCTATGTTAGCTATAAATTTGATTTGGATCTATGTACTTTCACCTGAATTACTCTCATAATTTTTTAATTGACATGTTTTAATATTCATTGAACAGTTACCATGGTTACAAAAGAAATTAAGTTTGATACATTGTATAACCTTGTTAACCTCAGAATATTTCAAGTTACTTATGACGCTCTTTGCTTACCGCATCCAAATCATAGGCCAAGTCTCCTGCAAGATAGAACAAGTTTTTTTAATGTCCAGAACACAACTGAAACAGCTTCATTACATATATGAACTTAATGCATGTGTATGTTTCGAGACATTATAACCACAAAAATATAAATACAATCCCACATTATTGATAATGCTGACTACAACATTAGAAATTTGGGACTTTTAGAAACTTTATTTCACTGGTTCTTGTTTGTATCTAGTCATGTTGAACGAAACAAAACTGACATTTTCAGTCCGCTTTTTCGGTTCAGTTTGTCACAAATTTGAAGCATTGACAACTGTTTCAGAATTATAGCCTCAAATCCTGCTCTTCCACAGAGGGTAGGCTGTCTATGCCAACTTGAAGGTATACTTACACTAACTACCCATACAGTATTATTATTAGAATTATAAGAAAATTTGTTCTCCCGGCCAATTACCATTAACTTAAATATCACGGAATATATACATCACACAAGGCCGTGTTCCCGCTGGCTTTTGAAACTGTCAGTCCTGGGGGACTGGCAACTCAAAACATTACCAGTCCTCCCTAATTTTTGTCAGTCCCAACTTTCAACAAATAAACAAATGTTTGAAAATTAAGTGCTTTTGATTCTTTCAACATCATGTTCAATGCAATGATGTCATCTCTGTACCAAGCTTAGTGACATGGTTAGCCTACCAAGCATGGCAACATGGGTAGCCTACCAAGCATGGCAACATGGGCAGCCTACCAAGCATGGCAACATGGGCAGCCTACTAAGCATGGCAACATAGGTAGCCCACCAAGCATGGCAACACGGGTAGCCTAACAAGCATGGCAACATGGGTAGCCTACCAAGCATGACAACATGGGTAGCCTACCAAGCATGGCAACATGGGTAGCCCACCAAGCATGGCAACATGGGTAGCCTACCAAGCATGGCAACACGGGTAGCCTACCAAGCATGGCAACACGGGTAGCCTACCAAGCATGGCAACATGGGTAGCCTACCAAGCATGGCAACATGGGTAGCCTACCAAGCATGGCAACACGGGTAGCCTACCAAGCATGGCAACATGGGTACCCTACCAAGCATGGCAACACGGGTAGCCTACCAAGCATGGCAACATGGGTAGCCCACCAAGCATGGCAACATGGGTAGCCTACCAAGCATGGCTACACGGGTAGCCTACCAAGCATGGCAACATGGGTAGCCCACCAAGCATGGCAACATGGGTACCCTACCAAGCATGGCAACACGGGTAGCCTACCAAGCATGGCAACATGGGTAGCCTACTAAGCATGGCAACATGGGTAGCCCACCAAGCATGGCAACATGGGGACCCTACCAAGCATGGCAACATGGGTAGCCTACCAAGCATGGCAACATGGGTAGCCTACCAAGCATGGCAACATGGGTACCCTACCAAGCATGGCAACATGGGGACCCTACCAAGCATGGCAACACGGGTAGCCTACCAAGCATGGCAACACGGGTAGCCTACCAAGCATGGCAACATGGGTACCCTACCAAGCATGGCAACATGGGGACCCTACAAAGCATGGCAACATGGGGACCCTACAAAGCATGGCAACATGGGGACCCTACAAAGCATGGCAACATGGGGACCCTACAAAGCATGGCAACATGGGTAGCCCACCAAGCATGGCAACATGGGTAGCCCACCAAGCATGGCAACATGGATACCTAGTGTGGCAACATGGATACCT
The DNA here is from genome assembly GCF_023055435.1 of Haliotis rufescens. Taxonomy (NCBI): domain Eukaryota; kingdom Metazoa; phylum Mollusca; class Gastropoda; order Lepetellida; family Haliotidae; genus Haliotis; species Haliotis rufescens. Next base: position 67,023,491 of record NW_025964001.1, on the reverse strand, counting down.
AGTGTGGCAACATGGATACCTAGTGTGGCAACATGGATACCTAGTGTGGCAACATGGATACCAAGTGTGGCAACATGGATACCTAGTGTGGCAACATGGATACCTAGTGTTGCAACATGGATACCTAGTGTGGCAACATGGATACCAAGTGTGGCAACATGGATACCTAGTGTGGCAACATGGATACCTAGTGTGGCAACATGGATACCTAGTGTGGCAACATGGATACCAAGTGTGGCAACATGGATACCTAGTGTGGCAACATGGATACCTAGTGTGGCAACATGGATACCTAGTGTGGCAACATGGATACCAAGCATGGCAACATGGATACCTAGTGTGGCAACATGGATACCCAGTGTGGCAACATGGATACCTAGTGTGGCAACATGGATACCAAGTGTGGCAACATGGACACCTAGTGTGGCAACATGGATACCTAGCATGGCAACATGGATACCAAGTGTGGCATTATGGATACCAAGCATGGCAACATGGATACCTAGTGTGGCAACATGGATACCTAGTGTGGCAACATGGATACCTAGCATGGCAACATGGATACCTTGTGTGGCAACATGGATACCTAGTGTGGCAACATGGATACCTAGTGTGGCAACATGGAAACCTAGCATGGCAACATGGATACCTAGTGTGGCAACATGGATACCAAGTGTGGCAACATGGATACCTAGTGTGGCAACATGGATACCTAGCATGGCAACATGGATACCAAGTGTGGCATTATGGATACCAAGCATGGCAACATGGATACCTAGTGTGGCAACATGGATACCAAGTGTGGCAACATGGATACCTAGTGTGGCAACATGGATACCTAGTGTGGCAACATGGATACCTAGCATGGCAACATGGATACCAAGTGTGGCATTATGGATACCAAGCATGGCAACATGGATACCTAGTGTGGCAACATGGATACCTAGTGTGGCAACATGGATACCTAGCATGGCAACATGGATACCTAGTGTGGCAACATGGATACCTAGTGTGGCAACATGGATACCAAGCATGGCAACATGGATACCTAGTGTGGCAACATGGACACCTAGTGTGGCAACATGGATACCTAGCATGGCAACATGGATACCAAGTGTGGCATTATGGAAACCAAGCATGGCAACATGGATACCTAGTGTGGCAACATGGATACCTAGTGTGGCAACATGGATACCAAGTGTGGCAACATGGATACCAAGTGTGGCAACATGGATACCTAGTGTGGCAACATGGATACCTAGTGTGGCAACATGGATACCAAGTGTGGCAACATGGATACCTAGTGTGGCAACATGGATACCTAGCATGGCAACATGGATACCAAGTGTGGCAACATGGATACCTAGTGTGGCAACATGGATACCTAGCATGGCAACATGGATACCTAGTGTGGCAACATGGATACCTAGTGTGGCAACATGGATACCAAGTGTGGCAACATGGATACCAAGTGTGGCAACATGGATACCAAGTGTGGCAACATGGATACCTAGTGTGGCAACATGGATACCTAGTGTGGCAACATGGATACCTAGTGTGGCAACATGGATACCTAGTGTGGCAACATGGATACCAAGTGTGGCAACATGGATACCTAGTGTGGCAACATGGATACCTAGCATGGCAACATGGATACCTAGTGTGGCAACATGGATACCCAGTGTGGCAACATGGATACCTAGTGTGGCAACATGGATACCTTGTGTGGCAACATGGATACCTAGTGTGGCAACATGGATACCTAGTGTGGCAACATGGATACCTAGTGTGGCAACATGGATACCTAGTGTGGCAACATGGACACCAAGTGTGGCAACATGGATACCTAGTGTGGCAACATGGATACCTAGTGTGGCAACATGGATACCAAGTGTGGCAACATGGATACCTAGTGTGGCAACATGGATACCTAGTGTGGCAACATGGATACCAAGTGTGGCAACATGGACACCAAGTGTGGCAACATGGATACCTAGTGTGGCAACATGGATACCTAGTGTGGCAACATGGATACCTAGTGTGGCAACATGGATACCTAGTGTGGCAACATGGATACCTAGTGTGGCAACATGGATACCAAGTGTGGCAACATGGATACCTAGTGTGGCAACATGGATACCTAGTGTGGCAACATGGACACCAAGTGTGGCAACATGGATACCTAGTGTGGCAACATGGATACCAAGTGTGGCAACATGGATACCAAGTGTGGCAAAATGGATACCAAGTGTGGCAACATGGATACCTAGTGTGGCAACATGGATACCTAGTGTGGCAACATGGATACCTAGTGTGGCAACATGGACACCTAGTGTGGCAACATGGATACCTACTGTGGCAACATAGATACCTAGTGTGGCAACATGGATACCTAGTGTGGCAACATGGATACCTACCTACATGTAGTACAGCATCATACATATCCACCTCTCTCTGTAGGCGGGGCAGAGACTGGGCGTTGACGTTGCCCATGTCACCGTACATGACCAAGCGAGGGCTCCAGTTATTCCCCTTTGGCATGGCAGTAAAGTTGAATGGATCACTCCAGCCATAGGAGCTTCCACAGTGATAATCTAGATCAATGAAAACAAACAGGATATGAATTGTATTGTGCCAGGTCAGATACCACCTTGTAAACTATATCCCCATTTGATGGTAGTATGTTCCACATAGGTAAAGACCTTAAGGCTTAAGGTTGACTCCCAACATATACGTACAGTAACTCTCTACACATACAGTATTTCTGTCCGGGAGTAAGCCCAGTGATTGTAACTCCCTACATATACTTCCAGTATTTCTGTCCAGGAGTAAGCCCAGTGATCGCAACTCTCTACACATACTTACAGTATTTCTGTCCGGGAGTAAGCCCAGTGATCGTAACTCTCTACACATACTTCCAGTATTTCTGTCTGGAAGTAAGCCATGGCCGTAACTCTCTACAAATACTTCCAGTATTTCTGTCCAGGAGTAAGCCCAGTGATCGTAACTCCCTACACATACTTACAGTATTTCTGTCCAGGAGTAAGCCATGGCCGTAACTCTCTACAAATACTTCCAGTATTTCTGTCAGGGAGTAAGCCCAGTGATCACAATTCCCTACACATACTTACAGTATTTCTGTCCAGGGATAAGCCCAGTGATCGTAACTCTCTACATATACTTACAGTATTTCTGTCCTGGAGTAAGCCAAGTGATCGTAACTCTCTACACATACTTACAGTATTTCTGCCCAGGGATAAACGCAGTGATCGTAACTCTCTACATATAGTTACAGTATTTCTGTCCAGGAGTAAGCCATGGTCATAACTCTATACACATACTTACAGTATTTCTGTCCGGGAGTAAGCCCAGTGATGACAACTCTGTGTATGTACTGGGCCCTGTGCTCCGTCCCCCCGTCCACAAAGTGGGTGCTGTAGCCAGTGGCCTGCTGGTTGACGGAGGCCGGACTCAGGCCATATTTCACGATGGAAGAGTTTGTGGAGTTTACAGTGCTCCATGTCACTATCATCTGGGTAGGGTCACCTGTTCCAAAATACATTAGTTACCATGGTTACAGGATGCAAAATAATAATGGTGACACAATAATTAACATAAACATGAACACCATGAGGTCCACATATACAATAAACTTACACTGAAGACCAAATAGTAGCTTGTGTAGAGATTTGTGTTGTTATGGTGAGCAGCATAAATAGGGGAATAATGGTATGTTGCAACGTGAAATTCGACAAGAACAGCCCAAGAGAAGGCATTAGAAGGTAAGGGTTATATAGCAACTTGCATGCACGTGTGTGTGTGTGTGTGTGTGGCTGTGGCTGCTTGTACTAGTCCGGACTGATGCCGATTTATAGTGCTAGCTCAATGAGATACCATGCCGCAGTTTAACATGAATACCCCACTCACACACAGTATACTGACTCCGAGCCGACCAGTCCTTGTTTTAGCCCCTCATGTCGAGCGCCCGGGCCTTCCGCTCTCCTGGCAGACCCTCTACCACTAGACCATGGAGGCGGTCGAAGGGATAAGAAGAAAAGCCAAGGAAACGCACATATTTATTAACAGCCACATGTGATAAAACAGGTTTATGGGTTTCTGCTATTAGCGCCATTTAGAAGTTGGAACAGTAATGTATTACCGTGTATCTTCTGCTTTGTAAAAACAAAACATGGTTAAGAGTTTGAGATTAAGAAATTTACATTGATCATTGTTGATAAAAATTAAATACATATATTAGAAGTGGCAAGGGAATTAGCTGTGGACTGGACCATTTTGCTGTTTTAAGCTGTAATTTCGGCTGACTGAGTGAGTTGGGTTTAACACCGCTTTGAACATTAGTCCAGTTATATCACAGCATGTCAGCTTAATGTGGGAGGAAAGCCTGAAGTGATGCAGGTTTTATATATTTACCATGTTGCTGACAAACCTAGAAACAAAACTGGGGTGAATAGGGATTCGGACACACGATCAGATTTCTGGTGTGCCCCAGGGTTGCAACACTGCACAGCAGATTTTATTTTCGCATAGAAATCAAGCAATGAAATCTCAACTGGCAACACATTTCACTTAACATGACATAAACTATCATTAAAGTGGGGACAAACATTATTGAGTTCAACATAATGTGATGCAGTGAGGAAGAACATTGCTCAATAGCAGGAAAAGAGAAAGTAATCACGTCAATCAGTACACCTCGCACACAATAAAAAAATGAAATCATACAAACTATTCATGCTACTGAGATTTGTTTGTGTGGAATGATTAATATTGTTCTGGTTAATGGCCATTTACTGTAGCAAGGAAACATCTGCTGCCAGTGAACTCACATGTTAAACAATGACAATTTGTATTCTGTAGCCAAGTGTCATGACTGTATTTGATGTAAAAAGCGCCCACGGCCCTCTCAAAATTAAAAATAGGGGGATCTTAATCGAATATAATTTTGGTGAGATAAAAAACAGAGTTGAAAGATTGTAAATTTTGTGGTTTATGCTGACAGCCCGAAATGATACAAAAGATGAATCTGTGTGTATTATACACGACAGATATATTTTCCAGAATTTAATTGCCCGTAATTAAGGGTGCATATAACACATGAGTGAGTATTATACACGAATAAATAATTCTTGTGTACATTGATCAATCGGAAAGGGTGCTAACTGGGATTGTTCACTAGCGAATATATTAGCAAATATTGTCGTGGGTGCTTATTACGTCAAATACGGTAATCTGAAAAGCCCTATTTTTTTATTCCACCTCATCATGCTAATGTAACGTACATGTTCAGCACACACAACTGTGAATACAACACATTAACCAAATAGGATGACGAGGCAAGCTCACAAAACACTGATCCACTGATCACACAGTGACATATTCACAAGAACAAGAATAAGTACAAATATGTCTGAAATATTTTTTTAATCTTTTCCTTACCTACACACCAGTTTTGGTATTATTAAAAGCTGCAAACTAAGAAATAAGAAATGTTTGGCTAAAAAAATAACATCAAATCCCAAACTATGCATATTTGCTATGGCCAATTTCTGTAGAATGAACGCATGATGAGATTATATGTTCACTGGAGATGCATCATTGAGACATATACAGACAGTGGGTTGTTGCAGTTATCGGTTCAAATGTGCTAAATCACGTAATTTGATGTAGTAACAATCTCATGAAACAGAAGGACAGTCTTTTCATTAATATATTATAAATTTTATATTCTCATGAGGTGTCTGACAAACAGGATATGATCAGGACTACCGTGTTCGACGTAATAAGCGCCCGGCTCTAAAAAGCGCCCACGGCAATATTTGCTAATATATTGGCTAGTGAACAATCCAAATTAGCACCCTTTCCGATTGATCAATATACACAAGACTTATTTATTCGTGTATAATGCTCACTCGTGTGTTATATGCACCCTTAATTATGGGCAAATAAATTCTGGAAAATATATATGTCATGTATAATACGCACATACTTTTCTTTTGTATCATTTCAGGCCGTCAGCATAAACCACGAAATTTACGATCTTTCAACCCTGGTTTTTTTTCTCACCAAAATTATATTCTAGCAAAAGCCCCCTATTTCTATTTTTGAGAGTGTCCTGGCGCTTATTACGTTGAACACGGTAATCCATTTTACCACTTGGGTTACAAGCATTGGACAATGGGAGAACTCAACCGTGGGATTTGTGATGTTAATGCTAAATGGAGTATCTGACAAATGGGGTGAGACCAATCTACATTAAAGGGGCACTGATCTAACGCAATTCCCCGGATTGGTTGTTGCCTTTGTTATTGTTTTTTCCCCCCGTGAGTACCCGGATGATATGCAACGCAACTGAGCGTGACCAGAGACTGGGCTACCGTCTGCAAGGACAGCTAAATAAACTTGGAGGCTGGAGGCAATATTTGTTTTACGCATTTTTGCATAAACACTGATTGGTTAACTGTGATCTATACAGATTTCGACAAAGGGCGCATGTTACTTAATTTCTTCAGCCTAAACAAGCAGACAAAAAGAACAGCGGAGCTCATCGGATGTCGTCATTTGGAAATACCCCAGATGGTTATAGTTTTATACTAAAAAAAGTATCCATGCAGTGAAAGCATTTTCGGATTTCGGCTTGCGTCGATAATACGATTACTACTCCCTTGTTGACATCCACGTTTTCTCGTATAACCCTTCACTTGTGTATTTGTCGTCATTCACTTGATGCTCAGTTAATGAATTTATTACAGGTACAATTAGTGGTAGCACCACTTAGATTACCTGACAAAGGTTCCCATTTGGCATTTATTGTGTCTGGGGTAATTATTCAATCTAAATCCAGGTTTGAAGTGAGGTGAAATGTGTGTTATGTGACATGCACGTGGCATCCCAGCAAGAGATGAATGATCAGTTGATTTTGTTGTTGTTGTAAATCAACGGATCGTTCCTAGTCATCAAAGGATTAACAGAAAATACGTTGATTGATTAATCACTGTTATCTTGCACAGTGGATATGTCAAGAGTGAGTGTTTACACGTCAAGGTTTACTAAAACAAAGGGAATACACTCATACCATGGCGTGAAGTGCCGATGTAAAACAACATACTTTGTTCAAAGGGTTAACTTATAATACGTTGATTGATTGATCATTGTTATCTATCACTCAATGGATATATAGGAACCGTGAACGTTATGAAAATAGTTGTCACGTGGGCTTTCTCAGCCGACCATTGAGACTTGACACCTATGTAAAACACCTGAAACAATCCAAGTGATCAGTTGAGAAACTAACACGGGTTATAATATCCCGAAACGACATATATCTTTTAAAATATTTGATTGTTACTGAGACACGTGACATCGAAAAAGTCTCTTTGTACATCTGCAGACGAGTGGGATATTGTTCCTTTGTGTGGATATTCACGGATACATTCCTCGAACAAGGACACTGCCTAAAATTTATACACATAAATTTGGTAGGTTGTAATTATGATATTTGCATTTTGTTTTCCTTCATTTGAACCGATTCGTTCTTGTTTCTCTACGTCTTGGTTGGGAAATTCTTCAATGCGCGATAGACGTTGTTTTCACAGGTCTTTTCCTTTGTAAGCGTGTATATATTACCGTCAATTTGTAAAATGTGATTCTCTCAGGCAATTTATAAAATGTGTAAATATTTCAGTCATTTTGACTAAAAATTCTGTCCAGATTGATTAAGACGATCAAAAGGGCCTACAAACATCACAACAGATTATTATGTAGGATTAGAAGCCAAACAACACAGAAATGTACTTTTCTCAACGTAACATTTTCAGTCTCTTGGTGATGACATTAAACATCAAAATGTTTGGAATTCGTTATCATAATAATACAGATGGAAATGTTTTTCAGTCACTTTGTAAAATAACTGAATATTTAGATGTTTAATAAATTTGTTACACATTTGACAGTAAAAAAAAATACACACTATAAAAAAAGCAATGCTCAGGTGAAATATGTACTTTGTGTTGCAAGTCAAAATAGTGTAAACGAAAATCGCAAAATTACCAAGCAAGTGACTTATCAAAACTTCGTCACCATTACCGATGCTACTCACAAAGATACCTACATTTCCTTATTATCTCGAAAACTGTATTTCATTTTGTTCATCAATGTGACCCTTATTACTACCCATAAAAGTGACTAATGCGCTTACGAATGGCGCAGCAGAGGTCGCGAACTAGTCTAGATTTCTGCTATACATCCGGGTACTCACTGGGAAAAAACAATAACAAAGGCAACAACCAGTCCCGGGGAATTGCGTTAGATCAGTGCCCCTTTAATCATATCAAGTATTATCTCACACCTTGAATTCATGTTCACAGATATTTCTTTTAGTGAAGCAGGACAAAGTGTTGTCTATAACGATCAACAGAACAGGATCAGGATTTATATAAGCAAGGTCGGTATTCGAAACCATTTCTCCTCCACCCTGTTGAGAAATAAAGAACTATAGCCATGACAGCTGAACATAAATTAAAGCACCTGGTGAAACTTTTTTACTGGAAAGACATCCGCCCGTACCCCTCCAAAAAACATATATGTATGCATTGCCGTTTAATCATATATATTTTTAAGGGGGGAAACGGGCGGAAGTCTTACCCCAGCTCATCTAAAGTTTCTTCCGAAAGTACCAAAGACAGAAAACACAACCACTACGGAAGATATAAGTTATAACCTTTAGAAGCCATACAGATTATATAGATACTACTTTGAGGATGCTGGAAAAACACTTACGTCCATATGACAGGTGTATCTGCTCAGGTTGTTGGTAAATTATGCCATATGATCTGTGTAAACCTGCGAGAAGTGTCACGAAACACAACAACTCGCCTTCCACCGCCATGCTGGATTCGTATTTACGCAGTCACATGACCGCGGATTGGTCACGTGAAAATGAGGTGTATCGGTCGATTCGGCAAGTGTGCGTCACACAGACTTTGCTTTCAGTACAGCTGTACCGAGCAGTAGGGGTGAGACGCAACTCCCTCAATTTCCCACCCCTCTGGATCCGCCAATACAAAAATGTTAAAACGACATTGTTTTTTAACGAATTTACCATACTTAAAACAAGATCATTATTAGATTCAGTGAAAACTTACGAACATAATGTTGCAATGAAGTTTTAAAGAACATATATTTTGTGTGATTCACAAATCCACTGCATTAACTGTCATTCAAATCACATGCATAGAAAATTATCAACTTTAATTATATGCATTAATAATGAACCACTCTCTTCGTGTGCAAGGCTGATTGCAGAAAAATGCACGACTCTTCAGACAGTATACGTACGTAGATATATAAACTGTACAATTTCTATGGCTTCCAATTTTTGCTTTTCTTGATAATTCATATAGTAATTAGTATATATTTTTCTTATATTATCCTACCTGCAGGGTCTTATGGAACAGAGGTTATTATAAGTCCCCCGGTACTTCTCAGGTATTTAGGTGAGTTAATTTATAACAAATACGTGGTTTTTTTAAATGCCGCACTCAGCAATATTCCAGCTATATGACGGCGTCCTGTAAATAATCGAGTCTGAACCAGACAATCCAGTGATTGACTTCATGAGCATCGATCCCCGCAATTGGGATACAATGACACGCATCAACCAAGAAAGCGAGCCTGACCACTGATCTCGTTAGTCGCCTCTTATCAGCTCTTGAATTCCCCAAATATCTCAATCCAGAGAATTTGACGTTTTAATTTTTCTCACCCTATCGACACCAGCCCATGTTTATACCACTATTTTGACAAATTAAAGGTCTGCATTAATTTATCGATGACCAACTCAGTGTTTTGAGGAACAGACTCGTGAAGTAAAATAAAAATCCGAAATTCTCTGGTAACTTCACATGGAATTTTCTCACAGTCTGAAATGACTGAACAGCTGTATTTTAGCATCGCGCTCAACACAAGTCAGTAGTAGCAGCAGTAGTAGTTAGAGTAGTAGTAGTAGTAGTAGTAGTATAGGAGTAGTAGTTGTAGTAGAGGTAGTAGTAGTAGCAGTAGTAGTAGTAGTAATAGTAGTAGCAGTAGTAGTAGTAACAGTAGTAGATGTAGTAGTAGCAGTAGTAGTAGTAATAGTAGTAGTAGTAGTAGTAGTAACAGTAGTATATGTAGTAGTAGTAATAGTAGTAGTAGCAGTAGTATTGTTTGTAGTAGTGGCAGAAGTAGTAGTAGTAGTAGTAGTAGTAATTGCAGCAGTTGTACTAGTTTGTTTGTTGTTTAACGCAACACTCAGCAATATTCCAGGTGTTTTTGCGTTGTATATCACTATTCGAGTCTGGACAAGACAATCCAGTGATTGACATCATTAGCATCGATCCACGCAGTTGGGATATGATGACATGCATCAACCGTGACATGGCTGATATACTGCTAGCTAAACCCGGCCACAGTTACCAGGTCGCTGTGGCATGGCTGATATACTGCTAGCTAGGCCAAGGCACAGTTATGAGGTCACCGTGACATGGCTGATATACTGCTCGCTAGGCCAAGCCACAATTATGAGGTCACTGTGACATGGTTGATATGCTGCTAGCTAGGCCAAGGCACAGTTATGAGGTCACCGTGACATGGCTGATATACTGCTCGCTAGGCCAAGCCACAATTATGAGGTCACTGTGACATGGTTGATATGCTGCTAGCTAGGCCAAGGCACAGTTATGAGGTCACCGTGACATGGCTGATATACTGCTAGCTAGGCCAAGGCACAGTTATAAGGTCACCGTGACATAGTTGATATACTGCTAGCTAGGCCTAGCCACAGTTATGAGGTCACCGTGACATAGTTGATATACTGCTAGCTAGGCCAAGCCACAGTTATGAGGTCACCGTGACATAGTTGATATACTGCAGGCCAGGCCCTGCCACAGTTACCAGGGGGCTGTGACATAGTTAATATACTGCTAGCTAGGCCCGGCCACAGTTATGAGGTCACTGTGACATAGTTGATATACTGCAGGCCAGGCCCTGCCACAGTTACCAGGGGGCTGTGACATAGTTAATATACTGCTAGCTAGGCCCGGCCACAGTAATGAGGTCACTGTGACATGGTTGATATACTGCTAGCTAGGCCCGGCCACAGTTATGAGGTCACTGTGACATGGTTAATATACTGCCGGCCAGGCCCGGCCACAGTTATGAGGTCAGTGTGACATGGTTAATATACTGCCGGCCAGGCCCGGCCACAGTTATGAGGTCAGTGTGACATGGTTAATATACTGCCCGCCAGGCCCGGCCCCAGTTGTGTGGTCACAGTGACATGGTTGATATACTGCTAGCTAGGCCCGGCCACAGTTATGAGGTCACTGTGACATGGTTGATATACTGCTAGCTAGGCGCGGCCACAGTTACCAGGTTGCTGTGACATGGTTGATATACTGCTAGCTAAACCCTGCCACAGTTACCAGGTCGCTGTGGCATGGCTGATATACTGCTAGCTAGACCCGGCCACAGTTACCAGGTTGCTGTGACATGGTTGATATACTGCTAGCTAAACCCGGCCACAGTTACCAGGTTGCTGTGGCATGGTTGATATACAGCTAGCTAAACCCGGCCACAGTTACCAGGTCGCTGTGACATGGTTGATATACTGCTAGCTAAACCCGGCCACAGTTACCAGGTTGCTGTGACATGGTTGATATACTGCTAGCTAAACCCTGCCACAGTTACCAGGTCGCTGTGACATGGTTGATATACTGCTAGCTAAACCCGGCCACAGTTACCAGGTCGCTATGACATGGTTGATATACCGCTAGCTAAACCCGGCCACAGTTACCAGGTCGCTGTGACATGGTTGATATACCGCTAGCTAAACCCGGCCACAGTTACCAGGTCGCTGTGACATGGTTGATATACTGCTAGCTAAACCCGGCCACAGTTACCAGGTCGCTGTGACATGGTTGATATACTGCTAGCTAAACCCGGCCACAGTTACCAGGTCGCTGTGACATGGTTGATATACTGCTAGCTAAACCCCGCAACAGTTACCAGGGGGCCGTGACATGGTTGATATACAGCTAGCTAAACCCGGCCACAGTTACCAGGTCGCTGTGACATGGTTGATATACTGCTAGCTAAACCCCGCAACAGTTACCAGGGGGCCGTGACATGGTTGATATACTGCTAGCTACGGCGATAAGCCGGTCAGTGCCACCACACCGTTTGGGACATGTCTTTATTCTTCCATTGTAGATAATTAGATAAGATGGCAACAACATTTCAACTTTTTTAATGAAAAAAAAATATACAAGTATAGATAAAGAATCTAAGCAAATATCTTCAAAATACGGCGAAAATTCAAGTTCGAAACTAATGAAGACATCAAAAATTAACATATATATATAAACATTTTATAAAGCTGAAATCAGGATAATGCCCATACTAAAAAAAACATTACATGTAATTTACATTTAAGTGCTTTTAACATATTTTTTCGGGAACTTTCTGCCACTGTTTCAGTAGTCGCCACTTAGCCCGTAGGGTTCGTGTTTGTCTTTGATGAGAATGAAGCTATCCACAATCTGCCCCTTCTGCAACAAAACAGGGAAGAATTGCATCAGATTTCAACGTTGTCTATAAATCAGTTATGTGCCATGTCTATATGTGCCTGCGTGCACACCGAAAGTCACATCTTGCAACAGCTGGAACTCAGGTAGGTGCATGCTAATGTCTTGTCGAGAACATACGTAATGAACGCCGACATCAGGTGACAAAGTTGTGTGCAATCGCATTAAAATCAGACCTTAGTTCTCGCTATCGCTAAACAAAGATCTGAGGACATCCCATTACGGGTCACGTCAGAACGACCTTTAAAATCATCCGACCAATCAAAGCGTCGCTTACCAGATCATGAAACATTCGTCACTACTCGCCCTTTTCCGTAACCTGCAAAGAGATCGGCTTGTCCCGGAATAACACGAGTTGGTCACGAATGATCATGAAAGTGACAGTCGGAATGTGTTTCCTTATCATGCAATCTCGAAAACGTTAACACGGGGTATTCCGAACGACAGTTACGGCCCGTACGACTGATTCTGTCTCTCGCTTCCGTGGGATAAACATTTGAACGGAGAAGGTATTGCACAGTATGTGGGAAGCACTGCCATACAATCTCAACCATATATTCGACATTCCGGAATGTTTGTTTGTTCAGTTTTCCAAATTTTTATCGAGAACTGTGTCAACATATTTTTCAAGCGTAGTCTGAAATGGAAGTCGCCAGGTTGAAACGAGTGGCGTAAAGGTCGAGAAAGCTGCTTTCTAATTGGCTGATGTCGACTTCTTGTTAGTCATTTCAGTGGTCGGGCAATGTTCGCGAAAGGTCGTTCTGACGTGACCCGTAATGGGATGTCCTTAGATCTTTGTTTAGCGGCAGCGAGAACCTAGATCTGATTTTAATGAGATTGAAGTTGTGTGTGAGATATATGTAAGGATAACTACAGTGTGAACGGGATTACTAAGCATCCTGGTCTCACCTTGTCATCCGACACCTGTTCCAAGCTGATGTGGGTGTTGTTGTGGATGGTCATCCGGGTATAACCGTAGTCAAGGTTACGGAGTGCAGACCACGGACCGGCATCTTTGAGGAAGTTGTCATGACGCTCACTGCAGCCCTGTGCGAGAAATGATCGGCATATATTCTACTATTTAATGTATTATTCACGTTCAAAATCCCATTGCAAAGATATCTTATCATGTTCGTCTACAGAGTGGACCAGTAGTCTATGGTGCCGCTTTGCAGGGTTGCGTCCCTTAGTAAAAAGGTATTTTCGTCGTGTGTTCGAGTCCCAGATCGCCCCGATTATAATCAGTGGCCGATTAGAACAATACCCGTGCACAAAGGTCACCCTAGTGAACTAGTGAGTGAGTATCGGTTTACCCCGCTTTTAGCAATATTCCAGCAATATAACGGCGGGGGACACCAGAAATGGGCTTCGCACATTGTACCCATGTCGGGAATCGAACCCGGGTCTTCGGCGTGACGGGCGAACGCTTTAACCACTATGCTACCCAACCGTGCTCCTACTAAACTACTGGACCCGTGAAGATTCCGGGGTAGAATAGGTCTTCAGCAATCCATGCTTGCCGTAAAAGGTGACTATGCTTGTCGTAAAAGGCGACTAACGGGATCGGTTGGTCAGGTTCGCTGACTTGGTTGATGCATGTCATTGATCCCAATTGCGTGGATCGATGCTCATTATATTAATCACTGGATTGTCTGGTCCAGACTCGATTATTTACAGACCGCTGTCATATAGCTGAGTGCGGCGTTGAACAACAAACCAACCAGTCCTACTAAACTAACACGCATGACAACCCCGTGACTATTCCGGTTTTGAGTAGGTCTCCAGAAACCTATAGTGGATCGGATGGTCAAGCTCGGTGACGTGGCCATCCGTGACGTGTCACCGTGACCTGACGGTTTTGATCGCTGCTCACAATACCAATCACTGGATTGTCTGACCCCGTCATATATCATGACGCCACTAGGTGATGTATGATGGTATTACATATTTCAGTTTTATAGGTTCTTTGAGGAATGTATTTAAAAGTTTCCCACCGCGGATCCTGTTATCAGATGGACTGGGGCCCCAGGGTTGGTGTAGGGCTGGTCGTAGCTGCCGTTATACACCTGTAACGCAACGTATCTAAATTAAGAAAATATAGTCATCTTTTTTTTTTATTTCTATTTTTTTTCTGTCGTTTTTATACATACTTTTGATAGTTTTAATGTATTTCTTTCTGTTACAAAACCACCTCCCTGGCGATAACTGCTGTTATAATACAGGTTTATACCTCAGACCTCGTGGTTAAGGTCTGTCCTTCAGAGTTCATTGTGTAGGCTTATCCCTCAGAACCCATTGTAAAGGCTTATCCCTCTGACCTCGTGATAAAGGCTTATCCCTTAGACCTCGTGGTTAAGCCTTATCCCTCTGACCTCGTGGTAAAGGTTGACACCTCAGACCCTGTAGTAAAGGCTTATCACTCAGACCTCATTGTAAAGGCTTATCACCCAGACCTCGTGGTAAATATTTATCCTTCAGACCTCGTGGTAAAAGCTTATCCATCAGACCCCGTTTTACGGCTTATCCATCAGACCTCATTGCAAAGGCTTATCACTCAGACCTCATTGCAAAGGCTTATCACTCAGACCTCATTGCAAAGGCTTATCCCTCTGACCTCATTGCAAAAGCTTATCCCTCAGACTTCATTTTAAGGCTTATCCCTCAGACCTCGTATTAAGGCTTATCCCTCAGACCCCATTGCAAAAGCGTATCACTTAGACCCCATTGCAAAAGCTTATCACTTAGACCCCATTGCAAAGGCTTATCACTCAGACCCATTGCAAAGGCTTATCCATCAGATCTCATTTGAAAGGCTTATCACACAGACCTCATTGCAAAGGCTTATCCCTCAGACCCCATATTAAGTCTTATCCATCAGACCCCATTGCAAAGGCTTATCACTCAGACCTCATTGCAAAGGCTTATCACTCAGACCTTATTGCAAAAGCTTATCACTCAGACCTCATTGTAAAGGCTTATACCCCAGACCTCGTGGGAAAGGCTTATTACTCAGACCTCATTGTAAAGGCTTTTCACTCAGAGTTCATTGGGAAGGTTTATCATTCAGACCTCATTACATGGGTAGTATGGCCGATCATCGTATAACCATTGTCGCTTAAGAAAGGTTACCCAACAACTTACTGTTCTGTTAAACACAGGCCAAAAGCGTTCATAGGAATGTTCATGAGCCCACAAAGCCAAGTCCACTCCATACTTGTCGAACATGTCCTCCAAACCGTTAACATGAAGCTTGGGAACGCCAGTCCTTACCTGAACAAAGAGAACGATGACAATGACTGAACTTCCCCTCGCTGGTACACACCTTCCTGTTGTAGACGGGCCACAGTCGCTCGTAGGAGTGTTCGTGGGCCCACAGCGCCAGGTCCACGCCGTACTTGTCAAACATGTGTTCTAGGCCACCCACCCTCAGGAAGGGGACCCCGATTCTTACCTGCGGTTAAGTTAATGCTTATGATTCAAATCACAACTCTTAAAAGATAACGGTAATCGTACTAGAAGGTAAAAAGGGTTTAACGTCGTCTCCAACATTAAGTAAGTTACGTGAAGGGTATTTATGATATCTAAAACTTGCATCCGCGGGATAAAGGTTTTAAATATCATTAAAAAAAAACCGGGGGGAGGTGTTTTATCTAACTTATAAACCGAAAAAAGAAACTTCAAACATTTATCAACATTTTTATGTTTCAAACATAGTTTCCATGAACCCGAGGAAACGGGCGTAAAATATCTGTTGCTGGCGTACGGTACTTGAACAAGACATTCTTAGTGAGTGAGTGAGTGAGTTGGGTTTAACGCCGCTTTTAACATTATTCCAGTTATATCACGGCGTGTCAGCTTAATGTGGGAGGAAAGCCCGAAGTGATGCAGGTCTCAGACGTTTACCACTTCGGTGAAACCCACGAGCACGGGTATGGTGCTGACAAACCTAGAAACATAATTGGAGCGAACCGGGATTCGAACCCACAATCATAGATTTCTGGCGTGTCCAGGGGACGCAACTCCATATGGCCAACCCACAATCATAAGTTTCTGGCGTGCCAAGGGACGCAACTCTGCACAGCGAATCGAGGCGCCTTAGTCGAGTGGGCCCCCGTGCCCCCAAGACATTCTTAAAAGCATCAGTCGTCTAAGGCGCCACGATTCGCTGAGCAGAGTTGCGTCCCTTGGCACGCCAGAAACTTATGATTGTGGGTTGGCCATATGGATTGTGGCATAACAGTTATGTAACGGCGTGTCAGCTTAATGTGGGAGGAAAGCCCGAAGTGATGTAGGTCTCAGATGTCTACCACTTCGGTGAATCCCTAGAGCACGGGTATGGTGAAGGTATGACAGTTATAATATATGTCACATATAACATATGTAAGATCCTTGCATCGCTGGTTTCAGGCGGCAGTTCCAAACTTTTTAGTTTATTCATTTGCTTGGGCTAGCCTAACCCGATTCATTGTAACGTTCTGAACAAGTTGTATTTTATATACAAACACCAAAGCTTCAAAGATTCGTTTCTGTCAGAGGTATAAACAAGGAACAAGGACACATAAGCTGTAAACCAACTGAGCACGACAACACAGTGCCCTCACCAAGCTCTCCAGGTGTGTGCAGTCGTCGTCGTCAGCGTTGGAGCAGTACATGGGTCTGTGTCCCATGGTGATTATCCATGGCCGCTTAGCTCGGTTCTCGGGGAGACTTGCTTCCTTGATAAACATAGAAGGCATGTGGTGTTAAGTGAGTGTGTGAGAGTGAATTTTGTGCATGTCTAAGTGAAGGGGAAGGTCATGTCTAAGTTGAGGTGAAGGTCATGTCGAAGTGAAGGTGAAGGTCATGTCTAAGTTGAGGTAAAGGACTTGTTTAAGTTGAGGGGAAGGACGTGTTCAAGTGAAGGTGAAGGACGTGTTCAAGTGAAGGACATCTCCAAGTGAAGTGAAGGACACGCCTAAGTGGAGGTGAAGGACGTGTTCAAGTGGAGGTAAGGTCATGTCTAGGTGGAGGTGAAGGACGTGTCTAGAAGGTGAAGGGCACTACTATGCTATTCCCACCTTGAGATCCTGCTCCAGCCACTCGTACTGCCGGACGAGCTGAGAGATGCCGTAGTTGACGTAGAAGTAGTACTCGGTGGAGAAGGAGATGATGTGGGCGGGCCCCATGTCGAAACTGGAAAATATAGAAACACAGCTGATGAACGCCTCGCACTGAGGAGGAAAGATGTAATTAAAGCCTCAACCTTAAGGGTTGAGAGAACCTGGCTTTACCACTGTACGATACAGTATGATATCGTACTGAACAATTAACAAATCATCTTGGGTCATTTTGCAAAATCTACAGAAGTTCGAAAAATTGGCAAATCAGTTTTCTACAATTTTCTACTCAGCATTTGAATGAGAATACCATGAAAATAAAAGCATACCAGTTAAATTTAAATACGTTCCTATCATATCCAACGACTCTTCACACAACCTGTGAACCTACTGCCACTTTTGCCTATTTTATTGTAATAACCTCTTGGTGGGGGGGGGGGGGGGTTACTCATCCCGGGTATGAGGTTTTACTTTTTACTAGTAAGATCTGGTATGAGGTTTTACGTTTTACTAGTAAGACCTAGTATGGGTTTTACGTTTTACTAGTAAGATCTGGTATGAGGTTTTAGTTTTTACTAGTAAGACCTGGTATGAGGTTTTACTTTTTACTAGTAAGATCTAGTATGAGGTTTCAGTTTTTACTAGTAAGACCTAGTATGGGTTTTACGTTTTACTAGTAAGATCTGGTATGAGGTTTTAGTTTTTACTAGTAAGACCTGGTATGAGGTTTTACTTTTTATTAGTAAGACCTGCTGATTTGAGTAGCAGATGGAATTTGGACGTACAATGTTCTAAAATCGAAGGCAAGATGTGAAACTTTTTCAGTATGGATGACAGGAACCTGCAACTTCACTTAAGTTTTGTAAGCCTCGGTTATGTAAGCCTCGGCAATCGGTTCCTCGGTCTTACATTACCGATACCTCCTTGCCTCGGACTTCCTCGACCATAAAAGAGGAGGAGCGCTTTATCCTTCACATAATGTTATAATTCTTGTTTCCTTCCGACATGGCTGTGCTGTATGGCGCATTGCTTACCTGAAGAACATCCTGTCTGACTGTTCATCAAAGGGCATGGTGAATCTGTTCTTGTAGTTGGAGAAGTTGCTGGAACATAGCGTTAGAAACCTCAGGATAGATATTTGAAACCATATCTCGGAAACTCCCGATAAACATTCGGGGCGGTCGGGTAGCCTGGTGGTTAAAGCGTTCGCTCGTCACGCCGAAGACCTGGGTTCGATTCCCGACATAGGTACAATGTGTGAAGCCCATTTCTGGTGTCCCCCGCAGTGATATTGCTGGAATATTGCTAAAAGCGGCGCAAAACCATACTCACTCACTCTCTCACTCACTCACTGATAAACATTTTCCCTGCTCCTGTTTATATGACGTGTCCTCGTACCGACGAAAATGCTCACAACTTCAACCACTGGTTTATGCAAATGACGTCGCCTAACAACAACAAGTTTCATACATAAATACCATGCTTCTCTCTCAATAAACTGGTGACTAACATTCCCAATATAGTTAGGGGAGGCCTAATGCGTCGCTGAAACATTTGTACTACATGATGAATTTCACACGAAAACTGGGGCGGTCGGGTAGCCTAGTGGTTAAAGCGTTCGCTCGTCACGCCGAAAACCCGGGTTCCATTCCGACATGGGTACAATGTGTGAAGCCCATTTCTTGGCCGTGATATTGTTGGAATATTGTTTAAAGCGGCGTAAAACCTCACTCACTCACTCACTCACACAAAAACAGTATGGGGGTCTCTAATGCTACGTCATTCATTGTGTGAATGAGAATATGTTTTTGGAATACAACATTTAATAATGGCATTACATGATAAAGAAATCATTACCTTAATTCCGTTTCGTAAATATCATATATGAAGGATTGTATTACGCGCGCAAACGCTCGCATATTCCCCCGCTCTGTTCCAGCATGACACAACTCACCTTGACCTTGACAAACATGTGTGGCTTGTACGCATGACCACACCCTCGATTATCCAGTGTATGAGCTATTCATTCTATTATGACACCCTGGACGAATTTGCCACTATAGAATTGTTTTCAGCCCGATTCGAACTTCTTCCCGAGGCAAGGAAGTTAACTGACTTTAAAAGTCCAGTTTCCACCCTTGCCGAGCTAAGATGGATTCGAAAGGCTCGACGCTCAAATGAGCAGTTCAATCTTGTACTGTCCTGGGCGAGAGAAATTCTGTGGATGGTAACAGAAAGAGTGGTTGTGACGTCAGTTTCGATACTATGGTGGCGATTGGGTCCGAGGTATTTATTATGATATCATATGGTGATGATATCACACCTGATAATCGAGGATGTCATGCTCAGCGAAAGCGTGGTTCTAGCAATAGCCCCATTCCTTCCTCCGTAATATAACGACCAGCTAACATCAGATAAGACCGCCTCTTGTGGTACAGCGGAAGGTCGGGGTTCAATCTCCGGCCGCGACGTGCCAAAAGACGTTAAAAGATGGAACTTGTTGTTTCCCCGCCTGGCGCTCGGCATTAAGGGGCTAAAACAAGGACTGGTCGGCTCGGAGTCAGAAAACTGTGTCTGAGTGGGGTACTTATGTTAAACTGTGGCATGGTATCTCAGTGGGCTAGCAGTATAAATCGGCATTAGTCCGGACTAGTACAAGCAGCCACACACGCGTGCATGCACGTCGCTATATAAGTGCAATAATCTTGGACGCGATTGGATAATAATCTTGGATGTGTAGTGTCCCCCGTCGCGATATTTCTGGATTATGGCTTAAAGCGGCGTAAATCATCGCTCACTCACTCACTTTAACATTACATATCATTCCGTCAAACCGACAAATCGTTTTGGCAATGTATAAATGTTCTGTAAACCGACCTCTGTCTAAACCGACATCTCCTTAGTCCTTATCTCACGGATGTCGGTTTAGACAGAGGGCGTTGTATGTGACGGTACACTGACTAGCTGTTCTCGTGGTTGCCGGGGCAGGTCATGTAAGGGAGGTAAGCAGCTATTGGCTGAATCTGCCGCATGAAGGCGTCACCGACGGTGCTTTGATTCTGGAATAGTAAGGCGGTAAGGCTGTCGAATGTTAAAAGTACACGAGAAATATAGTAGAGCTTCGGTATTATTATTATTGCTAAATCTCGTTCTAATAATGCTGTGATATTGCTGTGATATTGCTGTGATATTGCTATGGTATTGCTGTGACATTGCTGTGACATTGCTGTGACATTGCTGTGATATTTCAATGATATTGTTGGAATATTGCTGTGGTGTTGCGGTGATATTGCTGTGATATTGTTGTGATATTGCTGTGATATTGCTGGAATATTGCTGTGGTGTTGCTGTGATATTGCTGTGATATTGCAGTGATATTGCTGTGGTGTTGCTGTGATATTGCTATGGTATTGCTGTGATATTGCTGTGATATTGCCGGAATATTGCTCTGATATTGCTGTGATATTGCTGTGATATTGCTGAACGCGACGTCAAACCATACCCTTCCACTCTGAGACTCATAATTTTGTAATAATTCATAAAATAAGCTGAAAACGTTAATTTTCTGACTTACTTTATCCATGTCGTACGCAAAATCACCTGAAAAGTGGGAAAAGACTAAATGTAAATTGCTCAACTACATATGACCAGTACTGCAAAAGAACAAAACAAAAAACACACACCAAATTTCAGCAAAGAATCACAGGATGTTGCGATTTGATCGAATATCGCAATCTCGGTATTTTCTCAATCACCTGTCTTTCAAAAGATAATCATCATATCGTCCGACATAATACCTTCGAAAAAACTAGGTACGAATTATTTGCGCAGTGATCGGAACAAGAAGATCGGCCTCCAGGAGTGATACTAGCCCGATGGTCTAATGGGCCATTTAGCCCTATCCGTATTTTTTAACCGTATCGCCAAATACATTCGGGTATCTACCCATGTCCTTATTTTAGATACGTGTCCCACACCCGGGGTTTTTTCGACTCAAGACCAATTTTGGGGATGCTGATGGAATAGCACCTGTTGTGACGTCACATTATATTTTGAACCCTCCGAAATTCCCTCAATGCACGTCTGCAACATGGACTACAGACTGTACGTGTGGATACGTGTTAATAAGTGGATAAGCGTAAACGTATACAAGCGTACGGATGCGTGAAGGCATACGGGTGCTAAAAGACGGACAGGTGTGATCCCGTTTGAACCGAGCTCGGACCGGCTTGCCGTGGGTTCGAATCCCAGTGTTGTCCCCCTTGTCAACGCAATACTCATATTCGTGGGTTTCTAGAAAGTTGTCAATGTCTATGAACTGCTCCAGTCTGTATTTACCTCAAACATCACGATGCCACGCTGTGAGATACAGTTAAACGCGGTGGTAACTGAATAGTGTTTTACGTACTCACCTATGTGAAGGACTGCGTCGTACATGTCCACCTCGGACTGGAGCCGGGGCAGGGACTGGGCGTTGACGTTTCCCAGGTCCCCGAACATGACGATGCGGGGGCTCCAGTCGGTCCCCTCGGGCATGGTCGTGAAGAAGAAGGGGTCGCTCCACCCATAGTCGCTGCCGCAGTGGTAGACTGGGGGAGGAAGACAGACACCGTGACTATAACTGCCACAGTGGTTCTAGTCCTAATACGTGAATTACTTGTTTTTACTCAATGACATCGAATGAATCGAGTGAATAATAATAATTATTATTATTATTATTATCATTAGTAGTAGTAGTAGTAGTAGTAGTAGTAGTAGTAGTAGTGATAAAGCTGTATTATTACTGACTACATCCACATTGATATAGCTGTAGTATTCAGTCCACAGTGATACAGCTGTAGTATTCAGTCCACAGTGATACAGCTGTAGTATTCAGTCCACAGTGATACAGCTGTAGTATTCAGTCCACAGTGATACAACTGTAGTATTCAGTCCAAAGTGATACAGCTGTAGTATTGCTGACTACAGTCCACAGTACTATAGCTGTAATATTTCTGACTACAGCTGTAGTATTGCTGACTAAAGCTGTAACATTGCTGACTACAGGCCACGGTACTACAACTGTAACATTTCTGACTACAAGCACCGTGCTACAGCTGTAATATTGATGACAACAGGCCACAGTACTACAGCTGTAGTATTGCTGACTACAGTCCACAGTGATACAGCTGTACTATTGCTGACTACAGGTCACCGTATTGGAGCTGTAATAATGCTGCCTACAATCCACGGTGCTTTAGCTGTAAATTCGCTGACTTAAATTCGTCGTCCCTATGGCGATTTGTGATATACGTGACCAAAGGTTCGCTCATTGCCACTAACCCGAGAGGACATAACAAGTATACTATCTACTGAGTGAGTGAGTGAATTAGGTTTAACACCGCTTTTAACAGTATTCCAATTATATCGCGGCGTGTAAGCTTAATGTGGGAGGAAAGCCCGATGTGATGCAGGTCTCAGACGTTTACCACTTCGGTGAAACCCACGAGCACGGGTATGGTGCTGACAAACCTAGAAACATAATCGGGGCGAACCGGGATTCGAACCAACAGTTATAGGTTTCTGCCGTGCCAAAGGGACGCAACTCTGCACAGCGAATCGCGGCGCCTTAGACGACTGGGCCACTCGTGCCCCTATCTTCTGAGTAACACACAGCTGACGTCAAGATTTCGCAAGAAAATCCGGTCAAACAAAATACTGATAAAGCCTTATCACTTAAAGCTAAAATACAATCCCAATCTCTTCTGCGACAACACGCTTGCTGATAAGACAGTTAATAAAACCAGTACATGGCGCCGAAGTGTGTGTTTGTAGTATTCTGTAGCTGAGTGGTTTGTTCAAACACGCTTCGTTCCGCGTCAAGTTCATTGAACTGGTTTTATAAGTTTTGTTTTTGTTTGCTTGTTGTTAAACGTCGCACTACGCAATATTCCACATCTATATTCGTAAATAATCGAGTTTGGACCAGACAATCAAGCGATTGATATCATGAGCATCGATCTTTGCAATTGGGATACGATGACATGCATCAAACAAGTCAAGCCTGACCAACCGATCCCGTTAGTCGCCTCTTACGACAAGCATAGTCGCCTTTAACTGCAAGCATGGGCTGCTGAAGACCTTAAGTAGTGTTACCACTTTCATGACACGGTGTGGTGCGGTTCTTTAAGACAACACGGGACAGGAAGACGTGATTCTGCTTCACGTCACATGAAGATAAGCAGGAGTTTGGCTTAGCCCTTTACTCAAACTGGTGGCCACGACCTTACTTAATCTCTACATAGTATACTCACAGTGTTTCTGTTCAGGGGTGGTTCAAGTGACCGTGAATCTCAACATATGCCAGGAGTATATGTCCGTGAGTAGGCACAGTGAGTGTGGACATCTGTATATACATACAGTATGTTTGTCCAGGAGTAAGACCAGTGATCGTATCTCCCTACAAATACTTACAGTATTCTGTTCGGGAGTAAGACCAGTGATCGTGTCTCCCTACAAATACTTACAGTATTCTGTCCAGGAGTAAGACCAGTGATCGTATCTCCCTACAAATACTTACAGTATTTCTGTCCCGGAGTAAGGCATGATCGTAACTATCTACAAATACTTACAGTATTTCTGTCCGGGAGTAAGCCAAGTGATCGTAACTCTCTACACATACTTACAGTATTTCTGTCCGGGAGTAAGCCCAGTGATGACAACTCTGTGTATGTACTGGGCCCTGTGCTCCGTCCCCCCATCCACAAAATGGGTGCTGTAGCCGGTGACCTGCTGGTTGATGGCCAGAGGACTGGAACCATATTTCACAGCTGAGATCTTCGTGTCATTGATGGTGTTCCACGTCACGATCATCGAAGACGGGTCCCCTGTAACATACAAGGTCAAGTATTGGTGTTCTAGATCACGACCATCGAAGACGGGTCACCTGTAACATACAAGGTCAAGTATTGGTGTTCTAGATCACGCCCATCGAAGACGGTCAGCTGTAACATACAAGGTCAAGTATTGGTGTTCTAGATCACGACCATCGAAGACGGGTCACCTGTAACATACAAGGTCAAGTATTGGTGTTCTAGATCACGACCATCGAAGACGGATCCCCTGTAACATACAAGGTCAAGTATTGGTGTTCTAGATCACGACCATCGAAGACGGTCACCTGTAACATACAAGGTCAAGTATTGGTGTTCTAGATCACGACCATCGAAGACGGGTCCCCTGTAACATACAAGGTCAAGTACTGGTGTTCAAGATCACGACCATCGAAGACGGTCAGCTGTAACATACAAGGTCAAGTATTGGTGTTCAAGATCACGACCATCGAAGACGGGTCACCTGTAACATACAAGGTCAAGTACTGGTGTTCAAGATCACGACCATCGAAGACGGTCAGCTGTAACATACAAGGTCAAGTATTGGTGTTCTAGATCACGACCATCGAAGACGGGTCCCCTGTAACATACAAGGTCAAGTACTGGTGTTCAAGATCACGACAATCGAAGACGGTCAGCTGTAACATACAAGGTCAAGTATTGGTGTTCAAGATCACGACCATCGAAGACGGGTCCCCTGTAACATACAAGGTCAAGTACTGGTGTTCAAGATCACGACCATCGAAGACGGTCAGCTGTAACATACAAGGTCAAGTACTGGTGTTCAAGATCACGACCATCGAAGACGGTCAGCTGTAACATACAAGGTCAAGTATTGGTGTTCAAGATCACGACCATCGAAGACGGGTCACCTGTAACATACAAGGTCAAGTATTGGTGTTCTAGATCACGACCATCGAAGACGGGTCACCTGTAACATACAAGGTCAAGTATTGGTGTTCTAGATCACGACCATCGAAGACGGATCCCCTGTAACATACAAGGTCAAGTATTGGTGTTCTAGATCACGACCATCGAAGACGGATCCCCTGTAACATACAAGGTCAAGTATTGGTGTTCTAGATCACGACCATCGAAGACGGGTCCCCTGTAACATACAAGGTCAAGTACTGGTGTTCAAGATCACGACCATCGAAGACGGTCAGCTGTAACATACAAGGTCAAGTATTGGTGTTCTAGATCACGACCATCGAAGACGGGTCACCTGTAACATACAAGGTCAAATATTGGTGTTCTAGATCACGACCATCGAATACGGTCAGCTGTAACATACAAGGTCAAGTATTGGTGTTCTAGATCACGACCATCGAAAACGGTCAGCTGTAACATACAAGGTCAAGTATTGGTGTTCTAGATCACGACCATCGAAAACGGGTCACCTGTAACATACAAGGTCAAGTATTGGTGTTCTAGATCACGACCATCGAAGACGGATCCCCTGTAACATACAAGGTCAAGTATTGGTGTTCTAGATCACGCCCATCGAATACGGTCAGCTGTAACATACAAGGTCAAGTATTGGTGCTCTAGATCACGCCCATCGAAGACGGTCACCTGTAACATACAAGGTCAAGTATTGGTGTTCTAGATCACGACCATCGAAGACGGTCAGCTGTAACATACAAGGTCAAGTATTGGTGTTCTAGATCACGCCCATCGAAGACGGGTCACCTGTAACATACAAGGTCAAGTATTGGTGTTCTAGATCACGACCATCGAAGACGGTCAGCTGTAACATACAAGGTCAAGTATTGGTGTTCTAGATCACGACCATCGAAGACGGTCAGCTGTAACATACAAGGTCAAGTATTGGTGTTCTAGATCACGCCCATCGAAGACGGGTCACCTGTAACATACAAGGTCAAGTATTGGTGTTCTAGATCACGACCATCGAAGACGGATCCCCTGTAACATACAAGGTCAAGTATTGGTGTTCTAGATCACGCCCATCGAAGACGGATCCCCTGTAACATACAAGGTCAAGTATTGGCGTTCAAGATCACGACCATCGAAGACGGGTCACCTGTAACATACAAGGTCAAGTATTGGCGTTCTAGATCACGCCCATCGAAGACGGATCCCCTGTAACATACAAGGTCAAGTGTTGGTGTTCTAGATCACGCCCATCGAATACGGTCAGCTGTAACATAAAAGGTCACGTATTGGTGTTCTAGATCACGCCCATCGAAGACGGTCAGCTGTAACATAAAAGGTCACGTATTGGTGTTCTAGATCACGGTCATTAAAGGCGGTCACCTACAACAAACAAGGTCAACCAGCGGTGTTCTAGATCACGATCATCGAAGGCGGTCACCTGCAATATACAAGGTCAATATTTGGTCTCCTAGGTCACGATCATCGAAATCGGGGCATCTACAACGCACACTGGTTGTTCCAGATCACGATCATCGGCGACTTAAACGTACATGGTAAGACATTGGTGTTCTTTCTCACGATCATCGAAGGCGGTCTCCTACAATATACAAGGTCCGTGATGGGTGTTCTCGGTCACGTTAATCGTAGACGGGTCACCTACAACGCACAAGGTCATATTATTGGTATTGTACGTCACGATCATCGAAGACTGGTCAACTTAAACGTACACGGTCAAATATGGGTGTTCTAGATGACGATCACCGAAGACGGCCACCTATAACAAACACGGTCTAAAGAGGTGAGGTGAGGTGAAATGGGGTTTAACGTCGCGTCCAAGATTATTGCACTTATATAGCGACGCGTATGTATGTGTGTATGTTTGTGTGGCTGCTTGTTCTAGTCCGGACTGATGCCGATTTATAGTGCTAGCCCACTGAGATACCATGTCGAAGTTTAATATAAATACCCCACTCAGACACAGTATACTGACTCCGAGCCGACCAGTCCTTGTTTTAGCCCCTTAATGCCGAGCGACAGACAGGGTAACAACAAGAACCATCTAATAACGTCTTTTGGAATGACGCGGCCGGGGATCGAACCCCGGACCTTCCGCTCTCCGGGCGGACGCTCTACCACTAGACCACGGAGGCAGTCCGGCCTAAAGGGACTTCAAGAAGAATTATTTAGCTTGGAAAGCATTGCAAATCCTTTGATTCATATGTCGATTGATTGTCAATTTTGAAAACATGCCATGAGAGGCACCAATGATGCTACAAGGCTGCATATGTGAAGGCCTGATATTCCACACACTTACGGCCATAAGACAGGTGGATCTGTTCCGGTTGAGCGTAAAATATTCCCCGGGCACATTGCAAATAAGCCAGGAAGGCAGCAACCAGAAGGACCTGTGGCCTTTTAGTCATCTTGAATCAGTGCCACTGTCCTTATCACAGATCGTCGGTCACATAATTGTACATATTATCACGTGGCTATGTGAACGTACAGACGGTCATCTTCGGTAGTGTCTAAAGTAATGAATTATCCACGTGGACATGAACGTGTTTCACTGAACTATCTCAACGGCACAACATAAAACACCAGTGCAAAACAGACAAAGGACCGGCCTTGACACAAGGGACCGACCGTTTGACGTTCTTGGGGATGGGGATGGGGTGGGGGTGGAGAAAGTGGGGGATTTAGTTTGGAGACTAGATATTGTTTCATCTACAACTGCAAAACCAGATTTAAAAAAATTAAAACTATGAATTTAATACTCTTTTTTTTAAAAAAAACCCCAACATTTTTCAGTATTGTATTATTGTGGCAGACAATTTCGTTGTTTTTTCAAAAGCATGAAGCTTCTTTTTTTTCAAGCATTTTCAGGGACAATTTGTACTTCCATAAAATTCCTGCCCACCCTACCCCCACCCACTCCCCACCCAGAATATCAAATGGTAAGCTCGAGTATCCAAAATGATCAAATGACATACAGTAACAATAGCGTCACAGTTACAATTTAGTTATTTGACACTGCCGAATATCTTAACGGAAAAAAATCTGGTTCAATTGATCTGAATTCGAAATAGTTCTTAAAAAATGTTTATGACGTGTTCTGTTGTTCAAACTAGGATCGTTGACCAGTGATGACGACGTAATTAATAATGTTAGGTTGCGCCAGTACGTTAGAACTCTTGTCCCGTGTTGTCTGCAATAAATAACATTGTTCATTACACAAGGATATTCCGCTGCATTTATCCTTTACACTGTTGTAGAGACAGTTCTGTAGACAGACTCGGTGTCTTGGTTCATTGTGTGTCATCGAACTCCAACGCCTTGTGACGTTGTAGCAACATCAATCACTGGTTTGTCTGGTCCACTATGCTGGCGACTACCGATAAACTAATGTAGACCTTGGATTTGTTATAAACAGCGGTATAAACACAGGCTGTGTCGATAGGGTGAGAAAAATTAAAATGTCAAATTCTCTGGATTGAGGTTCTTGGGGAATTCAAGAGCTGATAAAAGGCGAC
Source organism: Haliotis rufescens (assembly GCF_023055435.1). Taxonomy (NCBI): domain Eukaryota; kingdom Metazoa; phylum Mollusca; class Gastropoda; order Lepetellida; family Haliotidae; genus Haliotis; species Haliotis rufescens. Next base: position 66,994,458 of record NW_025964001.1, on the reverse strand, counting down.
TAACGGGATAGGCATGTCAGCGTATCCCAATTGCGTAGATCGATGGTCATGGTGCCAATCACTGGATTGTCTGCTCCAGACTCGATTCTTTACAGAGCTTCACGGGTCCACCCAATTGGGATATGACATGCATCAACCAAGTCAGCGAGCCTGACAACCCGATCCCGTTAGTCGCCTCTTACGACAAGCATAGTCGCCTTTCACGACAAGGACGGGTTGTATCCATGTGGGGTATCGACCCCCCCCCCCCCCCCCCCCCATTGTCCTCTGAACCATTGGATTCTTGAAAGATAAGATATCAAAGATACCCATCAACGAAATTTTCGATATCTTATCTTGAAAATAAATGAATTTGCGCTTTTCGGCATAAATTGACAACGTTTCAAACGTGTTAGGGGTCATGTTGTTGCAAGTTCATTTCCTACCCTAGTCTTCATCGAACCAATATATTTTTACACAAAATTATTCAGCCACAGATTACTATTCAGTAGTCACAAACTGTTGCAGGAATGGGTGATGGTTAAATAGACATAGTCAAATTTAGTAACAGTTCTTTCCATTATTCTCCATTACATAAAAATACAAAACTCGGTAAACTCTCCTTTGACCCTCAGTTAATACGTTTTTACTCGTGTGGTACTTTATACATAGAGGATTCATCACGAGTGTTTTTTAATATGGGAAATATCAACCGAGTCTTAGTTAATCGGTATTTGCCGAGCCTTTGGCGAGGCAAATACCGATTAACGGGACGAGGTTGATATTTCCCATATTAAAAAACACGAGTGATGAATTCTATTTATCATTTTCACATTTTTGCTTCCGTATAGATCACGTATAGATCGTGCGTAGTGATACATGTTTTCCATAGCCATGTAAACCAAAATAAACAATTCGCTGAGAAAAAAGGTTCCTCGGATTATTTTAAACAAAATACTTGAACAGACTTTTGCAGAATAATTGAAACTTTAATAACGGTAACAACAACGATTCTGTGTAATCTGATTATATCTCTGGTGTAACTTCACTTATAACATATAGTTTCAAATCAAACCGATCGCTCTTCCGGTTATCTAACCTCTTAACTCCTTTATGGCATATTCCTTCGCTGAGAAAAAGAGTTCCTCGGATTATTTTAAACAAAATACTTGAACAGACTTTTACAGAATAATTGAAATAATGTCTCCAACATCAAAGGTATCCATGTTGTTTGTAAACACCTACTCACGTGCACCGGCGAAAAAAGTCCCACTTCCGGTTATCTAATTTGCATATCTAATTTGCATACTTATGTCATTGGGGTATGACATACATGTTTTTATGTCATAAGCTTATGTCATGGATAAATGCTTTAGTTAAATGATAAATATTGTTCAAAATTCTTTGATAAACTTTTTTTTCATAATCATCATTATGATTAAAATGCATTAAAATGTTAAGGCACTTGGCAAGACATGGTAGACCATTCACTGTATTACATCTCCATTCTATTATGATGAATACCGCTAAAAATTACCATATATTATTACAAAATCATTTGCGAAATTTTGAACAAAATCAACGGACAGGAGCGACCAAATCGGCTCTACATGGTGTACCCATGTGGTGCATTGGTGTGACGAGTCAACGCTTTAACCTCGCTGGACAAACCTCACCGCTAATGACTTGGTCGGTTAAGATTATTTATATAAACAAATGTCAAATCAGGTTAGAAGTGTTGTATATTTCATGCAGGTGTTCACCAGAATAGTCACGCGATGTCATGGTTACGAGTTTAGCCAATCGGGAAACACTTCCGTTGCACGAGATTTTCCAGCGCGTCATCCAAACTCTATTGATCGAAGCAGACGACGCTTACTTTATCAAATGCACCGGTGCATGTTAAATTAATTTCAACAAGTTGTTTAGAATTCATTTAAAATCGAGAATACAATGGGCTTAGACCCCTATTTTTCATGTTTATATCATTCACGCGCTACTTTGAACGCTGCGTTTAAAACTTTGGTATGTCATGTGCCCTATGAAGACTTTTCACCAAGAGACATTTTTCGGCTTGATTTTCTGCCCTGCCGTATGTTTTCCCTCTGAAGAGGACGTTGAAAAGAACGACATGGTAAGTGCAGCAATATGTAATTAAACAATCTGTTGGTGAACATATAATTATGTAAACGAATAATCGCTGTGGCTGTAACGATTCGCAGATGATGTGATGTTATATTCGATACAAAACGGCACCAGGGCAAAAGGCCGGTAAGAGCGTTTCTCATCTCTGCCACTCTGTGTGTGTGTGCGTGCGCGCGCGTGTGTGCGCGTGTGTGCGTGCGTGTATTTTGAGGGGGGTGGGGGAGATTGTCCCATGTTGTCAATGAATGAAGCATATTATTTAATGTAAGAATACAGCATGTACATAAAACGTATTGATTCTAAATTCTGTTTATGTTCTTACACCTATGTCGTTGGTGTTTTCAACTTGACCAATTACACAATTATAATTATATAAATATATAATTATATATTATATTATATGCCTATACCGCAGTACGACTTGAAGACAAAAGATGGGTTTCACACATTTTACCCAACTTGGGTACAAGCCCCGAACGTTTTAACTTGGTTTCTCCATACAACACCAGTGATGTAAACAAGAGAAAACAGTTTCGTTGCCGTCATAATACCCTCCTCAACACAACGATGCAGCGTTAATATACCATTTCTAAACTGGGTCAAGCGGTATATTATTCATCAGTATTTTTTAGATTATGAATTAATGAGTACGCCGCTTTTAGCAGGGGACACCAAAAAAAGGGCTTCACACATTGTACCCATGTCGGGACTCGAACCCGCGCGAGCACACTATACACACACCGAATTATTTTTTTAATAAATTTTCACAAGGAGAATTGTGTCCAACGCCTCCACACATTAGTCAACATACAGAGTATTTGCTGCGAAATTACCGTTTGAACCATTCATTGCAGTTCTATCTTGTCCAGCTCCGCTATGAAAGGTGTAGTAATATCAATATATGCTGTTTTCTTTGTGAAACCTGCAAACTGTTGGTTTAATATCAATAAAACTTAATATCAATTGCAATAAAAACGAGTTTAGCAAACTTAGTGCCAGTACAAATAGGGAGGGGTGAGGTTAAGTGTCACTTTTTCCTTAGGAATTTTTATCAACAAATCTTCACAAGGTGAGACTTTGCTAAACCCCTGCACCCATTGACCGGCATCTACATTCATACAAAAATGAACAAAACACGAATTTAGATTCAATATATATGGCAATTTGTTTGTTTTGAATTTTGTTTTGTCAACGATTTATCTAAATTATTTGCTGTTTATTATAATGAAATTTGAAATTGCCGAGAATACTGTCGATGCATTAAATGGCCAGAAGAGTAAAGCTAGATTGTTTTCATATTTTGATGTATACACCTCGAACAGAAGTTTGTTACCGATCGTGATATAAAGATCAGTTGTCAAGGTCATCGGTTGTTTTGCAGTTTGTACATTGATCACTGGTGTTTCGTTGTTTAGAGTTTAGGTCTGCAATGGCTCTGTGAATTCTTGAGATTGTTCTGTCTAAATGGGCCATTTTGTAATACTTTTAGTGTGAAGGGATTTATGTCCATATAGATTTACAATTTGGAATATAAATTTTGAAATTTTGAAATTAGATGCTCTTTTATATTAATGTTTTGATCCTCTTTCTAAGTTTAAGAGTTTTAGAGTTGGCGGGGGTAGATAATAGGTCAGATAATATAAGTAATGTGTTGAGAAAGGTTCCAATTCTTACCCTCATGGATTACTTAAGAATAGACTTACACTTTGTGTGAGTTCATTGAAGTCTGAACCTTCATAGAGTGTGGTCCAAACTGAATGAACGTCGGGGCTCGACTGGCGCCGGTGTCACGAAATATATTCGCCCCCAGAATAAAATCTCCCCCCGGCGAATTTATACCGGTACAGTTCCGCCCCTCTCGAAATAAACTCTCCCCCACCCTACGAAATAAAATCTCCCCCCAGAATATTTCCTCCCCCGGTCGTTTTATAAATACTTGCCATGCAGTTCAATAGTTGATATTATTTTGGGTTAGGTACTGTTGTAATCTATTTTTAGACATTGATTCCATTACTTTGCATAAGTTTGAAGTTAGGGATATTGGTCTATATGAGTTAGCTTGATTAGCTGGTTTATTAGGTTTAGGGATTTGTATGACTAGGGCCTGTTTCCAGGGAGTAGGAACCTGTCCGTTTAGGTAGCTGAGATTGTATAGTTTGAGTAGTGCCTGGAGTAGTTTTAGCTGGAGATTTTTAATTATTTGGTAAGAAGTTAGGTCTAATCCTGGGGCTGTGCCCTTTTTCCTGTTTTGGATTACGTAGAGGAGCTCCTCCTTTATTTCTAGATTGTTATTGTTTGGTTCTTTTGTGGGTTTGTTTTTTTGTTTTAAGTTTATCTTGGAATTTTTGGCTGAAGTTGGTGTTACTGCTAACGGCCGAAAAGTGGTTGGCGAGATTATTTGCTTTTTGGGCGGGGTTGGTTGAGTTGTTAATGTTAGGGTTTTTTTATGTCGTTTTAAGCCTCTAACGGCGTGGATTTTGCGCCAGACCGTTCTGGCATCTGTACGGTTATTTATACCTTCGCAGAATTTTTTCCAGTCTCTACTTTTGGCTAGTTGGACTAGTTTTTGAACCTGGTGGTTTAGTTCGTGGGCTATGTTTAGATGTTTGTAGTCGCGTTTTGCTTTATTGAAGGCTGATTTACGTTTTCGTCTAGTCTGTTCTATTTCCTCATTCCACCATGGTACCGTGGGTTTGCCTAGCCTGTCTTAGGTGTTTTGAAGGGGATAGAGGTTTTGGCTGCGTTTATTATACAGTCTGTTAGGTTTCTACAATAGGTTTCTGGATCATTATTTTCTATTTCGTTTAAGTTAGCTTCGTTGCAGATATCTTGGAATTGGTCCCAGTTAGCTTTATTGCAATGGAATATTGGTTCTTGGTTTTCTGTTTGGATTGGTACGTTTGTATTTCCTATGGTTATGTTTATGGGGAAGTGGTCACTACCTAGCGGGACGTCGTGCACTTCCCATTGAGTACTTTGAGCTAGATCTGCGGTGCATATGGTTAGGTCGATAGCCGACATTTTTTGGTTTATCTTATCGTACCTCGTGGGTTGGTTGTTATTTAGGAGTACTAGGTCGTTTGTTTCTATCCATTCGGAAATTAATTTGCCATGATTATCTATTTTATCATCTATGCTCCATGTAGGATGGTGAGCGTTAAAGTCTCCTAGGAATATAGTAGATTTATCGCTTATTTTGAATAGTTGGTTTAGATCCTCAGGTTGGACTTTTTGTTCCGCCCAGTGGTATATATTTATGATGTTTATTTTTCGGTTATATAATGTGATTTTAATGCCGTTGGTTTCTAGGTTTGGCGTGTCTATTTTTATTTCTTCGTAATTTATATCTTCCCTGATAAATATGATTAGTCCTCCTGCGGCTCTTCTTGTTTTGGGGTCACGATATGGCTGAAATATTGACGATGTGACGTAAAGCTTTAACTCACTCACTCTTGTTTTTGGTTTAGCTCTGTCAGTTCTAACTGAGTTGTAGTTAGGTAGTGTGAATTTGGATTTTTTTGAGAATTTGGTTTCCTGGATACAAGCAATGTGAGGGCCTTTATTTAGTTTAAATTTAGTTTTTAGTTCATGGCCGTGGGAGGTGAGTCCGTTGGCGTTCCACTGAAAAATATTTAGTCCTTCCATTATTGGGTTCGGGTGATTGGTGATTTAGTTTTTAGTTTTTATTTTATTCGGTGACTTCTTTTAGATGGAGGTTAAAGAGGAAGAAGGGAAGATGGGTTAATTTTAGATTGAAAGCTACTTTGTGGAAGGATTTCATGCTAGCTTATGGTGAGTTTTGACTATGCATGTATACTAGGAGTAAGGTGAGGTTATTTAGGTTTTGGGTGTTAGCTGGTTGGGGAGTTTTGCGGTTTAGTTTTTTCTTCCTTTTTGGGGCTGAGAGGGAAGTTTGGTTTGTTTTAGTTGGAGTAGTGTCTATTGTTTTCTCAGTAGTGGAGGAAATCTTCGTCATCGGTTAGATTAGGTTTAGCTGTTTGAGTTTCCATAGGGGAGGCATGTGATGTGGAGGGTTGTGTAGGTATTTGCGGGATGGGTGTAGCTGTGGATTTCTTAGTGTTTGTGTTTTGTTGTTGTGCTTGCTTGTGGGAGAGTGTTGTTGCCATGTGGGCTGTAGGGTGCTTGGATGAGGGTCGTGTTGTGGCGGTCGTTTTGTGGTTTGTTTTGCATGCGGGGGTTGATGTTTTGGCTATGTTGAGATGTGGGAGGGTTCGTGGTTGGTTGAGTGGCTGCTTGTGTGTGTGAGGTGGGTGCGGTTTTTCGGTAGGGGGCCCAGACAGAGCTGTCGGTTATGGGTGTGGAGTTTGTTTGTGGGATGGTGTTTGGGTGTGGTGTAGGGAGGAGTGGTTTTGATGCGGGTGTAGCAAATTTTCTTGTTTGGATTTTGGCCGTGTCTATGTTTATGTGTTTGTTGGCCTGCTGAGTGAGTGTGTGTCTGTGTGGGCATTGGTTTGAAAGTGAAGTGTGTTGGATGGATTTGCAGTGGATGCACCAGGGTGTGCATGTGCCTGGGCAGTCTGTTTGTGCGCATCTTTTACATTTAGTTTTAGGGTATGTGCATTGGGAGGCAGTGTGATTGTATTTGAGGCACTAAACCCAGATCAAAGCGGTTTCACTCCTGGCCGCTCAACCCTAGATAACCTCGCCCGACTAGAGCAAGATATTAAGAGAGGTCAACTAAATAAACAATATACCACAGGCATCTTCTTAGACTTCTCTAAAGCTTTCGACATGGTATTGCACGACGGGCTAATACAAAAACTTTAAAAAATAGGACTCAAAGGTCAGATAATAAACTACATCCAGGACTTCCTAAACAATCGTAAAATAACCGTGGGTATAGACCAAACACTATCGGACCAATGTCCCCTAGAAAATGGCACTCCCCAGGGCAGTATCCTCAGCCCCACCCTCTTCAATATAATGATAAACGATCTATTCGATGGCCTATCCCCTAAACTAAACACATCAAAATTCGCGGATGATCCGCACTAAAAGCATTAAAAGCATTAAAATGGCCCAAAATTTACTCCAAAAATCTCTAAATAAAATACAACAATGGGCTGAAAAATTCGGCTTCTCCCTTAACTCAGAAAACAACAACAGGAATAGTATTCAAACTCCCCAGTTAGAGCCAGTTAGGCATCTTAGGGTGTTTAGGTCTTTACTGCATTAAGTTGTTAGGTTTTGGATGTGAGCATCCCAGGTGAGATGTTCATCGAAAATAAGTCCTAAGAATTTGGTTTGTTTTTGAAATTTGATTGTTTGGTTGTTTAGCTGGCTTCTGATAGAGACGATGTTTAGTTTATATGCTAGTCGTTAGGTATAAAGATTGTTTAGTAACTTTAGAAGTTTTAGGACAGTTATTAACACGTGTCATGTCAGCCCTATGGCATTCGCGATTGTCCACTTCCAGAAAACATCCTGTGTTGGTTTAACATGAATTAGTAAAGGTTAATTAGGGATGTCCAACACGTTAATTAATGTCAAAACACTGTCATTTCCTGCCCAGGATATCACACACCTACACGCTAAGGTCGGTGAGAAACATTCTCATCAAAGAAAACACACAGTCTAGCTACAAATCCTGTGATGTATTAAAGGTTGAAGAATTTTGAACTGAACAGTCCGAAAGTTTATATCTAAAATTTTGGAATTGGATACAGTGATAAAGTCTTATATAAATATGTAGACTCATAAATATTGGTTATATGTTTTAACGGAGATATGATGTTTTCTTATGAAATATCGTGTATTAGTGTAATTTGCATGCTTTACCCTTCATTGTACCGTTCTAAACCATGTGAATGTTGTAATATCAATCAATCGGGTGGGAAAACAGCCCAATCCTCGCTCTATCATGGGGGGAATGTCAATCATTTTGCAAGTTTAAATGACCCCTGATACTTGTTGAATACTTTAAGACACTTTATGGAGTCAAAATCGATGCTGATTATTCATAAACTTAATGCTTCGTACTATAGGCCTGTGGCCTCTTCAGTGCTGAATAAAGATTGAAAATACATCAGTCAATCAAAGATGAAGGTAACTTTATACATCAGAGTTCTTGAGAATAAGTTCATGTTTTGTTCTTAGACTTACATTTCAACCATCGATTGTGTTCACATGTAGACTCAAACTGGTATATTAAAAAAATGTATACAGACAACAAAAACTGTATTAGAAACAACAAACTCTGTAAACTTTTAAGCATAGTTTTTGTATAGCATTTCAAAAGCCTGGTTTGTGGCACTTTCCCTTTCGTTTTTCATAATCATACTTTTTTTAAGTTGTATATAACGTATGAATCCCTTCTCAGATTCACCACCAGCCCGATTGTAACAATTACATGATCACTTTGCTTTGTCGATGCCGGTTGATGTTGTTCAATACAGGCTGATAGTGGGTGTTTTTGAATCTATTCTACATGCTAATCATTTCGGGAAGATGATACACATTTCTCTATATTTTGGGTTACTTTGCTTATATAATTTCCGATTATCATTCTTAGTTTTACTTTTTCTCTTATGCTGCGGTGATATCCATCCGAATCCATGACCTTTGCATAGTCCAGATTTAAAGATTATATATCTAAACGTACGCAGTCTTAAAGACAAAGTAGATTTTATCAGTGCTGAATTAGATAGTTATGATGTTGTATGTTTAACAGAAACCTGCTTGCACCATGATATTCTAGCCACTGATATTACACTGATACCATTTTCATATCGTAGCCTGTATTAAGGAATATATTTTAGATCTAAAATCAGAGTATAACGGACAGCCTGAGCTGGAGGCGAGGATGTTTGCGAGGATTAATAAGATTTCTGAATTCAGTTACAAATGTAACCGTACATGTATTTGTTACATTAAGTCATTTCCTTCAAATTTGTTTGTTATGATATATGTCTTATAATTATTTTAGGATGGAAGGTACAGTTACCAAATAAAATATGCTGAAATATCAACTCATAATGACCATATTTCATAATCTATTTTTTAAAGTTACCCTCCTTACATTAAAGATAACTATTTAAAGAATATAGTACTTAAAGACATTGCAACAAACCGAATAATCAGGGGGGAGACTTTATACTGAGGGGGGCGCGAAACATATCCGCCCGGGGGAGATTTTATTTCAGAACAGATTCTCCGGGGGAGAATCTGTACCGGTATAAAATCTCCGGGGGGAGAATTTGTACGGGGGAGAGTTTATACCGGGACACCGGCAATGGCGGCGGGTATGGTGGCTGCATTGGGTATGTTCCCGAGTTGTTTCAGGTGAACAATGAACTTGCCTTTACATGTGTTTGTGACGGGTGCCACCGGTGGTGCAGGATACGCTCACCTTTTCGCGAACACCTGGTATGACATCCCACTTCACACAATAACGAGTCTTTTAATGTATTAGTTCCATTTAAGACGCGCCACTTCCTATTAAAATGAGTTGTAATTGAAGTGTTTAAGCTCAAGTTGAGATCCATGTAGATCCCTTAGACGAAGCAGATACAGACATTATCGTTTTCCAATTTTATGGTTATTGAAATTAATTGGTCTTTTAATGTGTAAGTATCTGTTGAGGCGCCCCATTTTTTTTATTAAGATGAGTGTATCTTTTTTAGTTCCAGCTAAGACGCATTACTTCTATAATAATGAGCTAGATTTTTTGCGAAACGATCATAGCCCTAAAATTAGCGTAGGAGTTATCGTAAGGAAATCGTAGGCTATCGTAGCCTATTTTCGAAACTATCGTAGCCCTAAGATATCGTAAGATTGTCATAAATCTAAAATAGCCCCATACCTGTCGTAAGTTTATGTTATCTTCATCCAAGATGGCGGCATACTTTGCCATAGATATTTTTCAAACAAATAATCTGCTTTACGTTCAAAGATTTACATTTCATTTTATTAAATTGAGTGATTCAAAATTGACACTTTAAAAAAACACGAAGAACGCATCGAAGATATCACGTTAGAAATGTTCTTAATCGCGACATAACTAAGGAGTCGATGACTTACAATATATTTCTATCCGAGTCCATGCTGAGGAAGTGTGAAACAACATACCTTTTCGATAATTTGGGAAGGATTAAAACGGAAGGTGTCGGCAGGCTACAGTAATGACCGTGACATCATTGATAACTGAGGGGCAGCTAATCTCATTGATTTAACAAGGAAATACATGTGATCAAATATGCGTATAGTACTAGTATATTTGTATAAAGAGTATATTTAATGTTTTTTACCAGCAAATGTTATTGTGTTTGGTTTCGTTTTCAAAACAACACCTTGGTTATCTGTATTACTGAACGACAAATATTTGACAAGTGATTAAATATTGTCAATTGAATAATTGCATTCTTTAAAAACAGGTGATTAACGACATAGATGTATTTCATTAAATATAGCAATTTATTGATATTTTGAGAACAATAGTTAAGCACATATTTTCGTATCGTATTTTGGAGATTTTCAGACAAGCCAAGCGTCATCGAACTACGTTCTGGAACTGATTTTACACACTTGACAATTCCTAAGTTATCTCCCTTGTGAACGAAAGTGACACTTTCAAATTTTGATGAGAATTATGGATCTAGATAGATTTAAAAAGAATTACACCATCTGAATACAAAAAGCAAAGTCCTTTGTTTATTCGTGAAATATGTTGGATATGTAAATAACAAAAGAAACTTACATTGTCGTTGTAACTCGCTCGCGGGTGCGCTGCTTCCTGAACAATTTTTGTTTTGAGTGTTTCCAGGTATAAGGTTTGTGATTTCTCAATAAACTTGACTTTTGACATAAACACAAATACAAGCAGCATTGTGATTCTGACCCAGCATACATCACGTAAAATCAGACCTGAACACGCATCTTAAATGCTGATCGTCTACTATTCGATCATACGTCTCGTCATTGTCATTTAAAATAACGTCCCTTAATTACTTTCGTCCTTGACTTTGTACGCGATGTGTTTACACAAAGCTCTTCTCTCTCGCGAGAGGATTGTTAGAAGGGAAAATAGAGAAGTATCTTTTGGCTTATTATTTTAATTCTGACAATTATAATGTGGTACACTACACTTATTGATTATAACATTTATTGAGTTAATTTGTGTGTGTCTTTGCATAGCACAGCATTCGTTCGTCACGCCGAAGACCCGGGTTCGATTCCCGATATGGGTACAATGTGTGAAGCCATTTTCTGGTGTCCCCGGCCGTGATATTGCTGGTTTATTGCTTAAAGCGGCGTAAAACAATACTCACTCACTTTGCATTGCACACGAGTGCTATTTGTGTTCGGGTAGTCATGGTAACAGTTATCTCTAACACAAATGAGTTCTCTGCAAGGGACGTAAGTTGTTAAGATTAATCGTATAAAAGATTGCTTCGTAAATCTAGACCGTGGTCTCTAATGTTTCAGCTCCAGTTGAGACGCGCCAACTCATTTATAGAGAATCTCACCCGAGTGTCTTATGATATCAAATATATCAACACGAGTTGTGGGGGAAAAGAGGGGAAACTCCGAGGCTTGTCGAGGTTTTTTCCCGCTTTTATCAAAAATGAGTTAGTCTCTAATGTTTCAGCTCCTGTTGTGACGCCTCACTTCATGTAATGAGTTCATCCCAACGTTTCAGCTACAGGTGTCACGCGCCACTTCCTATAATGCGATGGTCTCATATACTTTAGCTCCAGGTGTGTGGCACTAGTTCAAATAATGCGCTGGTCTCTAACACTTTAGATCCAGGTGTGTGACACTAGTTCATATAATGGGCTGGTCTCGAACACTTTAGATCCAGGTGTGTGACACTAGTTCATATAATGGGCTGGTCTCTAACACTTTAGATCCAGGTGTGTGGCACTAGTTCATATAATGGGCTGGTCTCTGATACTTTAGATCCAGGTGTGTGACACTAGTTCATATAATGGGCTGGTCTCTAATACTTTAGCTCCAGGTGTGTGGCACTAGGTCATATAATGCGCTGGTCTCTAACACTTTAGCTTCAGGTGTGTGGCACTAGTTCATATAATGGGCTGGTCTCGAACACTTTAGATCCAGGTGTGTGACACTAGTTCATATAATGGGCTGGTCTCTAACACTTTAGATCCAGGTGTGTGACACTAGTTCATATAATGGGCTGGTCTCTAATACTCTAGCACCAGGTGTGTGGCACAAGTTCATATAATGGGCTGGTCTCTAATACTTTAGCTCCAGGTGTGTGGCACTAGGTCATATAATGGGCTGGTCTCCAATACTTTAGATCCAGGTGTGTGGCACTAATTCATATAATGGGCTGGTCTCTAACACTTTAGATCCAGGTGTGTGGCACTAGTTCATATAATGGGTTGGTCTCTAATACTTTAGATCCATGTGTGTGGCACTAGTTCATATAATGGGCTGGTCTCTAACACTTTAGCTCCAGGTGTGTGGCACCAGTTCATATACTGGGCTGGTCTCTAATACTTTAGCTCCAGGTGTGTGGCACTAGTTCATATAATGGGCTGGTCTCTAATACTTTAGCTCCAGGAGTGTGGCACAAGTTCATATAATGGACTGGTCTCTAACACTTTAGCTCCAGGTGTGAGGCACAAGTTCATATAATGGACTGGTCTCCAATACTTTAGCTCCAGGTGTGTGGCACTAGTTCATATACTGGGCTGGTCTCCAATATTTAAGTTCCAGTTGAGATGCACCACTTCCTAGTATAGTGTGATGTTCGCAAATGTTTTATCTCTGGGTGTGAAGCGCCACCTCCTAGTTTAATGTTATGCCCTTAATGTTTCAGATCCAGTTGAGATGGGCCAAATAAATCCTATTATTAGTAGTATGTGTTGGTATGCCACCTCCAACTATTATGAGCTGGGTTTTTTCTTATTCATATCCTGTTGAGACGCATCACTTAGAGGAAGCGGTGATTTTCAAAACAGAATCATTTTCTTCAATATAATGAGTTGGTCTCTATAATATTGTAGCTCCTGTTTGAATGGAACTTTTGCTGTTTCTAAATATTTACTTCATTCATAAAGTTGCTGCAAACATTCAAGTAGGAATGAATAAGACCAACAATTTGACAGTTGATGTAAGTATGTTTAAAGGGAGACTAAGTAAGACTAAGTAAGGCCTTGTCACACATCACCTTGTCAATTAATCCCAATTCCATTTTCTATCATCATAATCTGTATTTGTTTAACAAATATGGCAAATAATCACCATTATGTGTTTAACTCCCGATAAATACAATGGTTAAAAATATATTTGCCAGAGGCTGATTTTGGTTGGGTTTCGTATGGTGTGACAGAATATGTATAAGATTCATTTTAACATAAAATTTGTCTGTTATCAAAAATGTCTAGGTGTTTCAATATTTCTACTGGCCTGTATGCACTGCCTAGCCATCGATAATAGTGCCGGTATTGTAAGGTTCCTACTTTACTACATTAATCGTAATATGGAAGCACCCGAATGTGGCAAGTAAAGTCAAGTAAGCGCTCTTGTTTGACATCTAATTGTCCAGTAATTCATATACAACTATTTTTGTGATTTCTGTTATAACGTTCCCGTCGACTTACTGTACCAGTTATCGCCATCGTCTTAACAGCACGTACCACGTGATCACGCGCATCGCTTTAGTTATACAAATTGCATGTCTTAGTATCTCGGGTATCGCACTCAATTTTTTTTCATGAAAATGAATAAGATACCATTATCAATTTGTCGTCTGCAAACTGACAAAACACAATATTCTCCAAATTTGGTCTTCTTTATTAGTAGCATCAAACAAACATGGCGGATTGGTGTCCAGTATCATGCATGTTTTACCCAAATAGGTTTCAGAATGGTATTTTGGGAAGACAGATAGAAAGCAAGGACAGAACTGGAAGTGCGTCATCGTGTTGTTTGATTTTTGCATGAAATACTCACTTGGCACAGCCCACGCATCTTTTCTAAAGTTGTATTTCAGCAAGGTGATAATGGTGTTTTTTAAAATTATTTCCTGACAAGAGTCCATTTCTCGTTATTTTCGGATAAATATTTCTCTCTTCTAATAAGAACGAGCAAAAGTAAAATGAGATGCGATCACGTGCGCGCTATAACGGGGAGCTGGCGATAATTGGTCCTCGGTCATAACTGGTCAGTACCGATATAAATTCCCGATGAAATTGTCACCGTTTTTCACATCAAAACAAAATTGACGGAAGTGGTCGTGATTAGTTCGTACGCAGACTGTCAAAGAGAATGTTACAATAAGAATGACAGTTTGGAATTTATATTTTGAAGAAATCCCGATTACGTCCATGGAGGTTTCTCTGTCCGTGCTCTATCATTAGTGATAAAAACAATTTCGGGGAAATTGACATGGACATTTCCAAAGGACAAAATGTGAAAGATCGCGAAACAGCCCTAACAATACTCAAATTGACATCGCTCAAGATCTGACATCATTATTATGTCTTAATAATTAACAAGATTATAACGTACTAACACCCAAGAGTAAGTATATGTAGATTCCATCAAAATCGTTGAAACGATTTCATGGTTTGAAATCTGTAAAACAAACCTATTTTCGATCACTCGTAACTTTGGCGCTGCTTGTCATACAAGCATATTGCTTCGATGTGCAATCACACAGACAGCTTAATTATATTTCGGGTGTTATGATGTGCTGTTAACGAGATGTTTAAACGAGATGTAATTAGACAATTTTAATACTTGAATTTGAAAGCTCAAAAAGCACAGAATAGGCTATGTTTAATACAAGGAAACGATAACTTTCACAGGTGAAAGAAGGCAATATTATTGTTTTGCCGTACAATTATAAGTAATATCTAGATCAAGTAAAAGAGAAAATATGAATTACAGTGTATATACAGTTCATGTGCTCAAAACTCTGAACAGATTTGTTTCACTATGTCCACTAGAAAATATACATCCTCGTCTCAGCATGTATTTCGAGCTTGGCTGCCTCACTTAGACCTTTGCTCAAAATATACTTGTATAGTCAGTCCTTGAAATACAACTTTTTCTTTCATATTGTTTTATAAATACAACTTTAGAAGTGTATTTTACACCTAGGTATGTACATTCGTGATAGTTTATTTCCAGTACAGTTTTCAATTTCATCCCATTCTACAATGGGGAAAGTTTGAAATAGATAATGAACGTTGGTGAATGAAAGTAATGGAATTATTTGTTATATATTCTTGGTATTGAACTTCGAAAATATAACTAACGCAATCTTTAATATTAATGGTTTTCGGTTATTATGTCTCTCCTTATTTCTTTTGGCCTAGCTAAACTACAGCTTGGAGGAAACTTACACAATTTAAAATTGTGAAAAAAGAACCACAAGAACGCATTCACTTTTCTCTTAGACAAGATTTTTCTTTTACATTTTCTATTTCTTACTAAAGATGCAAAACAAAGTAATTATTACTAAATACATTTGTCAACGATCGAAGTGTTTGATAATTTATATAATGCACAGTGAAAAAACCCAAAATGAAAACTATTTAAAACATCAAAACGAAATCACAGTTAGTCTACACTGAAATCAATTTGTCATTCAGAAATCGATTATATATGTAGATCTAATTATATTCACTGTTTTTGTTATTAATTGAACCATGCAAGGTTCTAATATATGAGGCTAAAACATTAAAAAGGTGTTCAATATTGGGTCCATATTAAGGAATATATTTTAGATCTAAAATCAGAGTATAACGGACAGCCTGAGCTGGAGGCGAGGATGTTTGCGAGGATTAATAAGATTTCTGAATTCAGTTACAAATGTAACCGTACATGTATTTGTTACATTAAGTCATTTCCTTCAAATTTGTTTGTTATGATATATGTCTTATAATTATTTTAGGATGGAAGGTACAGTTACCAAATAAAATATGCTGAAATATCAACTCATAATGACCATATTTCATAATCTATTTTTTAAAGTTACCCTCCTTACATTAAAGATAACTATTTAAAGAATATAGTACTTAAAGACATTGCAACAAACCGAATAATCAGGGGGGAGACTTTATACTGAGGGGGGCGCGAAACATATCCGCCCGGGGGAGATTTTATTTCAGAACAGATTCTCCGGGGGAGAATCTGTACCGGTATAAAATCTCCGGGGGGAGAATTTGTACGGGGGAGAGTTTATACCGGGACACCGGCAATGGCGGCGGGTATGGTGGCTGCATTGGGTATGTTCCCGAGTTGTTTCAGGTGAACAATGAACTTGCCTTTACATGTGTTTGTGACGGGTGCCACCGGTGGTGCAGGATACGCTCACCTTTTCGCGAACACCTGGTATGACATCCCACTTCACACAATAACGAGTCTTTTAATGTATTAGTTCCATTTAAGACGCGCCACTTCCTATTAAAATGAGTTGTAATTGAAGTGTTTAAGCTCAAGTTGAGATCCATGTAGATCCCTTAGACGAAGCAGATACAGACATTATCGTTTTCCAATTTTATGGTTATTGAAATTAATTGGTCTTTTAATGTGTAAGTATCTGTTGAGGCGCCCCATTTTTTTTATTAAGATGAGTGTATCTTTTTTAGTTCCAGCTAAGACGCATTACTTCTATAATAATGAGCTAGATTTTTTGCGAAACGATCATAGCCCTAAAATTAGCGTAGGAGTTATCGTAAGGAAATCGTAGGCTATCGTAGCCTATTTTCGAAACTATCGTAGCCCTAAGATATCGTAAGATTGTCATAAATCTAAAATAGCCCCATACCTGTCGTAAGTTTATGTTATCTTCATCCAAGATGGCGGCATACTTTGCCATAGATATTTTTCAAACAAATAATCTGCTTTACGTTCAAAGATTTACATTTCATTTTATTAAATTGAGTGATTCAAAATTGACACTTTAAAAAAACACGAAGAACGCATCGAAGATATCACGTTAGAAATGTTCTTAATCGCGACATAACTAAGGAGTCGATGACTTACAATATATTTCTATCCGAGTCCATGCTGAGGAAGTGTGAAACAACATACCTTTTCGATAATTTGGGAAGGATTAAAACGGAAGGTGTCGGCAGGCTACAGTAATGACCGTGACATCATTGATAACTGAGGGGCAGCTAATCTCATTGATTTAACAAGGAAATACATGTGATCAAATATGCGTATAGTACTAGTATATTTGTATAAAGAGTATATTTAATGTTTTTTACCAGCAAATGTTATTGTGTTTGGTTTCGTTTTCAAAACAACACCTTGGTTATCTGTATTACTGAACGACAAATATTTGACAAGTGATTAAATATTGTCAATTGAATAATTGCATTCTTTAAAAACAGGTGATTAACGACATAGATGTATTTCATTAAATATAGCAATTTATTGATATTTTGAGAACAATAGTTAAGCACATATTTTCGTATCGTATTTTGGAGATTTTCAGACAAGCCAAGCGTCATCGAACTACGTTCTGGAACTGATTTTACACACTTGACAATTCCTAAGTTATCTCCCTTGTGAACGAAAGTGACACTTTCAAATTTTGATGAGAATTATGGATCTAGATAGATTTAAAAAGAATTACACCATCTGAATACAAAAAGCAAAGTCCTTTGTTTATTCGTGAAATATGTTGGATATGTAAATAACAAAAGAAACTTACATTGTCGTTGTAACTCGCTCGCGGGTGCGCTGCTTCCTGAACAATTTTTGTTTTGAGTGTTTCCAGGTATAAGGTTTGTGATTTCTCAATAAACTTGACTTTTGACATAAACACAAATACAAGCAGCATTGTGATTCTGACCCAGCATACATCACGTAAAATCAGACCTGAACACGCATCTTAAATGCTGATCGTCTACTATTCGATCATACGTCTCGTCATTGTCATTTAAAATAACGTCCCTTAATTACTTTCGTCCTTGACTTTGTACGCGATGTGTTTACACAAAGCTCTTCTCTCTCGCGAGAGGATTGTTAGAAGGGAAAATAGAGAAGTATCTTTTGGCTTATTATTTTAATTCTGACAATTATAATGTGGTACACTACACTTATTGATTATAACATTTATTGAGTTAATTTGTGTGTGTCTTTGCATAGCACAGCATTCGTTCGTCACGCCGAAGACCCGGGTTCGATTCCCGATATGGGTACAATGTGTGAAGCCATTTTCTGGTGTCCCCGGCCGTGATATTGCTGGTTTATTGCTTAAAGCGGCGTAAAACAATACTCACTCACTTTGCATTGCACACGAGTGCTATTTGTGTTCGGGTAGTCATGGTAACAGTTATCTCTAACACAAATGAGTTCTCTGCAAGGGACGTAAGTTGTTAAGATTAATCGTATAAAAGATTGCTTCGTAAATCTAGACCGTGGTCTCTAATGTTTCAGCTCCAGTTGAGACGCGCCAACTCATTTATAGAGAATCTCACCCGAGTGTCTTATGATATCAAATATATCAACACGAGTTGTGGGGGAAAAGAGGGGAAACTCCGAGGCTTGTCGAGGTTTTTTCCCGCTTTTATCAAAAATGAGTTAGTCTCTAATGTTTCAGCTCCTGTTGTGACGCCTCACTTCATGTAATGAGTTCATCCCAACGTTTCAGCTACAGGTGTCACGCGCCACTTCCTATAATGCGATGGTCTCATATACTTTAGCTCCAGGTGTGTGGCACTAGTTCAAATAATGCGCTGGTCTCTAACACTTTAGATCCAGGTGTGTGACACTAGTTCATATAATGGGCTGGTCTCGAACACTTTAGATCCAGGTGTGTGACACTAGTTCATATAATGGGCTGGTCTCTAACACTTTAGATCCAGGTGTGTGGCACTAGTTCATATAATGGGCTGGTCTCTGATACTTTAGATCCAGGTGTGTGACACTAGTTCATATAATGGGCTGGTCTCTAATACTTTAGCTCCAGGTGTGTGGCACTAGGTCATATAATGCGCTGGTCTCTAACACTTTAGCTTCAGGTGTGTGGCACTAGTTCATATAATGGGCTGGTCTCGAACACTTTAGATCCAGGTGTGTGACACTAGTTCATATAATGGGCTGGTCTCTAACACTTTAGATCCAGGTGTGTGACACTAGTTCATATAATGGGCTGGTCTCTAATACTCTAGCACCAGGTGTGTGGCACAAGTTCATATAATGGGCTGGTCTCTAATACTTTAGCTCCAGGTGTGTGGCACTAGGTCATATAATGGGCTGGTCTCCAATACTTTAGATCCAGGTGTGTGGCACTAATTCATATAATGGGCTGGTCTCTAACACTTTAGATCCAGGTGTGTGGCACTAGTTCATATAATGGGTTGGTCTCTAATACTTTAGATCCATGTGTGTGGCACTAGTTCATATAATGGGCTGGTCTCTAACACTTTAGCTCCAGGTGTGTGGCACCAGTTCATATACTGGGCTGGTCTCTAATACTTTAGCTCCAGGTGTGTGGCACTAGTTCATATAATGGGCTGGTCTCTAATACTTTAGCTCCAGGAGTGTGGCACAAGTTCATATAATGGACTGGTCTCTAACACTTTAGCTCCAGGTGTGAGGCACAAGTTCATATAATGGACTGGTCTCCAATACTTTAGCTCCAGGTGTGTGGCACTAGTTCATATACTGGGCTGGTCTCCAATATTTAAGTTCCAGTTGAGATGCACCACTTCCTAGTATAGTGTGATGTTCGCAAATGTTTTATCTCTGGGTGTGAAGCGCCACCTCCTAGTTTAATGTTATGCCCTTAATGTTTCAGATCCAGTTGAGATGGGCCAAATAAATCCTATTATTAGTAGTATGTGTTGGTATGCCACCTCCAACTATTATGAGCTGGGTTTTTTCTTATTCATATCCTGTTGAGACGCATCACTTAGAGGAAGCGGTGATTTTCAAAACAGAATCATTTTCTTCAATATAATGAGTTGGTCTCTATAATATTGTAGCTCCTGTTTGAATGGAACTTTTGCTGTTTCTAAATATTTACTTCATTCATAAAGTTGCTGCAAACATTCAAGTAGGAATGAATAAGACCAACAATTTGACAGTTGATGTAAGTATGTTTAAAGGGAGACTAAGTAAGACTAAGTAAGGCCTTGTCACACATCACCTTGTCAATTAATCCCAATTCCATTTTCTATCATCATAATCTGTATTTGTTTAACAAATATGGCAAATAATCACCATTATGTGTTTAACTCCCGATAAATACAATGGTTAAAAATATATTTGCCAGAGGCTGATTTTGGTTGGGTTTCGTATGGTGTGACAGAATATGTATAAGATTCATTTTAACATAAAATTTGTCTGTTATCAAAAATGTCTAGGTGTTTCAATATTTCTACTGGCCTGTATGCACTGCCTAGCCATCGATAATAGTGCCGGTATTGTAAGGTTCCTACTTTACTACATTAATCGTAATATGGAAGCACCCGAATGTGGCAAGTAAAGTCAAGTAAGCGCTCTTGTTTGACATCTAATTGTCCAGTAATTCATATACAACTATTTTTGTGATTTCTGTTATAACGTTCCCGTCGACTTACTGTACCAGTTATCGCCATCGTCTTAACAGCACGTACCACGTGATCACGCGCATCGCTTTAGTTATACAAATTGCATGTCTTAGTATCTCGGGTATCGCACTCAATTTTTTTTCATGAAAATGAATAAGATACCATTATCAATTTGTCGTCTGCAAACTGACAAAACACAATATTCTCCAAATTTGGTCTTCTTTATTAGTAGCATCAAACAAACATGGCGGATTGGTGTCCAGTATCATGCATGTTTTACCCAAATAGGTTTCAGAATGGTATTTTGGGAAGACAGATAGAAAGCAAGGACAGAACTGGAAGTGCGTCATCGTGTTGTTTGATTTTTGCATGAAATACTCACTTGACACAGCCCACGCATCTTTTCTAAAGTTGTATTTCAGCAAGGTGATAATGGTGTTTTTTAAAATTATTTCCTGACAAGAGTCCATTTCTCGTTATTTTCGGATAAATATTTCTCTCTTCTAATAAGAACGAGCAAAAGTAAAATGAGATGCGATCACGTGCGCGCTATAACGGGGAGCTGGCGATAATTGGTCCTCGGTCATAACTGGTCAGTACCGATATAAATTCCCGATGAAATTGTCACCGTTTTTCACATCAAAACAAAATTGACGGAAGTGGTCGTGATTAGTTCGTACGCAGACTGTCAAAGAGAATGTTACAATAAGAATGACAGTTTGGAATTTATATTTTGAAGAAATCCCGATTACGTCCATGGAGGTTTCTCTGTCCGTGCTCTATCATTAGTGATAAAAACAATTTCGGGGAAATTGACATGGACATTTCCAAAGGACAAAATGTGAAAGATCGCGAAACAGCCCTAACAATACTCAAATTGACATCGCTCAAGATCTGACATCATTATTATGTCTTAATAATTAACAAGATTATAACGTACTAACACCCAAGAGTAAGTATATGTAGATTCCATCAAAATCGTTGAAACGATTTCATGGTTTGAAATCTGTAAAACAAACCTATTTTCGATCACTCGTAACTTTGGCGCTGCTTGTCATACAAGCATATTGCTTCGATGTGCAATCACACAGACAGCTTAATTATATTTCGGGTGTTATGATGTGCTGTTAACGAGATGTTTAAACGAGATGTAATTAGACAATTTTAATACTTGAATTTGAAAGCTCAAAAAGCACAGAATAGGCTATGTTTAATACAAGGAAACGATAACTTTCACAGGTGAAAGAAGGCAATATTATTGTTTTGCCGTACAATTATAAGTAATATCTAGATCAAGTAAAAGAGAAAATATGAATTACAGTGTATATACAGTTCATGTGCTCAAAACTCTGAACAGATTTGTTTCACTATGTCCACTAGAAAATATACATCCTCGTCTCAGCATGTATTTCGAGCTTGGCTGCCTCACTTAGACCTTTGCTCAAAATATACTTGTATAGTCAGTCCTTGAAATACAACTTTTTCTTTCATATTGTTTTATAAATACAACTTTAGAAGTGTATTTTACACCTAGGTATGTACATTCGTGATAGTTTATTTCCAGTACAGTTTTCAATTTCATCCCATTCTACAATGGGGAAAGTTTGAAATAGATAATGAACGTTGGTGAATGAAAGTAATGGAATTATTTGTTATATATTCTTGGTATTGAACTTCGAAAATATAACTAACGCAATCTTTAATATTAATGGTTTTCGGTTATTATGTCTCTCCTTATTTCTTTTGGCCTAGCTAAACTACAGCTTGGAGGAAACTTACACAATTTAAAATTGTGAAAAAAGAACCACAAGAACGCATTCACTTTTCTCTTAGACAAGATTTTTCTTTTACATTTTCTATTTCTTACTAAAGATGCAAAACAAAGTAATTATTACTAAATACATTTGTCAACGATCGAAGTGTTTGATAATTTATATAATGCACAGTGAAAAAACCCAAAATGAAAACTATTTAAAACATCAAAACGAAATCACAGTTAGTCTACACTGAAATCAATTTGTCATTCAGAAATCGATTATATATGTAGATCTAATTATATTCACTGTTTTTGTTATTAATTGAACCATGCAAGGTTCTAATATATGAGGCTAAAACATTAAAAAGGTGTTCAATATTGGGTCCATTTTGACAGCTCAAAAATGCACAATATTTTCTTGGAATATCAAAACTTTTAACAGATATGAAAAGCACATTCGTCAACATACCAAAATTAGAAAACAGTGTTAGTCCAGTGGTAAACGGTCTCATTCACTCGTCGGTCGCCGTGGTAATCTTCCCATTCGTGATGTACGAGTCTTCTTTCAAGTTCTGTCAAAGAGAATATATTATTATTTGGAAACTGAAACCACGTGTCTCCATTATATGACCACAACATTAGATGTTTGACGTGACGTCATCCATGTCACAACACGCGAGGTGAAATCACGGGCACCTGTCCAGACGACAAAATCACAGCGGCGGGAAATCACCGACTGTCTATTTAGCCTAGACAAATAAAATTGGAGATTGTAACGTCATTGAACGAAAAGAAATAAAGCGTTTACTCACTGCTGACTTTTCAGATAACATATATGCAATAGATTATCAAATGCTAATCGAGAATACAGTCTACATGCTTATGGTATTAATCACTGGATTGTCTTGCCCTGACTCGATTATTTACAGACCGCCGTCATATAGCTGGAATATTGCTGAGTGTGGCGTTAAACAACGAACAAACAAACAAATAAACAAACAAATATTATTTTAGAAGTTATGTCGATGTATTCAATGGTTGTTTTATGTTTGTATCGCGTGTACCGTTTACAGAAACGAGGGCCGAGCTACCACACGTGAAACCGACCTTGACACAATTTGTTTACAATATAGGGTCGACTAACGATCGATGTGGTGGCCACACTTCTGAAATCTTCTTTTGCGACAAAATGTGAAACGGTTAGGGCAATTCATTCACACGGTCAGGTAGTTAGAGCAATAACACATGACTATTAGTCATTTCATGTGAAAAGAGCAGCAGTTATTTGTCGAAACGGGCGAGCTTGTAGGACAACTGGTAGACAAGAAATCTTGGCACTGCTATGATGCGAACGTGCCCTGTCGATCACTTCGGGCTTGTTTACGTTTTGATCATGGACTTGCTGCCCATAAATATACACTATACATATTAACGATCATAGCTATCATTCCACATCTTAGGTTTGAATATTTTCTGTAAATCAGCATCATAAACAGAAAGACAATCTGCACTGTCGTTTCGTCTCCAGCGCCGTGCTAAATCGCCATGACACAGAGTCGATAACTTCCGTTGCGGACTAAACGTTCGTGACTCACGCCAATAACTATACAGTGGGGAACAGTAAATCTTTCTGACCAGTTTTATATATTTCTTTTTCAAATTGGCTGTATGATATAATAATATTCCGTGAATGTGACATAGGTGCATAATAAAAAAATTCCGTCATTCGCATGAAGTTCAACATGACAGAAAAAGGACGAGAAGCGCGGTAACCACTTTACTAATCTCGCCATAATTCGCAATCCGTAACACTGTATAAAATATGAGTTACACTATGTTAAAGCTGAGATGATTTGGGTGATGATGGTTATAATTAATGGTCCCGTGGCACTAAGAGGGTGTGAAAAGGGAGGGACCATATATGGTCAAGTGTTCTAGGTGCCATTCTACACTCTAAATCTATGTGTTCTATTTGGCACCGGACACGTCAATACGTTCTGCAACAGAATACGAATGTTCTATTACCGACAGCACGTGTTATATTGCTGATCATGAACGCCTGTGATCTGTTGTAGAACGCGTGTCTTCTCTTCTGGGAGAGATCATGCACATGAGCAGAGATAATGTGCTGAATATTATAAGATAAATTAAAATTCGACCATATATTTTTTGTTTTCGGAATATTTATTTTAGAGAAGAAGAGAGGCTGATAAGGGTGTCTAGGTATTTTCATAGAAAACTCCCTTGATTATAATATTGATATTCCCACTCCCAACTTAGCAGTACTGGCAATAAATACCACAATAAAAAAACTTAGATAAGAGTAATAAATATATACCATTAAAAGACCAAACCCTTAAATAACGACGACTTTAATTTAACGACAAATTTAATAGAACCCAATACTATTATTCTTCAGGACCTTAATGCACACCGACCCGTGAAGGTCCGGGGTAGAATAGGTCTTCAGCAACCCATGCTTGCCGTGAAAGGCGACTATGCTTGTCGTAAGAGGCGACTAACGGGATCGGGTGGTCAGGCTCGCTGACTTGGTTGATGCATGTCATCGATCCCAATTGAGTGAATCGATGCTCCTGATATTACTCACTGGATTGTCTGGTCCAGACTCGATTATTTACAGACCGCCGTCATATAGCTTGAACATTGCTGAGTGCGGCGTTAAACAACAAACAAACAAACAAGAAGAATAATTACCAGAATGGCCACATATGCTCGAAAATGACTTGTTGAAGGTTGATTTGCTTTTCATCTTTTCCTCCAAGCTGTTGACCATCTCCAATTTGGTCCCTCCGGCGCCTACTTTTGTGTACCAGTACCGTACACCCAGAACCTACATGATATGATATAGAAAATGTTGAAACCATGAGTGAGTATGCTTTTCACTTCTATCGTGCCGTGTCACCTCAATATGTGACATCTCAAAGAGACACCATTCTATGTTTAACATTTTGCTCCCAAGTGTATGTATCGAGTTTCGTTTGTTATCTGCTTCGTGAACATAAGGTGAACTAAACTTATTTCATTTACATTATCATACAATTTAAAAAGAAATGAGACATGTATTTCAACTTCAATATCAACATTATTTTGGCCCTACAAATCTAGTCAGATATGGTATGCGTATATCTAAGTCTTACAGACTAATGATTTGTGATAATAATGCAATAAAGGTATCAATCTGAATAAATGTGGAACATAAACTTGGACAATATGCTGATGTTACTGAAATATTTCTAGATGGGACTGACGAAAGTTTAAGTACAGCGATTGACACCCTAAATGATTTTTATAAAATGTCAGGATTAAAAACTGATATTGATAAAACAAAAGCAATATGGATAGGCTCAATGACAGGCTGTGACATCAAATTGTGTCAGGATCTGAAACTAGACTGGCACAGTGGGGACTTTGAAATATTGGGAATAAAGCTTAATTCGAACTTAAATAATCTGTGGGTAATTAATCGAAAAAGAGAATTGAAATTATTAATCAAATTTTAGGGAATTGGAGGAAAAGAAATTTAACATTGATAGGTAAAATTACGTAGAGGGGAATGTCCGAGTAACTCTCCATTTCTTAAAGTTAATGGAGCAGAGGCCCATTATTTTTAAGGAATGGAGAGTTACGAGGATATTCCCCTACTTAAAACTCATCCCTACTTTTACACTTTGACAAAATATTCTGTAGTTGAAAATATTTGAAAAATAAACCAGAACTCTTTGTTGTCTGTATTTATACTGTGTGAGTCGACCTTGCGTGATGCACGAGGAATGCGTTCTCTGCCGCTGTTGCACGTGCGCCAAGCTCCGTGGTGAGTTGACATTTACAATGCATGGTACACGGCTCTTCATAATTTTGTTGGGTCCTAAACTAGTATTTATCAATCGCTTGCACATTGTTGATACATGCTGATGGGTATAATTGGATATATAGAGCCTCGAACAAGCGATATTTATGTTACCTTATTTGTTTTTTCTCGTCAAAGGTTTACCTAACTATCTATAAATATGAACATTGCTGTGGGTAACCTGCTCTAACACAAAATATATACATATTATATTTTGAGCTTTCAAGCATTATGCAAAATTATGAAATTATTTAATAGTTAATTTCACATCATGCCGCATCATGTGCCGCAGTAGCTGAGGTAGACAATTACACGTTTTCAAATCTAACGATGCGGGTTCGAACCCCGCTGGCGACACATGTTTTCGGGAAAAAAATGAAAATATTCACTTGTAAATAAATGTAAAAAAATAGTTCCGTCTGTTCCAAGTGGAAATTAATTCAAATGTTGCTTCAAGATCATGTACAGTTAACAGGCAACTCTCCATTCCTGAAAAATAATGGAGTGTTTAAACAATGGAATGACGTCACAGATGTGTTTTAATGTTGTCAAAACCTTGGCCCTGTCAACCTTAGTACATATATTTTCCTCTCTTCCAAACCCTCCAAGTGAATTTATTGATGAACTTAACAAAATATTTACAGATTCAAATTGGAATGATAAAAGGGACAAAATAAAACGAGCAACTTCAATTAGAAAATATGACGAAGGCGGACTGTCAGTTCTCAAAAAACATCTCCAAAACAAAAACTGTAATAAACCTAGCATCTTTCCACCCAAAAACATATTCCTACTTGGGGCCAATATTGAAAACTGTATACGCTTAGCTAACCCTTACTGGAGAGATGTTTTGGCTGCTTGGGGAACACTGTATAGAAGAAACAAAACTAACTCCACAAACATTGAAGAAGTACCATCAGAACCTCTTTAGTGTAACCATCAGTTTCAAAAAACGATTTCATTATAAGAAATTGGGTTTTAAAGGGAATTGACACTATTGAAGATCTCTGTAATTAAGATGATATAATGCCCTTCAATGAACTTAAAAGCAAATACCAAATTAAAGGCACAATTATTGACTATTACCAAGTTCCATTAAAACATACCTAAATCCTGGAAAGATACTTTTAGAAATAATCACATTATCTTATATAATCAACATGTAAATACAACTTTGATGGACTTACTTGTAGCGCCTAAAGGCTCCAGATATTTTATGATAAGACTATAACTACCGCAAATCTCCCAACAGTCTGTGAAAAATGGGATACCATTCTCGACTTAATATATATCATGCAAGGATGTTTTTATCAGATACAGAAAATGTACAAAAGATTTTCAATATAAATTTATTTCGCGCATCATCTATACAAAGAAAGAATTGTTTAAAATAAAAATTCTCGATGATGATCTGTGCTCATTTTGTGAAACTGATACTGAATCCTTACTTCATGTATATTGGGATTGTAAGCATGTTAAAGAGTTTTGGGCTAAAGTTGAATGTTTTCTGAATGCAAAATGTTCAAAACAATTTACATTTTCAAAATGCTCGGTTTTACTTGGGTACAACTCTAACATTCTGTTAAATCACATCATACTGGCATGCAAAAAATATATACATGTATCAAGTATTAAGAAAAACAAATTGTCACTTGAAAACATTCTGAAGACTTTTATTGATATATACTGAACAACAAAAGTTCCTGTGACATTGAAAACTTGTCCAAGGATTTAATGCAATGTTATGTTTTTACCAAATCTGAAACTATTTCAGTTTGCAACAGATAAAAGACTCCTGTAAGTGTTTATATTAAATGGTTTAATTTGCCATACTGACTTCAGAAAATTTCATAAAAAAAAACATGAACATGCCAAAATGTCAATTTACAAATCAATAGCGTGTGTGTCCACCTCTGGTTGCGATGCAAGCAACACATCTTCGTCTCATGGAATGGACCAGGCGTCGCATAAAGTCCTGTGAAATATCTGTCCATATCTGCTGGAGCATGTTTCGAAGTTCCTGGAGTGTCTGTGGAACACGTGGTTGACGTCGAAGGCGCCGATCCATCTCATCTCGATTGGGGAGCGAGCTGGCCAGGGGATGACATTCACGTTGTTTTGTTGAAGAGAATCCTGAACAAGTCGAGCAATATGAGGCCGGGTGTTGCCATGTTGAAATGTATTGCCTGGGCCATGACGACGCAAAAACGGTAGAACAACAGGGCCGATGATCTCGTCGCGGTAGCGCTGTCCATTGAGATTTCCACTACCACTATCAAACGTGTCCTCTGTCTTGCTGTAATCCCACCCCATACCATAACGCTGCCGCCCCCGAACTGATCTTCTTCCATGACACAATGATTGACGTAACGTTCACCTCGACGTCGGTACACTCGAATCCGTCCATCGCTGTGGCTGAGGTGAAGTCGAGACTCGTCACTGTATAGAACTTTTCCCCACTGCGTAGACGCTGTCTGCACCACTGTAGACGTGCTTGACGGTGGTTTCCTGTCAAAATGGGACGTCTGGCGGGTCTTCTGGCGACAATCCCTGCACATCTGAGGCGACGAAGTACGGTTTTTGAAGATAATCGTCGAAGGCCAGGGATGCTTCTTGCAGTCACTGTTGCTTGCTGGAATCGATTTCGTAGGTGTGTTGTTCGAATTCAGTTGTCTTATCGATGATTGGTTACGCGTTACTCCGAAAATGGTCTCTGACTGCATTCGTCTGTTGCCAACGTTGCCATAAACACCAAATGGTGTTTCTGTGGACGTTAAATTGTCTTGCAACATCACGTGTACTCGATCCTGCTTCAAGCATACCAATGGCTCGCAGACGCTCATTTTCGGACAGGCGTGGCATTTCGTAATGTTGAATAAGTGCATAATTTTGTTGTTTTTCTGAGTGGTTTTCAGCACGATGCTAAACAATGCATATGGAATCCCGTTAACGCACATGTTTTTATACCCATTCTTGGGTAGAGAAATGCATGGGGCTTGCATAAAAGTCAACTTTTGCATGGAATGCATGCTTTTCTGCAGCAGTTGCGTTTTTGTGACTTGATTCCATACATGTACTACAATATTGGAAACCAAACTTTACTTGTTTGAAAAATACACTAAAATATTGGTGTCATAGGAACTTTGGTTGTTGAGTATATTTCGGATAGAGAAATCAATTGCACACAAAAACAATACAATAAGACAGTTTGACAGACAATGAAAAAAATGGCAAATGAATTGTCTAGTTAATATGTTTCTAAGTTTTTTTTAACATGAACAATTTCCACTAATGTGCTGTAAGGATTTAGCTTCACACTTAGTCAATAAACATGGCAAATGTAGCCTGCCCGTTTCACCATTTGTAAACATTGTTGTACACTTGTAGCCAACTTAAATTTGCTGTCTGCTGTATAGGTATGTACTGACTGACTGACTGAGTATGGTTTTACGCCACTTTTAGCAATATTCCAGCAATATCACGGCGGGGGACACCAGAAATGGGTTTCACACATTGTACCCATGTCGGGAATCGAACCCGGGTATTCGGCGTGACGAGCGAACTCTTTAACCACTAGGCTACCCGACCGAAAAATATTTTTTAAAAAGAAAAAGAAAGACTTACAGGCTATGGTTAAGTCCAAATTACTGCATCTGAATCTAGTTATCAATGATTCCAAATACGTTTGGATAAACATAGATAACTCTCTTTATCATGTAATGGGTAGATTTTTCGGCAGGATAAAGCCAACGGATAAAAACGATATCCGTTGGGGTCATATGCGGATAGAGATGCAAATATCAAAGGTCAAGTAGGGACTACTTTCACTGTTTATAAACAAACATGGCGTCGCCCTTGTCATTCGGCGATCGAGTCAGAATTAACCATCGGGAATCTGGATAAACTACAGAGATAATTGCTATCATTATCAAAAGAACAGTCTAATATACTGAAAAGCAGTGTCTAACTGTGACGTAGCGAAGGCATTTTATAAGTTTTGGCAACTTTGGAGAAGCAATTTTGCGAGGGCACGAGGCCTGGCCAAGCGGGATCAGTAGCTTTATCTGTGCTTGTAGACCTCTGCGGCTTGAAACCTTCTCCACAAATTAAAATAGTTGGATTTGGCCGAAAAATGTTTGAATTGTTACCTTGTTTCGTTTTGTCGCTGTGTGTACATCTGACTACACTGCTTAACGTTATGACAGGACAGACCGACTGTCAACAACGTCTGACTGTGGCCGTGACGTCTCATAGACTAGGTTTAGAGTAGCTTCCCTTTGACAGACCGATGGATTGCCGCGAAAGGCAATTAAAAACAATTGTTGTTTTGCGTATATGTTGCTTCGCCACTGTATAAGAAACAGATTTCAGTTGGAACTATATTGGCTACTGTCACTGTCCGACTGACACATCACTTACCCTGTGACGTAATATATTAATGCGCGCATTCCAGGAAAACTCGCAATGTTTCGGTAATGTTTATGAGAGAGGGAAAGCGATTTTGAAGCACAAAATTAAAGAATGACATTATATGATAAAGAGGTTATCACGCTTGTGTGTTAGGGGATGGTAAATATCCCGTATTAGGAATAAACACTATGTATTTAGCTCGCCAAGGCTCGCCAAATACAATGTTTATTCCTAATGCAGGATATTTACCATCCCCAAACACACTCGCGTGATAACCTCTATTTATCATATAATGGTTAGGTTTCTCGGCAGGATAAAGCCAACGGATAAAAACGATATCCGTTGGGGTCATATGCGGATACAGATGCAAATATCAAAGGTCAAGTAGGGCCTACTCTTTGTGTTTATAAACAAACATGGCGTCGCCCTTGTCATTCGGCAATCGAGTCAGAATTAACCATCGTGAATCTGGATAAACTACAGGGATAATTGCTATCATAAGCAAAAGAACAGTCTAATATACTTAAAATCAGTGTCTAACTGTGACGTAGCTAAGGCATTTTATAAGTTTTGGCAACTTTGGAGATCTAAATTTCGAAACAATTTTGTGAGGGCACTAGCCCTAGCCAAGCGGGATCAGTAGCCATATCTGTGCTTGTAGACCTCTGCGGCTTGAAACCTTTCCACAACTTAAAATAGTTGGATTTGGCCGAAATAGATTTGAAATGTTACCTTGTTTCGTTTTGTCGCTGTGTGTACATCTGATTGCACTTCTAACGTTTTGACAGGACAGGCTGACTGTCAACAACGTCTGATCGTGGCCAAGACGTCTCATAGACTAGGGTTAGAGTAGCTTACCTTTGACAAAGGGCAGTTACTCCAGCGGACAGACCGATGGATTGCCGCGAAATGCAAGTCATTTTTTGTTGTTGTTATGCGTATATTTTGCTTCGCCACTGTAAAAGAAACAGATTTCAGTTGGAACTATATTGGCTACTGTCACTGTCCGACTGACACATCACTTACCCTGTGACGTAATAAATATAAATGCGCGCATTCCAGGAAAACTCGCAATGTTTAGGTAATGTTTGTGAGGGAGGGAAAGCGATTTTCTAGCACAAAATTAAAGAATGACATTATATGATAAAGAGGTTATCACGCTTGTGTGTTTGGGGATGGTAAATATCCCGTATTAGGAATAAACACTATGTATTTAGCTCGCCAAGGCTCGCCAAATACAATGTTTATTCCTAATGCAGGATATTTACCATCCCCAAACACACTCGCGTGATAACCTCTATATATTTCACACACACACACAGACACACACAAACACCCCAGTTCATACAAACATACTCACACACGTTATACAATTATACAATTATACAATACATGCATACATAGCTACTTGAAATACATTATTCTTATAGAGATACACTTGGCGAACTTCCGACCCTACTTCAATGGTAAGTAATGTAATCATGTTGCGGCGTATCTACGTCAGAGATATGAGTTGTCAATATATATTCCGGTCATTTAAGTGTTGTTCCTATAGAGGATTTTGTTAAATCAGCTATACTGCTTTAAAGTTGATTAAAATTACATACATTATGTGATCTTTAAAGCAGATGAAAGATGTAACGATGAAATATATTTACAATTTAATACATGTGATAGAAACGACATGTCTCATTAGTTTAAATAGTGTAATATTAACTTGGAAATAATATTCGTTGAAATATACGTGTATTATCGACGAGTGCTGTGCGCATTTCAGCAAGTAGATACTGTGATACTCCGGATGTTGTCGAAGGTAAATATTTAAAACATCAACGTTTATTTTATGTTTTAGCCATTTTGAGTTTAGATGCTGCTTACCTTTTTTCAATATTTACTTCATGTAATTCATATTTGGACTTCAAATAAACAACCTAATGAACCCGTTTGTATATTTTCACTTAATTTGTATATATGCAATATCAGATTTGCCAGTGGGAATGTGTACAGGTTCTCTAAGCGTTTGAGCAGGTGCCCAAATAAACAAGATTTTTTGTAAGACGGCGGTCTGTAAATAATCGAGTCTGGACCAGACAATCTAGTGGTTGACATCATGAACATCGATCCACCCAATTGGGATACGATGACATGCATAAACCAAGTCAGCGAGCCTGACCACCCGATCCCGTTAGTCGCCTCTTACGACAAGCATATACGTCTTTTCAAGCAAGCATGGGTTGGGCAAGCAGGGGGCCCAGTCGTCTAAGGCGCCGCGATTCGCTGTGCAGAGTTGCGTCCCTTGGGCACGCCAGAAACCTATGATTGTAAGCTTGAATCCCAGTTCGCCCCGATTATGTTTTTAGGTTTGTCAGCACCATACCCGTGCTCGTCGGTTTCACCGAAGTGGTAAACATCTGAGACCTGCATCATTTCGGGCTTTCCTCCCACATTAAGCTGACACACCGCGATATAACTGGAATACTGTTAAAAGCGGCGTTAAACCCAACTCACTGAATAACTCACTCATTATAACATGCAAGGCCACAGTAAAGGTTTCAATAGGTATTATGGTATACATGTGAAGTGCATTTCCAAATTTGACGCATAGGTGACAAAAATAATGTCCGATGCAATTCCCTGTTTTGACTTGTTTTAAATGTTCCCGTGGTGTTTTTTTTATCAGGCAAATATTTGACTTTCCTTTGCATGTGTTTGTGACGTTGACACTGGTGGGGCAGGATATGCTCGCTATTTCGTTAACGCCTCGTAATATCACTATTTGATAGTGATTCATAAACACATGCTCATGATATAGTCGGAATCGTACAATGGACTCTGCTTTTAGAAGAGTTTGTTATGATTATTGAAAGGTTTTTGTAGCTTTTGTTGATTTGCATGGATGTGCTATATCTTAAATACGTGTGTGTGCGCGCGTGCTTTTAGAATGAGAGCTTGTGCGTGTGAGTGAGAAAAATGGACAGACAGTAGATACTGGTCCAGCAACCTATGTTTTGTCGTAATAGAAAAGGTTTAAACGAGGATCCAAAATGTCGATGTGGCAGCCCATGTGAAAATTCATATCATTTTTTCATTGAATGTCCTTTATTTAAATCAGCTAGAAACGAATTGATACACTCACAATTGTTAATTGTGAAAGACACTTGTGATGTAAATATTGACCTGATGCTAGTTGGAAATGCAAGTTTACCTAATCCCAGGCAGCATTACACAATTGGGCCAACAGTGGGCCAATGCCGCACTAAACATTGCCGGCAATTGGCCAATGCCGTTTATCAACGATGGGGAAGCATTGGCCCAACACTGGTTGCCATTTGTTAGCCATCTATGGCCCAATGCTGGTCCAATGTTGGCAAGTTTAAAATTACCTTTCCTTTCCTTTCAAACTATGGTCACTAGTTCACAGCTGTCATGCATGCGATCGTGAAGAATTTACGATGATTGCAAAGAAACTCATTAGCAATATCACCTCAGTGTTTCAAATTGAATTACAAATTTGATCATGCTGGTGTGAATAAATGGATATTTAAGAGAAGATCACAATTGAATTTATTACATATTTTGCTACATAGGAATTATCAATAATTATGTATCATTGGCTTTAAATGTAGATTGTCAGTTTTTTAAATTTTGTTTGATAAAACCAAAATCTCAATCGAAGGTCCAAGAGATGTAGGAACAGCGTGTCAGTAAAAACAAAGCTTATGAACTGAAGAAATTCTTGGTCAGTCTACCACAAAACTGTACAGTGCAGTCCAATTCAGCAAGTCCTGCATAGTCAGAAAAATGTAACAGACAACCAGTTGATCCATCTCCTTGTTTATTTACATGAAAATGGCTACTATTTGAATAAATATGCCTCACAGTTAATTAATAATGTGAATTTGAACACAGTTATAAAATAAATGTCTCTAGTTTAAAGTTTTCCTGGTCTGGTTCTGCAAGCAACTCTCCACTAGGAGTAGCTGGTGCCTTCTTTTGTAAGGACTTTAGGATCCGCGCTTTTCTGCCCCCGTCCCTGTCAGGGGCACAGGGAAACCCAGATCTATCTTCTAAAAATTATCTCCTATTTCATTGTTGGTATTTTGGGCCAGTGGGTTCTTTCAATTGACAAGATACAAGCTAACAATATCGTGTTAATTACTCCACACAAAGAGTTCCATGCATATTAATAGTCAGTTAAATTCCCTTGCCTTGGGAAGATGGTGGAATGTGTAGTCGGTATGTTTCACGTCTAGTTGAATTCAGGTCAGATATACTAATAAAAGTAAGAACATGAGTAATCTGAAACATGGATAAATGCAAAAGCTCGAATTTGAATCAGTAAAAGGATGCTGGGATCCATGTACACGAAGCGTTGCCGTAGCATCTTTGTCTCCACACTGACATCTCCATTCCCCTTCATCTTGCGCCCGAGTTTCTTCTATGACTGCTACATACGTTTCTCCTTCACTTTTATTCCTATCTAAAAAGATATGTTCTTCATTAATATTTAGGCAACCGCTGGTCGATGATTTACACTGCAGGACGGTCGTGCCTTTTGGCTCTTTCAGAGTTATTGCCCCATCACAGATGCAGCGTAAAGTCGTTCGTTGTCCAAGGACAGCAGTATCATCAACGTAGAGTGAAGGATAAACGGTTGCATCTGAAGTGGATAAACAAATAAGAACTGATCATTATTATTTTTTACCAACATTCGAATACGTATCTCAAGAGAACTCCAAATTTAACCGTTTATAAGTCGAATACCTGTTTTACAAGTTGTATTTTTTTATTCAATTTTCTCAACAAATTGGCAATTCTTTTCATCTACATGTAAACGTGTAAAGAAATTAAATAACACGTCTACGCTCATGACAGAGTGACTTCAAGTCAGATTCGCATAATCTTAAATCGGATAAACCCACATACTTTTCGATTCCGAGGGAGCCTGAGGACCCGTGGATCCCTTACGCTGTATACGTAGCGTGGCCGTAGACCCTTTGTCTCCACACTGACATCTCCATTCTCCTTCATCTTGCGCCCGAGTTTCTTCTATGACTGCTACATACGTTTCTCCTTCACTTTTATTCCTATCTAAAAAGATATGTTCTTCATTATTATTTAGGCAACCATTGGTCGATGATTTACACTGCAGGACGGTCGTGCCTTTGGGCTCTTTCAGAGTTATTGCCCCATCACAGATGCAGCGTAAAGTCGTTCGTTGTCCAAGGACAGCAGTATCAACAACGTAGAGCGCAGGATAAGTGGTTGCATCTGAAATGATAATAGAATATATTATGCACCTATTCTGAAAAAAAATATGTTTTATGGTGATGTTCCCAACGATCCTCACCGCCCCAGTGGTCTGGTGGTAGAGCGTCCACCCGGAGAGCGGAAGGTCCGGGGTTCGATCCCGGGCGCGTCATACCAAAAGACGTTAAAAGATGGTATTTGTTGTTACCCTGTCTGGCGCTCGGAGTCAGTATACTGTGTCTGAGTGGGGTATTCATGTTAACACTGCGGCATGGTATCTCAGTGAGCTAGCACTATAAATCGGCATCAGTCCGGACAAGTACAAGCAGCCACACAAACACACACACGTGCATGCACGTCGATACATAAGTGCAATTATCTTGGACGCGACGTTAAACCACATTTCACCTCACCTCACCCAACGATCCTCAAGATTGACTTCCCAATTAAAATGCTCTATCATTTACAGTGAGTGAGTGAGGTTATTCGCCGCTTTTACCAATATTTCAGCAATATCACGGCGGAGGGCATCAGAAATGGGCTTCACACATTGTACCCATGTGGATTATCAAACTCGGGACTTCGGCGTGACGAGCGAACGCTTTAACCAGTATTTTTCACCCCCTTCCCCATCCCATCCCGACCCCCACCCCCGCCTCCTATATATGATCATATACAATTTACGTACATAACGAACTCTCTGCAGCGAACTAACGGATATAGCGACTTGATATCTGATCCCCGAGCTGAGAAATCTCACTCAGTGACAAGCGTCACTGACAATTGGCTGTGTGCAACCAGACGATTTGACATTGTTAAACTTGCATGATGTTAATCTTACTTGTCCATGTTATTGGACTTGTCTGTAAAACAAACAAGTTTCGTTCAATTATCTTTTTATTATGTTTACATAATTTCGATGACATTGGAATATATTATTCTGATAAAATAATAATTTCAGATACAATTTCTTCCGACCATTGCATTAAATTTGTTTGAAGTTGTGTCATTTGGTACTTTTTAACTGAATTACCGGTAGATGCGTGTATGTTTATTGTATTTTGTTTTAGCAAGGACGTTTCCGAGCAAAAACGCACATAACGAACAACGTATATAACGAACTGATTTCTCCGGTCCCTTGCAGTTCGTTATATCCATGTTCTATTGAATAAGAAATCTCTGCCAAAAACATAGTCGATTCTACGATTACAACTACATCATAAGCATGAATTTATGAATGTTCAAAGCAGCATGAAAACACAATAACACAGTGTATGAGGAATAAACTTCACATAGGTTGTAAGAGTGTTCCGATGTATTATAGTTTCATCCATACATGATCTACATGCAGCACTCAAAAGATCAACTCACCCTTGAACACAACCAAGAGCACAGCCAAGTGCAGGCGAACCATCTTCAGCCCCTCGCGGTTTATATTAGTAACGCATTCAACTGAAGTGGTATCTACATCAAGCTACAGTGGGAATTCCGTGACTGAGCCTCGTCATGTAAATAACGCCAACAGTTTGTTCCGGCCGCCGAGCAACAAAACCGCCCCACACACAATCCGCTAAGTTAAAACGTTATTCTACGGGACGTTTATCAGAATGGTAGTAGGATAATTATAAATGCACGAATGAATAACAGCAACTGCGCAGCATGTTTTGGCATCCTATTGTTTACATAATTTCGATGACATTGGAATATATTATTCTGATAAAATAATAATTTCAAATACGATTTCTTCCGACCATTGCATTAAATTTGTTTGAAGTTGTGTCATTTGGTAATAATACAGGATATTTACCATCCCCAAACACACTCGCGTGATAACCTCTATATATTTGAAAGTATCTTATCATATACGTGGCTGTAAGTATTTAAGAGAATGTCAATTGATGCATACCTTGTTCGCATTAGATTGTATAAAAGTCTAAGTGTTATGATATTGCTTACACAGTTGGGAATCATCTACATCTGGGGCCAAACAGACATATCCAAATCTGCTTGACGTAGAAGGCGAATGTGCTGGTCGTAAGAGGCGACTAAGGAGATCGGGTGGTCAGGCTGGCTGACTTAGCTATAGTTGATGCATGTCATCGTATCCCTTTTGTGTAGATCGATGCTCATAATGTGTCAATCATTGGATTGTCTGGTCCAGACTCGATTATTTACAGAACGCCGTCATATACGGAATATAGCTGGAATATTGCTGAGTGCGGCGTTCAACAAAAACAAACAAACAAAACAATTAAACAGGAACTACCCACAGGTCAAACTACTGATCATATGAAATTATGAATCATCATAGTAGCATCAAGGGAAATGATTTCTTGCTCAGTTGGTTCATAATATTATTTGATCAGAAAAATACTACATTATAATACCACAAAACACCGATATATATCTGTGCTATCTCTGTTATACATTATCTTAATAATGATATTTGATGATGATTGATGAAAAGCAATAATTGCATTCACTTATGAAATTCAATTCCGATAACGAGTTGAATTCGTTTGAAATTGATGCATGTATATAACAATTTGACTTATAGCGTCTTTAACGACAGAATATTGACAGGAGCGGGTGACCTCGCCCAGGTGAACACCTTCTCGATGAACGTCACTATGTCACGTGATTACATTGTCAATGGTGCGGATACATACAGAACTACTTTGGGGAGATTTTTCAATGTCTAAAAATAACATTAAAAATCATTTGGGAAAACTGAGAGCGACATCGGTTCAGGCTAAGAATGATGCAGGCTTTGAAACCAGACAGATCATGTATATGTCGGGTCACCGAAATGAAATCCAACCCCGCCGCCTCAAGCGGTAATCCCCGTCATCAGCAGCCGTGGTATGACTCAAACACACACCCAAAGTTAACAGAACGTTAATAGCAATCCATTTTCAGCATCAGCCGGGTCTGGACTTCTTTCCAACGCAAACTTTACTTGGTGCACCTTTTTTTTCAAGCGAATGACATTGCCGTAGCCGCCATTTTCTGCCGTTTGTTAAGGGATGTCCCTCCAAATCGAATGTTTGGACGGATGACGTCACGGCGTCACGAATCTCCGCGTTGATATAGCTCGCTTTAAATAATTAAAGTTTGATGTTTAATTGATTGTTTTGTTATGATTTATGTATCTGTCAATAAAAGGATTGAAGTTGTATTTGTTGACGTTCATCAGCTGATGAAGACAGTGCCTCACGTGAGCTTCGTTCGATAACAAAAAACAGCACAGTCAGCGGAGTCTTCATGAATGTACTGGCCCTTTAGCCCGTTGCCATAAAAGGATCGTACACCATCCGCTTCAGATCAGTTTTAGAACCAGCAGGTATAAACTCTCACGGAACACGACACCAACTCAGCGAGAGTGAATAGGCGCAACACAAATGAACGAATAAGGGCAATTCAGACAATAGACCCTCCCAACCATCACCGCGAATCTTACACTTCGTTATCCATGCAATAATGTCTTATAAGTAGTTATTTTGGAAAACGAAATAATTTAAGAGTAATTGTGCTTAGCGTTGTATTTGAACAGCATGACACCGAACAGAACAACAGGCTGCGCATCTGAGAAGATAGAATCACACAACACGTGAAACGGGTCTAATAAAGTCTTATGACGTCATTCCTTTATCAATTGGCACCAATGACGTCATATTGCAAGGGGCATAAGCCATGGTGTGTTTATTTAAGAATTCACCTTCACTTTGTGTGAGTTCATTGGAGTATGAACCTTCATAGAGTGAGAGCCAAACTGTGTGAACGTCGGATACCGACGATAGTTTGGATGTGCATTTCTTCGTTTGTTCATTAGGATGGGCCGTAGCGAGGAAATTCGTGAACAATCATGCAGTCAAGCTCTCTTACGTTTCTCAATGTATACTGAAATGCTGAGACCAAGAATAAAGGTTCTAAATGATCAGAAATTATGCTTGAAATAATGTATGTTTTCGTGCTAGGGAATTCCCAGGGTTTTCCCCAGGAATGTGGAAGTAGTCCGTCAGTGTTTACGTCATTTCAAGAACACTTATGAACGTCAATTTCGCGGTCATGTGACCGACCTCTCGTCCAATGGAAATAGCCTTATATCGTGTAAACGTCAAATTAAAAAAATAGTATGGAAATAGAACTCTCGGTAAATGTGAAAAATATGAACCGATTAATTAATAAAATAAATTAGACACTTGTGATATTTTGCCTCTGAAACTACTAAGTAAATACTTTTCATGATGAAAAATTACAAGAAACATAGGTATATTTTTGTATGAACTTGCCCCTTTAATCGCCTCTTCAGACATAGCCGCCTCTTAGAGCAAGCATGAGTTGCTGAAGATCTATTCTACCCCGGATCTTCACGGGTCCCCTTATGTACCATTGTTGATGATATTACAATACAAATATCTATCTAAGTTATTAAGATATGAATATAAAACCTAATCATCACAACCCGATTCTCATTTTTATCAATAAACTTGAGATTTATTATCCACGTGCGTCTAATCATTTGTGTTTGAATGCGACAAACATGACATTTCTTTTCGGTGTTCTAAGGAAATTAAAAAGTCAGTGAAACGAATTATATAATTTAAGCATATAGCGTTCCACGTGCATCTAATCATTTGTTTTTAAACGAAACATTTCTTTTCGGTGATCTAAGGAAACTAAAATGTCTGTTGTGTGCAAAACAACCTTGGCGATGCAGTACTGCATTTCTGAGAAATCTTTTTGAATGAAAAGACTAGATTCTGTGTGGGTGTACGCACTAACGTTTGCAGGAACTTCAGCTGTGTCTCCACTGGTGCCATTAGTAGCTACTTGAACCGACTCTTTGTTTCCCAATATAGTTTTCATTGTCGACAATTTCTATAGTACCGCAGAATACCTACATTAAATACATTAGATGCGTTATGAAGATGTGTTGGCAATAGGAATATTTTATTTGATGTGAATCTGCAAGCATGCAATTTCCGAAGAAGTTATAGTTTAGAATAGAGTGAATATTGTGTTTTCCATGGACTGTTTGTTCAACTGATACATAATATTATAAATAGACCATTAATGTCTTTGATTCAGTATTATCATATTTTCACGAAATAGAAGGAATATAAAATTATAGCAGAGTTTAAACTTCTTTTGTTTGAATTTTCAAATAACATTTAAGAATAAAATGTACACAAAATGCACATTCTAGCCGTAGGTTATTGTTACGGAAGCCTTTTAGGGCAATTTGTTTTATATTTTAAGATAGTAATTTGAAATTTCAAGATGCTATGTTGAAATTTCAAGATACTAAATTGAAATTTCAAGATACATACGTTGTTATTTAAAGTTAAAATCTTAATATTTCAACTCATTACCTTGAAATTTCATGATCATTATCTTGAAAGTTCAACTTAAAATCTTGAAATTTAAACATAGCATCTTGACATTTCAACTTAGTATCTTGAAATTTCAAGACAAAAAACAAACAAACCAAATTGCCTTAAAAGGCTTCCGGATATTGTACATCAGATTCTTCAACAAATTAAAACCATGACATTTTCTATAATAAATAAAAAGGCTGTTGTTATGGAAATTCGTTAAAGCTGAAATAGGCTTTACCGATGTACATAACAGCCTCTTATTCATTCAAGAAAATGAACTTATTATTGGCCATTTTTTAAATAAGTTATATATCACATATCAAGAAAAACCATGTGATGCACTCCTTGAACTCTGATAAATATCATGCTTTCAACAAAAAGTCTTTTGTCAATACGTACGTCTGGTGTACATTACTGCCATGTTCACTGCAGTCACCATGGTAACTGCCTCTGCGGAAACAAAGCTTGGACATGTTTGTATGTCCATCACTTCAGCTCACTGCATCACAAGGGGACGAGTAAGATGTAAATTCCTATAGTTTACTGTACACCTTGGGGAACATTACCTCGAGGTATTTGTAGGTCGAGGTAAGTGTCGATATAAGAGTATATGATTGATGCGCAATTTAAATGTAAGGAGTTAATAGGGTAGCCTACTGGTTAAAGTGTTCGCTCGTCACGCCGAAGGTCTGGGTTCGATTCCTAACAACGGTACAATGTGACGTTCCCCACGCGTTATTGCTAAAACGGCGGAAGACAATACTCACTCACTCACTCGAGTTGATTTCGCGAAATAGTAAACGCTTCAACTTTCCTCCCAAATTTAGCTGACGTCGTTTATGATTATACTCAACTCACTCACTATTACTGGAGAACCGTGAAGATCAGGGATAGAATAGGTCTTCAGCAATCCATGCTTGCCGTAAATGGCGACGATGCTTGTCGTAAGAGGCGACTAACGGGATCAGGTGGTTAGGCTCGCTGACTTGGTTGATGCAACTCATCGATCCCAACTGCATGGATCGATGCTCATGACATCAATCACTGGATTGTCAGGTCCAGACTCGATTAGTACAGACCGCCGTCATATGGCTGGAATATTGCTGAGTGCGTCGTTAAACCACAAACAAACAAACGAACAAACACTTATACTGGAAATGTTTTCCGTACCATGTTGCGGTCTGACGTCATTGGAATAACTAAAAAGATTAGCCCTAAATAACGATGCCATTGTGGAATGGGTTCCAGGTGCTATGATATATTATTATTGTTAGTCTGGTAATATACATTATATACATACACGTCAGATAGCTATTTGTAATTTGTGAACGCCATTTCCTCTGAAAGCTTTCCTGAAGAAACGTCTCACACATATTGATAAACAAGATTAAATGGGCATCTAGCCTCCGTCATTGATAATACACGTGTCCCATATTCAACGTAATAAATGTGTTATAATTTGTATTCAAAGGAAGTCTGATCAGTAAGGCAATAACAACCGGTATCGTAACGACGCTATTCCACCTGATCAGATACTTGGCGAACGTTGTAATTGTTATGCTTCTAGGGGTATTGACAATATGACACGTGTAGCCCACAATATTATCATTTTCCTTCAAGACACTATTTTCAAATTTGATAATAAAATAAGTGTATATATTTTAAAGAGAATATTTTGAAATTATAGTTTCGTTAGATATACTTTAAATATTGTTAAAATACTTTGAATTTCAAGTAACTGTAATTTTTTAATCCATACATCTTACATGTATCAACCGTTGACTGCACATCTTCAATTCTGAAAATCAACAACTTTGTTTTGTACTTTGTAATGAGGGTACAACTTGTATAAGATCACACCAATTTTTCGATTTGGCAGGAACAGTATTTATTTTTACTCCCTGAGTGAGTGAGTGAGTATGGTTTTACGCTGCTTTTAGCAATATTCCCGCAATATATCACGGCGGGGATTACCAGAAATGGGCTTCCCACATCGTACCAATATCGAGAATCGAACCCGGGTCTTCGGCGTGACGAGCGAACGTTTTAACCACTAGGCTACCCCATCGCCAATTTTTACTCCTTGACTTCAAGAGTTAATTTAACATGTTTAGGAGGAACAATGCCTTAAAATACACATTTTGCCCAACAGATTTGCGTACTGAATTTACATACAAATTGTATGTTCTGGGTGTAATTTGTATACCATGCCTTGTTTGTTTATTTGTTTGTTTGTTTAACGCCGCACTCAGCAATATTCAAGCTATATGACGGCGGTCTGTAAA
This sequence comes from Haliotis rufescens, assembly GCF_023055435.1. NCBI lineage: Eukaryota > Metazoa > Mollusca > Gastropoda > Lepetellida > Haliotidae > Haliotis > Haliotis rufescens. Next base: position 66,950,878 of record NW_025964001.1, on the reverse strand, counting down.
TAATCGAGTCTGGGCCAGACAATCCAGTGATTGACCCCATTAGCATCGATCCACGCAATTGGGATCGATGACATGCATCAACCAAGTTTGCGAGCCTGAGAACCCGATCCCGTTAGTCGCCTCTTACGCCCGTCCACGTGAAATTGCACAGGGTTGAAACAACGTGGAAATAATATCCCCGGATACGCCTTTCCAAGTGATATTGTACAGGGTGGAACCAACGTGGAAAACATATCCCTGGATACGCCTTTCCACGTGATATTGTTCAGGGTTGAAACAATGGGGAAAACATATCCCTGGATACCTCTTTCCACGTGATATTGTACAGGGTGGAACCAACGTGGAAAACATATCCCTGGATACCTCTTTCCACGTGATATTGTACAGGGTTGAAACAATGGGGAAAACATATCCCCGGATACCTCTTTCCACGTGATATTGTACAGGGTGGAACCAACGTGGAAAACATATCCCCGGATACCTCTTTCCATGTGATATTGTACAGGGTGGAACCAACGTGGAAAACATATCCCCGGATACCTCTTTCCACGTGATATTGTACAGGGTTGAAACAATGGGGAAAACATATCCCTGGATACGCCTTTCCACGTGATATTGTACAGGGTGGACCAACGTGGAAAACATATCCCTGGATACGCTTTTCCATGTGATATTGTACAGGGTTGAAACAATGGGGAAAACATATCCCTGGATACGCCTTTCCACGTGATATTGTACAGGGTGGAACCAACGTGGAAAACATATCCCCGGATACCTCTTTCCACGTGATATTGTACAGGGTTGAAACAATGGGGAAAACATATCCCCGGATACCTCTTTCCACGTGATATTGTACAGGGTGGAACCAACGTGGAAAACATATCCCTGGATACGCCTTTCCACGTGATATTGTACAGGGTTGAAACAATGGGGAAAACATATCCCCGGATACCTCTTTCCACGTGATATTGTACAGGGTGGAACCAACGTGGAAAACATATCCCTGGATACGCCTTTCCACGTGATATTGTACAGGGTTGAAACAATGGGGAAAACATATCCCCGGATACCTCTTTCCACGTGATATTGTACAGGGTGGAACCAACGTGGAAAACATATCCCTGGATACGCCTTTCCACGTGATATTGTACAGGGTGGAACCAACGTGGAAAACATATCCCTGGATACGCCTTTCCACGTGATATTGTACAGGGTTGAAACAATGGGGAAAACATATCCCTGGATACGCCTTTCCACGTGATATTGTACAGGGTGGAACCAACGTGGAAAACATATCCCTGGATACCTCTTTCCACGTGATATTGTACAGGGTTGAAATAATGGGGAAAACATATCCCCGGATACCTCTTTCCACGTGATATTGTACAGGGTGGAACCAACGTGGAAAACATATCCCTGGATACGCCTTTCCACGTGATATTGTACAGGGTGGAACCAACGTGGAAAACATATCCCTGGATACGCCTTTCCACGTGATATTGTACAGGGTGGAACCAACGTGGAAAACATATCCCTGGATACCTCTTTCCACGTGATATTGTACAGGGTTGAAACAATGGGGAAAACATATCCCCGGATACCTCTTTCCACGTGATATTGTACAGGGTGGAACCAACGTTGAAAACATATCCCCGGATACGCCTTTCCACGTGATATTGTACAGGGTTGAACCAACGTGAAAGTATCCCCGGATACGCCTTTCCACGTGATATTGTACAGAGTTGAAACAATGGGGAAAACATATCCCCGGATACCTCTTTCCACGTGATATTGTTCAGGGTTGAAACAACGTTGAAAACATATCCCCGGATACGCCTTTCCACGTGATATTGTACAGGGTTGAACCAACGTGAAAGTATCCCCGGATACGCCTTTCCACGTGATATTGTATTGGGTTGAAACAACGTGGAAACAATATCCGTGAATACGCCTATCCACGTGATATTGTATAGGGTTGAAAGAACGTGGAAACAATATCTCCGGATACGCCTATCCACGTGATATTCTACAGGGTTGAAACAACGTGGAATTATCATGTAATAAAGATGCTATAAAAAATATAATAAAAACACTATATGGTGTAAATTCACATGCAAATCGATCTATAGCCTTGTCATCTTTTATGAACAATGCATAAATCAACATCGATTTATCCCTAAAAAAAACTAATTATTATTATTTCACAAAATAATTGTTTCTTGTGAAGGCTAATGACAGTAATCAAGGTTAGAAGCATACCGACACCTGTCCATCGATTTATATATGAAGCAGTGCAAGCTAATCCTTCGTCATATGTCATGATTAGGAAACGCAGGATAAATAAATTTGAGACCTCAGGGGGCATCATTTGTTGCCCACTTACTAATTATCACCTGGCCGCTGCTCACGTTGAAATTCCTTTTACATCATTGTATTAGTATTGACTGTCTCTCTCACTCCCGTTCAATGAACTCATCTTTCGTCTTGTTTAATCTACACGTGCAATGTTTCAGCTTGATATTATCACCGGTAGCTCGTAATTATAAACAGGGATTTGTCGTGGAGAGAATCGTGGCGACTAATGATATGATGTAATACTTCCAATTTGATTGTATCCCATATCACCAGGCAACCGCTTGCAGATGTACAAGTGTACAAGTTGTGGAGAGTATGGGTGTAGAAGTTGCGGGGGGGGCGGGGGGGGTGTCAATTAACTCACAGTTTAACCCGTCAAGGGATGAGAAGTTATGTGCCCCCAGTGAAAATATCAAGTGTCATGTTCACTGCAGTGAAATATCAAGTGTTATGTTCACTGCAATGAAAATATCTGTTTTTCAACTTCAGAAAACTCAGTCTTTCACACTGAAGTATAAATACATTGCTGTCTGTTGCTGGTATATTGAAATGCTACAATGCAAACTCTGCACAAGCGGATCGCCGGAGTGTCGAATTGAGACGCCATAGTGCAAATGAGGATAATACGATTGCAATACCGCTACAGCTACAACTACTACTACAGTTACAAACACAACTACCGCTGCAACTACTACTGCAACATCAACAACTACTACAGCTGCAACTACTTCTAAAGCTACTACTAACGACAGGTATAGCCACAAATACTACTTAAGGTACTACTTCAACTACTACTACTACTACAGCTACAACTATAGACTTGCACAAGTCTCTCAGGCAATAATTATTAGTTCCATAAGTTCCAGATTGTCCCTATAAGAGATTGGAGTCCCATCTAGACTATAAGGAGCTGCTGCTACTACTACTACTACTACTACTACTACTACTACTACTACTACCAATACTACGAAGAAATGTGAGGAACAGACGGTTTGGTAGAAAACCCGTTCATTATCCACAATACCCTATCATGATAAATTATTCACTATTCAACGTTTTACGGAAATATAAAAAAAACATTTTGTAAATTAGAAGCATCTCTAGGGCTATAAAACAATCTCGTAAAATGGTGCAATAGAATGGTATTGACATGCCATTTCCACTTTAGCAATAATTAAAAAAGGAAGGATGCAGATAATTTTATAATACATCGGAGAGATGGTTGTTAATGGTTTGTTTGTTTGTTGTTTGACGTAGCAATATTTCAGCGGTCTGTAAATAATCGAGACTGGATCAGACAATCAAGTGAGTGACATCATGAGCATCGACCTACACAATTATGTACAGGAAAATATCACGTTCTTTGTACTAAGAAGGGAAGTTTCACGTTCAGATCGTTGAACCAAGAAAAAAGGTTTCGCGTTCAGATAGTTGAACCAAGAAGAAAAGTATCACGTTCAGATCGTTGAATTGAAAAGGAAAGTATCATGTTCAGATCGGTGTACTATAAAGGGCAATATATCGTTCAGATTGTGAAATATGGAGGAACTAATTATTCCCAGCTCAAGGAAGGCAGTATCACGTTCAGATTGGTGAATTATGAAGTCAGTATCACGTTCAGATCTCTGAAGTATGAAGTCAGTGTCACGTTCAGATCTCTGAAGTATGAAGTCAGCATCACATTCAAAGTATGAAGTCAGCATCACATTCAGATCGGTGAATTATGAAGTCAGCATCACATTCAGATCCCTGAAGTAAGAAGTCAGCATCGCGTTCAGATCTGTGAAGTATGAAGTCAGCATCACGTTCAGATCTGTGAAGTATGAAGTCAGCATCACGTTCAGATCTCTGAATTATGAAGTCAGCATCACGTTCAGATATCTGAAGTATGTAGTCAGCATCGCGTTCAGATCTGTGAAGTATGAAGTCAGCATCACGTTCAGATCTCTGAAGTATGTAGTCAGCATCGCGTTCAGATCTCTGAAGTATGAAGTCAGCATCACGTTCAGATCTATGAAGTATGAAGTCAGCATCACGTTCAGATCTCTGAATTATGAAGTCAGCATCACGTTCAGATATCTGAAGTATGTAGTCAGCATCGCGTTCAGATCTCTGAAGTATGAAGTCAACATCACGTTCAGATCTCTGAAGTATGATGTCAGCATCACGTTCCGGTGGCTGAACTAGTTATTCACTGCTGTCTCGGACGTGGGTGTGAGGCACGAGGAAGTGAGTATCACGTTCAGGTAACGAGGAAGCTGATTGAAAACATTGATTTTAGTCCACGTGCATTGGCGAGTCTATTGTTGGTTAGCCGAACGTGTATACAGGTTGGAAAATATTCTCTGTATTTTCCTCATGTATTAAATGATGAAATAACGACATGGTTAAACGATCGATGTTAATTAATTTTTCACCGATGTCCCCTTTCACATTAAGTTCATTCTAAATAAAAACAATTTAATATGGAGCACGAACTACATTTACTGACACCCCTGCGGTTGGAGGCAGCAAATACTGATATCAAAGCTTCAACATTAATCCTTCAACATGGAGCAAGTTTTTGTTAGGTTGCGACGTACCTCCCATCACGCCCAAGGGGATCTCCTAATGAGGCATTATCTGTTGATTGTGGGATTAGTGAGTGGGGAGGTTGACTGCCGTTTCTATTAATGCTGTAATACCGACAACATTTGACTCACTAATGCATCCTACAACATCCCGAAAACGTAATCAGCCATTATCGTGAGAATATAAAAAAACATTCGCAAACCCTTGCCTGTCCTTCCAATACTTCACTTGCCCATCACCCCCATAATTCACTCGCCCATCCTACCTTTACTTCACTCTCCCGTCCTCCCATTAGCTTACTCGCCCATCATATCATTAAATCACTCGCCAATAATTCCATAACGACACTCGCCAATCATCCCATTACTTCACTAGCCCGTCATATCATTACTTCACTCACCCATCATCTCATTACTTCACTAGCCCGTCTTACCATTACTTCATTCGCCCATCCTCCTATTACTTCACTAGCCCGTCATACCATTACTTAATTCGTCCATCCTCCTATTACTTCACTAGCCCGTCATACCATTACTTCATTCGCCCATCCTCCTATTACTTCACTAGCCCGTCATACCATTACTTCATTCGTCCATCCTCCTATTACTTCACTAGCCCGTCATACCATTACTTCACTCACCCATTCCCCTATTACTTCACTAGCCCGTCATATCATTACTTCACTAACCCATTCTTCCATTCGTTCACTCGTCCATCATCCCATTGCTTAACTCGTCCATCCTCCCATTACTTCACTAGCCAATCATCCCATTGCTTCACTCGTCCATCATCCCATTGCTCAACTCGTCCATCCTCCCATTGCTTCACTCGTCCATCCTCCCATTGCTTCACTCGTCCATCCTCCCATTGCTTCACTCGTCCATCCTCCCATTGCTTCACTCGTCCATCATCCCATTGCTTCACTCGTCCATCATCCCATTGCTTCATTCGTCCATCATCCCATTGCTCAACTCGTCCATCCTCCCATTGCTTCACTCGTCCATCCTCCCATTGCTTCACTCGTCCATCATCCCATTGCTTCACTCGTCCATCATCCCATTGCTTCACTCGTCCATAATCCCATTGCTTCACTCGTCCATCATCCCATTGCTTCACTCGCCCATCATCCCTTGCTTCACTCGTCCATCATCCCATTGCTTCACTCGTCCATCATCCCATTGCTTCACTCGTCCATCATCCCATTGCTTCACTCGTCCATCATCCCATTGCTTCACTCGTCCATCATCCCATTACTTCTCTCATCCATCATCCCATTGCTTCACTCGTCCATCATCCCATTGCTTCACTCGACCATCATCCCATTGCTTCACTCGTCCATCATCCCATTGCTTCACTCGTCCATCATCCCATTGCTTCACTCGTCCATCATCCCATTACTTCTCTCATCCATCATCCCATTGCTTCACTCGCCCATCATCCCATTCCTAGGCGGTGTAGTAGCCTAATGGATACAGCATTCGCTCCTCTCGCCGAAGACGGTGGTTCGGTTCCCATTTCTGGTGTCCCCCGCCGTGATATTGCTGGAATATTGCTATATGAATATCACTTACTTATCCCACTACTTCACCCGCCCAGCATCCCATTATACTGTACAAATGCGTTTAGATCCAAAATGTCCCGTGAAAATTCCGGGTTTGAATTGGTCTTCAGCAACCCATGCTTGTCGTAAGAGGCGACTAACGGGATCGGGTGGTCAGACCCGCTGACTTGGTTAATGCATGTCGTATCCCAATTGCGTGGATGGAAGCTCAAGATGTCAATCACTGGATTGTCTGGTCCAGGCTCAATTAATTACAGAACACCGTCATATAGCTAGAATATAGCTGAGTGCGGCGTTAAACAACAAACAAACAGACAAGGATCCTAAATACAAAACTAAGCGTGCTCCTTGTCACGCACGTGTGACAGTTACAATAGTGCTAGTGTAACAATCTATCACTTTTTTTCACCATTATACACATCCCTTAACCCTCAGAGGCCTAAATGCAAATTCTTCGTGCATCCTTGTGCGATATCTCACCTCCCCCCCCCCCCCCAACACACACACACACACCAGCACGGACATTGCAGCTGACGGATTCACTTCCGCCCTGCATATTGTACTGCGACCCGGGGGGGGGGGGGGGGGGGGGGGGGAGGGGATTAGGAGTTGGACGGAGGTTGAGAGGATATATATATATATACGTCTAATTATAATCATTTTCAACCTAGAAGAGTAAAGCTTCTCCGTCCGCACAAAGAATCCCCGGAATCTCCTGTGTGTATATATTAAGGAACCTTTGACAAGTAAACTGTAATCTACTTCCATTGTACTCTGAAGCTCCATCGTGCACCGATTGCGATCGACTCCGATTCACATGAACGCACCTCGGTAAAGCCGTAGACGTGTGAGTTATTGTTATTCCAACACCTTTGGTAGTTCCGTTTTGACGCTATAACGCTTCGCTCTGCATGCATACGCCAATCCCGGCATTCGCATCGATCAGCGCTGATCAAGCGCACAAGCAGCTGCCCGCTAGTGTCTCGGTGGAGTCCAGTGTTTACAGTCGATGTCCAAATCTATGTCGATGTCAGTGTGGGTTCCACTCGGCGAGTGTCACAAGTTAGGAAGCTGTCGTCTGCCTCGTGGATTACGAAAGTTAGTATTATCGTGTGTGATTTGTTTCAAAAGTATGCATAATAGCCAGTATTGCCGGAAAAGGACATGTCGTGATTTCGATGTTTCGATTTCGAATTTCAAACTTTGCAACGATGACAGGCTTTGAACGTCAAAAATGTCAATATTTATTATTGGTTTTTACTAATGTAGCGCTTAGTGTTTGTCGTCTGCGCTTGTAACTTCGCACTGGTCTGTGTTGGTTTCATCTTGACTATCGAAACTTAACTCTTGTTTATCGAGAGTGGAATAGGTGGGGCGTGTGTCGTGTTTGGAATGTTTATTGCGAGAAGTACATCAGTTCTTCTAATTGTTTATTCACTGAGGATTATCTGCAGATTATCGGTTTATTCGTGTGGAGATACATTTCTGAGGTTTGGGATCAACGGAACTTGTAAGTACTGGCTGAATATTATGCATTTGTGACTTGCCACGGCCAACCCTGGGTTGTTGCAGAATATATTGTTGATAACACTATTCATATCAAACTGTGTTTCAAATGGATAATGTGTTTACATTTGTGTTTATAACCTAGTTCTACAGTTATATTATTTAAATGGCGAGTAACTTTTTTTCAGTAGCGTTTAGATCGATGTGATCTGAATACTCCAAACAACGTTGCAGTTAACTTGACAAGCATCCAACATTTGTTACATTCATTGTACAGTAAACTACGTTTAAAACGAACAAGCTTATAACGAACTGACGGATATAACGAACTTATTTTTAGTCCCGGCCATTTGGTGTATATATCCTGTTTATATGCTTATAACGAACTACGGTTATTACGAACTAAAATTAGTTGTCCCTTTGAGTTCGTTATAACCGTAGTTTACTGTAGTTTCCAATGATGAATTACTGTGTGTTTACCAGATTTGATGGAAGTTCTTTCGAAGGTTATTTCTTTCTACTTTCTGGTCTGTTAACTGCAGTGAGTGAGTGAATATTGCTTAACGCCGCATCAGCCCTACTGCAGCTATACGAGGCTATTTTGCAGTCATATATGAAAACGGAAGATTAGAAACTTAGATGGTCTCGCCAAGTCTGGATGTGGATCACATTATCACTGTTCTCACATAGTCTAGACGCGTATCACGTGATATCTGTTCTCTGTCAAGACGCGTATAACATGATATCTGTTCTCTGTCAAGACGAGTATCAGGTGATGTCTGTTCTCTGTCTAGACGGGTATCAGGTGATAAGTGTTTTCTGTCTAGACGGGTATCAGATTATGTCTGTTCTTTCTCTAGACGGGTATCAGGTGATATGTGTTCTCTGTCTAGACGGGTATCAGGTTATATCTGTTCTCTGTCTAGACGCGTATAACATGATACAGTTCTCTGTCTAGACGGATAGCAGGTGATATGTGTTCTCTGTCTAGACGGGTATCAGGTGATCACTCTTCTCTGTCTAGACGGGTATCACGTGATATCTGTTCTCTGTCAAGACGCGTATAACATGATATCTGTTCTCTGTCAAGACGAGTATCAGGTGATGTCTGTTCTCTGTCTAGACGGGTATCAGGTGATAAGTGTTTTCTGTCTAGACGGGTATCAGGTGATAAGTGTTTTCTGTCTAGACGGGTATCAGATTATGTCTGTTTTTTCTCTTGACGGGTATCAGGTGATATGTGTTCTATGTCTAGACGGGTATCAGGTTATTTCTGTTCTCTGTCTAGACGCGTATAACATGATACAGTTCTCTGTCTAGACGGATAGCAGGTGATATGTGTTCTCTGTCTAGACGGGTATCAGGTGATCACTCTTCTCTGTCTAGACGGATAGCAGGTGATATGTGTTCTCTGTCTAGACAAGTATCAGGTTATATCTGTTCTCTGTCTAGACGGGTATCAGGTGATCACTCTTCTCTGTCTAGACGGGTATCAGGTGATATGTGTTCTCTGTCTAGACAAGTATCAGGTTATATCTGTTGTCTGTCTAGACGGATATCAGGTGATCACTTTTCTCTGTCTAGACGGGTATCAGGTGATATGTGTTCTCTGTCTAGACAAGTATCAGGTGATATGTGTTCTATGTCTAGACGGGTATCAGACGATCACTGTTCAAACAGTCTAGACATGCATCACGTGACCATTGTTCTCAGTTAGTCCAGGTATACATCACTTGATCATTGTACTCACATAGTCTATATGTATATTACGTGATCACTGTTCTCACACAGTCTAAACGTGTATTATGTGATCATTGCTCTCATATAATGTAGGTATAGATCACGTGATCATTGTTCTCATATAGTGTAGGTATAGATCACGTGATCATTGTTCTCATACAGTCCGCTATCCTGGTTGATGCACGGCATCGTATCCCAATTGCGTTGATCGATACTCCTTATGTCAATCACAGGATCGTCTTGTCCTGACTCGATTATTCACGGACCGCAATCATATAGCTGGAATATAGCTGAGTGCGGTATTAAACAACAAACAAACAAACAAAACATCACGTGACGAAAATTTGCCCGGACAGGCAGCAGGGGTCAGATTACATCCGGGTTATCGTGCATCTGTCACGTGGTACAGCTAAGGTCACCTGCACACCAACACTCAGGCATGGTATACGACGGGAGAAATGTAACTATATATTAACATGGTCGTTTGGACATATATACTGAATGGTTTAGATTGTCCAGGCAAAGCGGAACAGGGTGTTCACTTTACCCGGAATTCCTGAAGATCAATGCTCCTCTAAATATTGGTTGTTGTTTGGTGTGCACTCAGCAACATTCCAGTCATATGACGGCGGTCTGTAAATAAACGAGTCTGGACCAGACAATCCAGTTATTGACGTCATGAGCATCAATCCACGCAATTGGGATACGATGACATGCATCAACCAAGTAAGCGAGCCTGACCACCCGATTCCGTTAGTCGCCTCTTACGACAAGCATGGGTTGCTGAAGATCAATTCTTCACGGGAGCATCTGAATTGTGACGGCGGTGAGGTAAGTTTGTGGCTGTGATATGGCTGGATTAATGCTAACAGCTGCCAAAAAATCCTATTCACTCTCTCAAAGATATAACTGGGTTTGGTTCTGGGTAATATGTCCACTGCCGAAAAAACAGAATTAAAAATTCCAATTTCAAATACTAATATGTTTTGTTCCTCAAATGTTAAGTAGGCAGGGGGGAAGTGTGAACAACAACACATATCTAGTCTGGATTGGCTGTTTTAATGCTAAAAACAGATTCTTGAATCTACACTTTCCCAAATCTAGCAATTCTTTCCAACTGTTACCTGCTGCGGAGAGGATGCTCTGACTTCAATATATTTAAACTGATAGCGACAGTATATGAGGGGTTTTAAGAAAAAAACTTGGTCGGCGGAGTATAACAGACACATCTTTTCATTTTTTCACAATTGTCTTTTAGGGAGTCGACGGTTTCGAAAACCAAAATTTAAAAATAATGTGGCCTTTAGATGTTTCGTTTTGTTATTATTACCGTATTCGACGTAATAATCGCTCAGGGCGCTCTCAAAATTAGGTGCCTCTTATTAGAATATTACTTGAAAAAACACAGGGTTGAAACATAAGTTTCGTGGTTTTTGCTGACAGCTTGAAATGTTTATGTGCGACAGATATACTTTTCCAGAATTTAATTGCCCATAATTAAGGGTGCATATAACACACGAGTGCGTATTATACGCGAAAAAATAAGTCTTGTGTACATTGATCAATCAGAAGGGTGCCAATTGGGATTGTTCACTAGCCAATATATTAGCAAATATCGCCGTGGGCGCTTATCAGAGCGGGGCGCTTATTACGTCGAATACGGTAAGTCAAATAGATGATATGATTAAACATCTACAATAAGACCACGAGATGCATCGTAATTTGTAATCTCGGTGATTTCCCAAACTGCATCAAAACGACCAGAACACTTTGAAGAAAATAATATTGAATTCATTAAAGACGGATTATTGTATGTTACAGATACTATATATATATAGATTTAGTTTTTATTTTTGTCCCACACGTATCTAGTTTGGCACCACAGGTTATTTTTGACTGCCCTTGTTTGTCGACATTTCTAAATGGCAGCGTTATATGTAATTGTGACCTTGGTGCAGCAAGGTGTATAATGTTGTCAGTAATAAAGACTCATGTCAACTATGATCTACAATCCTACGAGAGTGCCAATGTCACGTTTTAGCAACACGGAATATTACCATGCACAGCGCCAGGGTTTTAGCCATTGTTCGGAGGACATAAAATGGGGCGAAAGTTTGTTGGCTAAATGGGATTTGTTGTCCTCGTTCGATTGTCCGCCCATGCGCTTTGAGATAAAGAAATTTCTTAATATTCATGAAACTAATATTTGTAATATGAAATATTGATCGAGCATATTTAATCACTCGCGGGTTGTGAGAACATCAATTATTGATATCAATAATCACTTATTGACAGGAAGTACGTCCCCCACTTTACGAGGCTCTGGGGAGACTTTGGTTCCATATCTGAGTATAACAGTCTTAAGTTATCTACGCTTCCTTGTTTTCAAACAACTACCAGCTCACGTGGAACCTACGAAGGATGGTGTTATAGTCTTTGTATAATGAGTACAAGTATAAGTTTTTGAAATTATATTATGCATAATAGTGTGTATAAAAGTGTGTTTCTAAGACGAAAAAGTCAAACCAAACAATACAACACAAACAATACAACATGAACAATACAACACAAACAATAGAACACAAACAATACAACATAAACAATACAACACAAACAATACAACATGAACAATACAACACAAACAATACAACATGAACAATAGAACACAAACAATACAACATGAACAATAGAACACAAACAATACAACATGAACAATACAACATGAACAATACAACACAAACAATACAACACAAACAATACAACATAAACAATACAACACAAACAATACAACATGAACAATAGAACACAAACAATACAACATGAACAATACAACACAAACAATACAACACAAACAATAGAACACAAACAATACAACATAAACAATACAACATGAACAATACAACACAAACACTAGAACACAAACAATACAGCACAAACAATACAACATAAACATACATGAACTTGTGTTGTCAAAATACATGAATTCACGTTATGCCATGAATGAGAACAAAGAAATAAGGCATTTTGTCCACAGTTGTTCAGTATTCGATCAACCATCCAGACTGGAATCAGAATGAAACTCCCTTAAATCCTACAGAAAAAATGTCAGTCAGTATTGTGTACGCCCCCCATGGGGATCATGCAAGATCTGATATTGTACCGACACAGTCTTCAGGACACTGTCCAGCGACTGACAGGATGACCCCAGCTGATGACGTCACAGTGATAACGTCATTCCTCAGATGGAGGATACACAATTAAAGTTTCCTGTGTGGCGCTAACAGGAGGTCTGCCACTCCTAGGCATGTCTGTCTTTCGCCCAGTCTGCCTGAATAAGGGGCGGTCGGGTAGCCTAGTGGATAAAGCGTTCGCTCGTCACGCCGAAGACCCGAGTTCGATTCCCGACATGGGTACAATGTGTGAAGCCCATTTCTGATGTCCCCCGCCGTGATATTGCTGGAATATTGCTAAAAGCGGCATAAAATCAAACTCACTCACTCACTGCCTGAATCAGGCTATGCGCCTGGTGACTATCATTCTTCTACAGCCAAAACTCGTACTATCATACCATGTACTTTCTGTTGTGGGGTTAATAATAGCATTGTACTGTCCAACGATTTGGGTCATTCGTCACCACTCGCCCCTTTCCGTAACGCTATTCGGCTTGTCTCGGAATAACACGAGTTGGTCACGAATGCGGTTTGGGTGTGAATGAACAGCACGTCGTTCCTTTTATACCCATGTCTTTGAAAGCTGGAATGCTGTAAGTGCAGCCAAAGATTCACTTCAAACTCAAGTTCCATTGATCTGCGTACTGTAGTACGTTCATTACTTAGCGAATTGTTTTGATTGTTTGGGAGATCAAACGTTATGCTATTTATGTCCATAATCCACAATCTCAGTAATTGATAAGTACATTCCTCGAGCAGTTGAGGGTACAAACATGTCAAGTTGACCAGTTTTCTGCCATTCTGAAGAAAACTGCACACTTTTCTTTTCCTAAAACGGCGTTGTAAAAATTGTCCTTTATTAGATAAAAATGGTTATTATACTGTTATATCCAATGTACCGTTTTAAAATCACCTACATCTGCACTGTTTTAGTGAACAGTGAGAACATTTGTGACATTCTTTCCTTATGTTGAATTTGAAATGGGACATAAAAATAATCTCCTCTCTCTTTTATGACGAAAAAACAACCTCAGCTTCTAAAAATAAAGAATGAACCTGACTCTACTACTCACTCAAGCCCCTCCATCACCCCTAAATATCAAATGGTTCGCCCCTATTTCATTTCTTCTCACCTCAGGTTATGCACAGGTGGGTATTACCCGCATATATTTCCCCATGTATTTCTCACAATCCTAACGACGATTACCTGTACCTTTTCTCCCACGCCTGATTGTGATATCTCTTCCGCTTTTGGATGCGATCGTTCGTCCATCGCGTTTATCTGCGTTTCCCAGCTGCATCTATGGGAAACAGCTCACTCGACACTTCCCTTTCAAAAATAACGTCATCCAATATACGTCGTCATCAAGTTACGAGCGTCATTCGTCACTACTCGCCCCTTTCCGTAACCTGCAAGAAGACTCGTCCCCCATCGATGAATGATATGTGCGAAAATACGATTAAACCAATCAGAATGCGCGTATGATTTCAAGTTCATCGTCAAAGAATCCCTCAGAAATAATATTTGATTTTACATATGTCTTGCATCTAAAAATATACCCAAGACACAGTTAAATGTGTTCAAACATACTGTATAATCCCACATGTTCAGATCTGCTTTAAATTGCATCTGAAATATATATAATATACGGGGAAATATGTGTGAACCATTACACAACGAGTTGACAATTGTTTTAGGTATGCCCGTTTGCGCCAAGACGGAACCCGGTCGCAAAAATGGCCACGAGAGGGGCACGAGTCGCTATTCGGCTTGTCCCGGAATAACACGAGTTGGTCACGAATGTTACGAGCGTATGTTCGAATCTCCATAAATAACGTTATAATAGAACAATGTTTTATCGTGAAGTAAACCGCTCTTCATTGTTCTTTGTGATTTATCGAGTAGCTTTCTAATAAAATAAGTTAATTTAAGAAAACGCAATCTTGAACACTGCCGGGTTCATGCAGTCATCTGATCAGAGGGGCGGTCGGGTAGCCTAGTGGTTAAAGCGTTCGCTCGTCACGCCGAAGACCCGAGTTCGATTCCCGACATGGGTATAATGTGTGAAGCCCATTCCTGGTGTCCCCCGCCGTGATATTGCTGGAATATAGCTAAAGGCGGCGTAAAACCATACTCACTCACCCCATCTGATCAGAAACCTGGTTAAATGACACCCACCTTCCGAATCATTAAGACAGAACCCGGGCACACCATCCGCGACTGTCCTTCCATACATTTACAACGAACACGACCAAGAAAATGAACATTTTCGCTTTGGCCATGTTAATTCAACGATCGACAATCCCGCCTTGTTAGATTTTTTTTTTTCTTGTGATTTGGACGAAGTCTAACAAGAACAAATACGTTCTATGGCACATGCTACCTCTAGGCACATAATGAAAGGTTGCATATTCAATGCGGTAACCAATATATCATTGGTCCAATTAACGCTTCTAATGAGGGATAAGATCGTCGAGATATCTTTATATAGGTTTAAATGTTTTTGCGTTCCATGCATATTCTTTGGTTGGGAACAACATAGTTTTTTCCCCCGAGTCTCTTGTTTATCGCATTGCTATGGTAACCGACTTGATGGAATCGCTGAAGCTGTGTTATGGCCACGAGCGCTGACGCCCGCTTCCACTTGAGATGTGTCGTCTGCTGCGTTAAGATGGTGTCGTCTGCTGAACATATTGGTTCTAAGACACAATTTAAACAAACACAGCAGTATTCAGCAGTCATTTCACTGAAGACGATCTTTTAAAGAAATATCAAGTGTCAAATGTGGACGTTTGTAGATTCGGATTTGTGGACTTTGAGACAAAATAGCCAGAAATTATTGACAAAAGTGTTTTTGTTTTGATTATCCAAAAACACATTTTGTAAAATTGGCGATCCCAACCACTACCAGGAGACACGTTTTCAGAAGCTTACAAGATGTATAATGGCTTAATTTTTAAACTTATCCTATCTCACACTGTGCATCTCTCTTTCTTCTTTCGATTCTGAGTGGAAACATATCTGAAATAAAAGTTTCCAGCTTCTAAAGTTAATTAACCCTGTCATACCTCACATCGTCACGGTCACCTCCCAGATCTGGGTTATGCGCGCTATGCATGCTGGTTGACCTTCTTGCACTGATCACGTGTCTATCCCAGTCAACTCATTCTCTTTCAAATCGCCACGCAGTGGTGACGTGTTATTACAGGAATCCATTTTGGGTTTTTCTTTTCCCTTGCAAGCGATCTTCATATTTTTGTCGTCTAATTGCCTGCAAATTTACTTATATCCCTGTTTGGGATAGTTATTCATCATAATGGACGAGCAGTCTACACGGAGACCTGTCTGCACTTTGTGCCGACGTGTTTTCTCTCCGTCTGACCCTCATGCCCAATGTTCGGATTGTCGTGGATTATGCAGTTTATTAGAGCGTTGCGAGCTCTGCTCCGATCTACCAGATGAATCCTTCAAACTGTACCTGCATAAATGTCGGCGTCGGGTGTCAGATCGTCTCTCTAAGACTGCAGAAAAATCCACGAAAGCCAAGAAAACACCGGTCAAGAAAGCGAGATCGACCCGATCACCCTCACAGGCGGGCCAGAATACTCGGGATCAAACTGGTCCCATGATCTCGTTAGACGATGAGGGGGTCTCTGACTCTTTTCTCACAGACGACATGTCTAAGGTATCCACGAATCCACCTTCAAAGCCGAACCTACCCTCCACATCCCGAGACTCGGACATTCGACGAGTCCTCTCGTTAGACACGAGTGTGGATGACCGGCTTACGTCAGCCAACGTATCCAACCCGACCGAGGTTCGTACTTTCGACTCGTCGTGTTCTACGACTAACAGGGAGCTCGCTCCTGTTTTACCTTCGGAGGGTACACATGGTACTGGTACCTCGGTCGACCCTATAAGTTCGGTCCGTCGTTCGAAATCTCCCATACAACGATCTTCGCAGGATCGATCCTCTCAAGACCAGGAGTCGTATGACGACTCATCGGATCAAGGTTCACGAACCTCCCATTCCAAAGAGGATTCACAAGACGATAGACATTCGTCCCGGGATCGACTAGCATCGACAGTCAGTGCACTTTATTCAGTGCAATCATCGGGGGATCGGCATTCAGACTGGGACCAACGGACTTCTCACTCTCGACACCGAGATGATTCACCGAACATCCCACCATCGAAGGTTCCTCGTACTTCCGAACCTCGAACCTCTGAACACCGAACCTCCGAACTTGGACCCCCGAACCTCCGAACCTCCGAACCTCCGAACCTCGAACCTACGAACATCGGGCCTCCGAACCTCGATCCTCCGAACTTCGAACCTCCGAACCTCCGAACCTCCGAACCTCGAACCTCCGAACCTCATCGAACCTCCGAACCTCATCGCACCTCCGAACATAACCGACCCTCCGAACCTCGTCAAACATCCGAACCTCGTCGAACATTCGAACATCGTCGAACCTCCGAACGTCGCTGTACTCCCGAGGTGCGACAGTCACGTTCGAATCGTACATCTTCGGACAAACAAAAGAGAATTCGAGCCTCGTCGAACCTCTGAGGTTCAACGAACATCATCGAACCGAACTTCGAAGGACATACGGACTCCTAAGTATCGACACACTTCAAAGGAGGTTCAACGGGACACGGGAGTTCATAAAACCTCCAAGGAACGGAGACATTCGAGAGACTCCCCTGATATGCGACGTTCACCTACAGATCGTGACTCGTCTTATGACAGGCGAGCGGATTATCGCTCATCCCCTTATCATGTCTCACGAAGAGACTATTCAGACCCATCACGTCTAGGCTCGGAGGATGAACGCTACAACGAGTCTATTAGCCATTCATCCTACATGTCTCGATCTTCTCCTTCACTCACCCATCCGGACTTTCGACTAAGAGATTACCCTCACACTTTTGATTTTCATGAACGTGGTGATTACCCATGGAACACTACTTCATATAGTGCCTACGCACACGAGTTGGAACGATACCCACACTACAGGAATCCCCACCCTCCATGGCATGGGTATCCTCATGATCCAGATTACAGACCTTATCGGTCAAGCTACATTTCCTCTTCTCGTCATGAGGATTCTCCTCGGCGACATAGAGATAGACCACTCAGATCAGCTACCGTTAGTAGATGTCCTTCACCTAAAGATAGGCAGAGTTCTACTTAACCTACTCGTCGTACCGGCTCCCCATCGCCACCTCCGGTTCGACGCCCTCCTGTTTCCTCTGAATCACAGACTCCTGCAACATCACAAGCTCCATCTCAAGCTATCCCTACATCATGGATCCCTAGCGAACTTTCTGCTATTCCAGCAGAACAGATTCGTTCTCTGTTACAGGCTGTAACAGCAGCATGTCTTCCCCAACCGGCACCTGCTGTACCAACTACGGTACCTCTATCTACACCCATTACATCCCTTTCAGTGGATCAACCACCAGAATCAGAGTCATCAGACCACTATACCTCCCCAGCTTCCTCTTCTGGGAGCTTCGACATAGCGGATCCGATCACTGTACTTATCTGGATAGCAGATAAGTTACAATTGTTAAAAAGCACTTCAACGGAGGACACTTTATCGTCATTTGTTGTGCCTTCAGCCTCGTCGCCGAACATCACACTCCCTCCGAGACCAGTCCTACAGGATATGGCCACCAATTTAGACAAAGCATTTGGATCCTTTCGCCGTCTTCGTGATCGGCTTCAATCTCCACGCTTTGTATTGGCGGATGCAGGGACTCATGGCTTGTCTACGATTTCTCCCGAACTAGATGGTGACATCGCAACATTAGCTCCTAAGCGTCCGTACTCAGCTTCTTCAGTGGATGACAGGGATCTCGTTCACCTCGACAACACTGTTCGAAGGACCCTCCCGTTGGTCTCCACTATTTTATCAGCAACTGAAGCACTTTCGTCGGCTCTAGCTCATGCATCTTCCTCGGAAGAATCCTGTATTCGAGGTGCTGTGACCCTCATCCAGGATAAAACGACAGCTATACTAGACCTCCTTGCTCACCATGCGGGATCTATCACTTCTCTTCGTAGACGGGGGGTGTTACAACATTGCTCATGGGATGATCAATTCAAGAACAGGCTGAACCAAATGCCATGGTCAACACCCTCCCTTTTTGCTGGGCGCATACAGGAGGTCGCCCATGAAGTCCAAAGAGACACTTCCCTGCAAGTCACTGTTGACTTACTTCGTCTCCAGAAAAATCAACTGGAAGAACAAAGGAAAGACCGGAGACGACCAACCTTTACTCCTTCTCAACAAGACCTTAGAGAAGTTTTGAGTAATAGGTCTGCTTCTTTTCGTGGCCGTGGCCGAGCACGCCAACATCAGCGAGGAGGGAAATCAGGCGGACGCACCGTCTCCTTTTCAGTGACTAAAGGAAACACTAACTCTCCTAAGCCAGGAGACACTAACCACAAATGACTCACTACAACAGCAGAACGACTGGGACCTTCCAACTCCAGCCATTCCGATTTTCTCGTCTCCCGTAGGCGGAAGACTAGGCACGTTCGCTTTAAACTGGACCATCCTAGACGACCCATATGTGTCTCGTCTCCTACAAACAGGTTATCCTCTACCTCTTGCCACCACACCTCCAACGACGTGCAAACCGCCTCAACATCTGTATCCAGCCAAACAACTTCCAGTTCTCATAGACACCATAAACACGTTACTTGTAAAGAACGCAATAGAGCGTCTGGGCACTCAGCCAATGACACCAGGGTTCTATTCTCCAATTTTTCTGGTTCCCAAGAAAAACAGTCCTCAACTACGTCTCATCTTCAACATGAAAACCTTCAACAAACTATACCTAGAGACTCCTCCACACTTTCGCATGACATCAATCGCTCTACTACGAACGATTATTCATCCCTGCGACTTCATGATCAGCCTAGATATACAAGAAGCGTACTTACACGTCCCTATCCTGCCAGAGCACCGCCATTTTCTTCGGTTTGTGTTCCTAGGCCAACACTACCAATGGCGAGTGCTCCCATTTGGAATTTCTTCGGCCCCGTGGCTATTTACTCGCCTCACAAAACCCATCGTCAAGTTCCTACACACTCGAGGCATCGTCTTCGAAACGTACATCGACGACTGCATTCAAGCCAACAAGGATTCGAACACTCTACTTCATCACCTCGATTTCTCTCAACGCCTACTTCATCAACTAGGTTGGATCATCAACCCAAAAAAGTCCGAAACTATTCCAACACAACGTCTCCAGTTCATCGGAGCCCTCTTCGACACGAGTCTGGGCAAGATGTTTGTACCCCAAGATCGTTGGGAGAAAATCCAACGCCTCGTTCCATTGGCACTCAAATAGCCAATTTCCTTATGTCAATGGCAACAACTTCTCGGTCTCCTAACATCAGCACAAGCCCTCACCAAGAGAGGTCAACTTCACTTACGGCCAATCCAGTGCTTCCTCAAGCCCTTCCTTCAGGACGACGATTGTCAGGTTCTAATATCTCTTCCAAACCATCTACACCCACACCTCAAATGGTGGTTAACTCCATCAAATGTCTGCGAAGGAGTCTCCTTGCAACCATTCAGCCCGACCCTCCACCTGTTCGTCGACGCCTCAACCGTCGGATGGGGAGCTCATTGCCAAGACCTACAAGTGGCAGGGCGGTGGTCATTAGAAGAAAGCCAGCTTCACATCAACAATCTAGAATTCAAAGCAGTGATTCTGGCAGTGTCTCATTTGTCAACACTCCTTCAGTCCTCCACACTAATGATTCAGTCAGACAACCTATCGGTCGTGTGGTACATAAACAAGATGGGATCTACCAAGTCAACGTCACTTCTATCTCTAGCACTCGACTTCTTCAAACTGATCGACTCACTCAACATTCAAGTTCGAGCGAGACATATTCCCGGCATCGCCAACGTCATAGCCGACTCCCTGTCCCGACCCGACAAACCATCTCCCACGGAATGGCGTCTACATCCTGTGATTTTTCAGTGGATTTGCCAGTTATTTCCGTGCCCAGACGTCGACCTCTTCGCAACCCGCTTCAATACTCAGCTATCCCAGTTCGTATCTCCTATCCCAGACCCCCTAGCCTGGGACCACGATGCGTTAGCAATCCCATGGGAAGGACTACATGCTTACGCCTTTCCCCCAACCGGCATTCTACATCGGGTTCTACAGAAGATATCAACGACCAATCGCCTCACTCTACTTTTGGTCGCGCCCTTCTGGCCAACACGCAGTTGGTTCATACCGCTCATTCGTCTCGCAGACAGAAAGTTTTACCATCTACCTCTAAGGGACGATCTTCTGCATCAACCACACTCTCAGCTCCGTCATCCGTCGCCAACAACCCTCAATCTATGCGTTTGGCGCATTTACAGAAATTATTGATAGCTAAGGGTTATTCTGAACGAGTGGCCAAGACCATTGCGGGGGCGCACAGGTCATCTACTAAAGCACTATATGACCATAAATGGAAGGCATTTGAATCGTTTTGTCATTCACATGACATTTCCACACCTGCCACGGCATCCCCGCAACAAATTGCTGAATACCTTCACTATCTTCGATCATCTCGTAAACTAAAAGGTTCGACTCTAGCTACCTATTTAGCTGCGATCAATTCTGTCATCGCAACTACAACGGGCACTAAGATTTCAACAATCGCCGAATTACAATCATTGATCAGATCGTACAAGTTGGCGGACCAAACATCCCGTTTTCGACCACCAACTTGGGATCTAAACATCATACTTCGCCATCTAACGTCGGCCGAGTACGAACCTCTCGCCGAGAAAGATTTCGAACACATTTCTTTGAAGACAGTTTTCCTTCTGGCCCTTGCAACGGCGGCTCGAGTGAGTGAAATTCACGCTTTAGACGTCAACAGAGTGCGTTTCGAACGAACCGCACATGGGAAAGTATTTTTGGGACAACGATGGGATTTCATCGCCAAAAATCAACTCCCTGGTCAACCCGATCGACTATTCAGTATCCCACCGTTGACTGCCCTCTTAAACCCTGACGAAGACATATCGTTGTGTCCGGTACGTGCACTTCGAATCTATCTGGAAGCGGGGAAACCACTTCGTCGATTACGTAAGAGGTTATTCATCCCGCTCTCTGCGGCAGCTACTACGGAGGTATCCCGTACCACAATCTCGTTTTGGATACGCTCAGTGATCCTTCGAGCCTACACCTTCGCTGGCTTACCTGCTCCAGTCGCATCTAATCCTCACGAAACCCGTGCTGTCGCTTCCACCATGGCACTTCACAGTAATTGCTCCTTGACCGCAATTATGGAGGGATGTTTTTGGAAATCCGATACCGTGTTCGCTTCCCATTACCTCCGAGACATCTCAGTGACGGACGTTCAAGGCCTTCAGCAGTTTGGACCCTTGGTACTCGCACAACAGATCTCAAAGACACACCTGCGCAGATAGGGAGATGTATAACCAGATTTTCATTACATTACATCCATCTCTATTTATAATAAACATTTGTCATGATTATTGGTGTTTATTGTATTCATTCGGGCTTCCCAGACTGAGTATCCGGTTGGAGGGTATAATCACTCGTCTGTAGAGATCTTGGTCTTCAACTCGAAGTCGTCATTAGACGCGGCCGATTTCGGTGTCCCGATCCCTTATTTCAAACACCTCTACTTTAGGTATGTGTGTTGAGTAACGGATTGATGATCCTTTTGTGGATATTGTTGATCGTTTCCTCTTCTCGTTTTTTACCCATCGATTCAATCACTGACATGATTGAGGGTTTGACGAAGCGATAAAAGAGATGCCGAGCGGGTCCAACCTATCGTCCTCTGGAGATAGGAATACCCCGTCTTGTAGATTCGACGACTGGATGTATACTCTCTCGAATATAAGTCGTACTCGTTCGTTTTAGACATGCGATTACGCTTGATTACGTTTGAACATGTTACACATGTTGTACCCGACTTATTGTGTTTCAGTTGTTCACGTATCAGGATCTCAACATTCTTTGAGAGTGTTCTTCTTATCCTGTCTACGAGTTGTTGTTTTTTGTTGTTGTTTTTTGTTGTCTTACGACACTTAACTGTGTTACTGTATTAAGTATTGTACCACTGTTAAGTTCCAGCTTCCTGGTAAATATCCTACGGTTGTGATCTATAGACAAGGGAGTTGCGCCCCACCATCCAACCGTGGGATAAAATGCATAGTGTGAGATAGGATAAGTTTAAAAATTTGAAAATTTTATTATAAATTGTATATTTATATACTTATCCTATCTCACACGTTATATGCCCACCCGTCCATCCCCACATCGCAATTCCTTAGTCTATATGCTCTTGAAAGAGAATGAGTTGACTGGGATAGACACGTGATCAGTGCAAGAAGGTCAACCAGCATGCATAGCGCGCATGACCCAGATCTGGGAGGTGACCGTGACGATGTGAGGTATGACAGGGTTAATTAACTTTAGAAGCTGGAAACTTTTATTTCAGATACGTTTCCACTCAGAATCGAAAGAAGAAAAAGAGATGCATAGTGTGAGATAGGATAAGTATATAAATATACAATTTATAATAAAATTTTCAATCTTTTACGGCCGAGACCTTTCTGTGGGTTTAAACGAGTTGAATGCATTGAATACATTCCACACAAACTATCTGTACCTTTCAATGTCTAATAATATGTTGTTTGGGCTAGATGTATTCTAGATGTGTTCTGTGGATATGTTTGAAAATAGGACATTCGTCAAAACGAAAGTTATTTGTGAATTTACTGAGCGGTTATTGAACCAGCTTGAACGCTGAAGTGTAGCACGGAGTCGATGGCAATGGCCCGGTCCTACTTCAGAATGAACGCTTTGCTGGCATACCTGCAGGTAAGTTGTGCATCTTTCAAAAATGTGAACATGGAAAAATGGACAGACATTTGAACAGTCCCATCACAGTTAACTCGAGGATGGACAGACAGGTTATTACGCATAGACACGAATGAGTACCCCACTCGACACAGTATACTGACTCCGAGCCGACCTGTCCTTGTTTTAGCCCTTTAATGCCGAGCGCCAGACAGGGTAACAACAAGTACCACCGTTTAACGTCTATTGGTATGACGCGGCCGGGGATCGAACACCGGACCTTCCGCTGTCCGGGCGGACGCTCCAACACTAGACCGCGGAGACGGTCACTTGTTTAGAAACACCGACAGTGTGTAGAATGACGGCTGGCTGGTATGTTGCGGCTGTTGGTTTGTCGGCCGCGTCATACTGAAAGACGTTAAAATATGGTACTTGTTGTTACCCTGCCTGACGCTCTGCATTAAGGTGATAAAGGGACTGGTCAGCTCGGAGTCAGTATCCTTGTTAAATTGGGGTAATTTGGTATGACGCGGCCGGGGTCGAACACCGGACCTTCCTTTCTCCGCACTAGACCAAAGAGGCGGTACCGATAAACGTGAATGGACGGACATATAAAAATCATATGGACAGATAGTCAGCAGACAGCTCAACAGTCAAGTCAATAGACCGATAAAACGTGAATGGACGGACATCTAACAATCACATGGACAGATAGTCGGCAGACAGCTCAACGGACAGACAAATGTAGAAACGGTTGAACTGACAATTAGACGAGATGCGTTCACAGAGCTAGAAATGCTTCTTACTCGAGTGCATAACCCGCCATTCCCGTGATCTATCAGGGAAATTACAGATAATTGCTGTAATAATGCTACTTATCTCATTCCTCCCACAATGTAGTTTTACTCCGTGACATCTGTATATGACGTCACCTGTCAAACTTGTATGGCATTAATGCGAAGATGGATACCCTTAATGTCCGAAAATATTAGTTTTGAATTTGAAACATTCTGATATATATCAATTTTTATTGTCACGTTTGATCGATACATGGATAACCTTTCGGGGGACAGGTCGGTCACATGACCTCGAAACTGACTTTCATCAATCGCATTAAAATCAGATCTTAGTTCTCGCTAACGCTAAACTAAGATCTTAGGACGTCCCATTACGTGTCACGTCAGACCGACCTTTCGCGAACTTTGACCGACCAATGGAATGACGGCAAGAGGTCGACATTAGCCAATCAGAAGGCAGCTTTCTCGTGCTTTACGGCACTAATTTCAAATTTGCGACTACGCTTCGAAACATATTTTGACAAATTCTCGAAATTTGAAAACCTAAACAAAAGAACATTCTGGAATGGCTAATAGATGGTGTAGATTGACTTGATTCAGTTGTTAAACCCGTCACTATCGTTGGGAATACCCCATGTTTAAGTTTTCGAGGTTGCATGATAAGAAATCACAATCCAACTGTCACTTTCATGATCTGGTAAGCGACGCTCTGATCGGTCGGATAAAAGGTCGTTCTGACGTGACCCCTAATGGGATGTCCTGAGATATTTGTTTAGCGGTAGCGAGAACAAGGATCTGATTTTAATAAGATTGGACTTCATATGCGTATGAACAATACATTTTGATGTTTTCTTTCGAGAAATCACGTAAACAGTAATGGACGACTTCCACATTCCTGGGGAATTCCCAAGGAATGTTCTAGGATATGTGAGGTGGTGAGGTGAAATTGGGTTTAACGTCGCGTCCAAGATTATTGCACTTATATAGCGACGTGCATGCACGTGTGTGTGTGTGGCTGCTTGTACTAGTCCGGACTGATACCGATTTATAGTGCTAGCTCACTGAGATACCATGCCGCAGTTTAACATGAATACCCCACTCAGACACAGTATACTGACTCCGAGCCGACTAGTCCTTGTTTTAGCCCCTTAATGTCGAGCGCCAGACAGGGTAGCAACAAGTACCATCTTTTAACGTCTTTTGATCGAACCCCGGACCTTCCGCTCTCCGGGCGGACGCTGTACCACAAGACCACGGACTAGGATATGTGAACACAGAACCGTTGAATATAACTATTTAGATACTTTAATTTTGTACTGAGGTATTTTACATCCCCATGGCAACACACCACGCGGTGATTCATCCTCGTTAACTCAGGAATGCACATTCGACTCAATGTCTACTCTGACAGTCAAGGACATTCTGTAAAAAATGTCTTCGAAACACCTTTTCAACACATAAATGGTCACCGTTAAATGGTCAGACAGTTCATCAATAAGGTATCACTCCAAACTGTCACTCGTTGTGTCAGACGTTTTCGGAAGTTCATACTCGCAAGCTCCGACGTTCATACAATTTGGCCCTCACTCTGTGGAGGTTCATACTCGCAAGCTCCGACGTTCATACAGTTTGGCCCTCATTCTGTGAAGGTTCATACTCGCAAGATCCGACGTTCATACAGTTTGTCCCTCACTCTGTGCAGGTTCATACTCGCAAGCTCCGACGTTCATACAGTTTGGTCCTCATTCTGTGAAGGTTCATACTCGCAAGCTTCGACGTTTATACAGTTTGACCCTCATTCTGTGAAGGTCCATGCTCGCAAGCTCCGACGTTCATACAGTTTGGCCCTCACTCTGTGAAGGTTCATACTCGCAAGCTCCGACGTTCATAGTTTGGCCCTCAATCTGTGCAGGTTCATACTCGCAAGCTCCGACGTTCATACAGTTTGGCCCTCACTCTGTGAAGGTTCATACTCGCAAGCTCCGACGTTCATAGTTTGGCCCTCAATCTGTGGAGGTTCATACTCGCAAGCTCCGACGTTCATACAGTTTGGCCCTCATTCTGTGAAGGTTCATACTCGCAAGCTCCGACGTTCATACAGTTTGGTCCTCACTCTGTGAAGGTTCATACTCGCAAGCTCCGACGTTCATACAGTTTGGCCCTCACTCTGTGAAGGTTCATACTCGCCAGCTCCGACGTTCATAGTTTGGCCCTCAATCTGTGGAGGTTCATACTCGCAAGCTCCGACGTTCATACAGTTTGGCCCTCATCCTGTAAAAGTTCTTACTCGCAAGATCCGACGTTCATACAGTTTGTCCCTCGCTCTGTGCAGGTTCATACTCGCAAGCTCCGACGTTCATAGTTTGGCCCTCACTCTGTGAAGGTTCATACTCGCAAGCTCCGACGTTCATACAGTTTGGCCCTCACTCTGTGAAGGTTCATACTCGCCAGCTCCGACGTTCATAGTTTGGCCCTCAATCTGTGGAGGTTCATACTCGCAAGCTCCGACGTTCATACAGTTTGGCCCTCATCCTGTAAAAGTTCTTACTCGCAAGATCCGACGTTCATACAGTTTGTCCCTCGCTCTGTGCAGGTTCATACTCGCAAGCTCCGACGTTCATAGTTTGGCCCTCATTCTGTGAAGGTTCATACTCGCAAGCTCCGACGTTCATACAGTTTGGTCCTCACTCTGTGAAGGTTCATACTCGCAAGCTCCGACGTTCATACAGTTTGGCCCTCATTCTGTGAAGGTCCATGCTCGCAAGCTCCGACGTTCATACAGTTTGGCCCTTATTCTGTGAAGGTTCATACTCGCAAGCTCCGACGTTCATACAGTTTGACCCTCTTTATTAAGGTTCATACCCGCCAAACAAAGACGACCAAGAGTTGTTATTTTATGCAAATCACGCAATCGTTACTCACAAAGACTTCAATACACATTCCACACGTTCCCAACGTTCAGTGTGAAGATAACCCCACTGCGCATGTGCCGACCCGTCAAGAGGAGGTTTAGCGTAGCAACGGCTGGCGTTATCTTAGTCTACAGGCTCAGGCTGAAATGTGTATCGATCGGTAACAATGGGTACTCAGTATGGCCATCTTAGGATGACAACACACCTGTCACGTTTCACAATCATTTTTTCATTTGCTACTGCTTCTACTTTTGCTGCCACTATTGGGTATGGGTTGAGGTCAGATAAAGGTCAAGGACGACATTTTGGGGGGAAGCGTGTCAGGGTCGGGTCAAGGTTAGTGAGACACGTGGAACCTATTTTTTTTAGCTAATAACTGCTTTTATTTAATACAGATGATAAGGTAAACAAACGGTTGCCCAACACAAGCGGCGTCTACCGATCTATGAGCGTGACCCCCGGGCAGTTAAAGCATGGGGTGCGGCTGGCTGCGATCCCTACTCTACCTCACCCTCGGGGCTCTGCACCTCCCGTTTGCCGTCGCCACGACATCTGCAGTCGGTGAGTACAAAGTTATCCATCACCGTGTACGTCTATTGGTAAATATTGACAGTATGGTAAACGTCATGGGATATTGTGTTATTGTCGCTCCTTGGAGGGACGAGCAGTGAATATGCGCAAGTCTTGTATGGAATGGCGGATATATAATAATGATTGATTCCACAGGGATTGTCAGCATGGAACGGATCAAATATAGTGTTAGTGGACTTATTGAGTTGGTGCCAGGGCATTGTTGAATGGTACTTTACGATGGTACAATACCAAATATTCCGATCATGCTGTAATGAACTACACACACAACACACACACAGACATACCGATACACACAGACAGATACCCCCACCCCCCAACCCCCACATACACTACACATATTGACATACCGATACACACAGACACATACCCCCCTCACACACACACACACACACACACAAGCACACAAACACGCACACAAACACAAACAACACACACTACACACACATACATACAGATACAAACAGACACATACACACACACCACACACACAGAGAAACAAACACAACACACCCATACACCCACACACACAACACACATACAGCATACACACGACACACAGACAGAACAATACACACTCACAACACACACACAACACACAGAGACAGACATATATTACCCAGACACAACACACACACACATACACACACACACACACACATACTCACAGACATCCCCAGGCAGCCAACCCCAAATCAACACACACACACACACACACACACACACACACACACACACACAGAAACCAACACAACACACCAATACACTCACACACACACAACACACAGACAGAACAACACACAGCACACAGAGACAGACATATCACACACACAACACACATACAGCATACACACGACACACAGACAGAACAATACACACTCACAACACACACACAACACACAGAGACAGACATATATTACCCAGACACAACACACACACACACACACACACACACACACACACACACACACACACACACACACACACACACACACACACACACACACACACACACACACACACACACACCACCCCCTACACACACACCAAAACCAACCCCACCAACTGTCACTAAATTCAGCCTTGTACCAATGCTTCGAAGTTCGTAACCACCGTTATAATTCAATGTGTCAATTTGAATCTCATCAAAATATGTATCAATAAAATACTGCTTTTCTACCGCCCCCTATTGTGCAGGCCATGTCATCGTGCACGAGCATTTACATATAGACACAGTAGATCACACCAACGTGCACTGCGCTATGCGTGTGCTGCCGTATAATTATTTATAGATTCTGAAGACATCAGCTCATTAACAATCTGCTTGTATTTGTTTAATAAATACTAATCCTTTGCATTACGTATCGTTTCGTGAACACTCTGTTTGTTTTCAATAATATCTTTTGTTGCAGGTGAGAGTGTGGTGGATATTGATGTTAATATTCATTTCAGTTGGTATAGTAGGGATTGCATGTAATAAGAGAACTATCTCCTACGGGACAGTTATATTAATTTTGGTCATGATCTTTTTTACTTTGATCGCCTTAAGATTATTTTTATCTGTAAACTGAAACTGACAAGAAACTGACAAGAATTCCAAGGTCTTTCCGATCAAATTTTAAACAAGTAAAACTATCGCAACTATAGGTCATTATATTTTCATTATAGAGACATTACATATACAAGATAACATGGTTAAAGTCCGAGAATTCACTCAGATCGGTTCTCGGGAGCAGAATCAATAGAGTCACATTTCCATTGCTTATTCACCCTCTAGCTCACAAAGCATAGAAGAATTAGAAGAAAATCAGGCGAAATACTGAAGCTGTTAATCCCGTGTCACCTTTTGTACGGCTTTCAGCCTAATACAATCTGTGATCGTATTTCCAAGACTGGAACCATCTCCGAAGTGTGCCCGTTATTGTAAATAAAAGCGACAAAACCCTTTCCATATTCATAAGAATTCTCTGCTAAAAGCACACTCAGATCCAAACACGACCTCGTCGTTTGGTTTGAAAATGTAAAAAACTTCGAGCCAGGTTTAACATTTTTAACCAGAACTCAGGAGGGCTCTTTTTTTTTTAATTGGGTAGACACACGACACCAGACAATCTGTAGTTGACTATTTGTCGTGCTAACCTCCATCGCTTACCTAATGTAACATTATACCAGGTATTCTCATCGTGTTCTAATAGATTTTGGCGTAGTTAATCTAAATAGTCCATATTTAGCAGGTGTAATTACTTTGCCAAATTGAAGTGAATACGTTTCAGAAAGCCGGAGTAAAATGTATCTTACTACTGGTATATGTGAGGCAAACAGGTCACTTTACAATATTGATTTAGACAATAGTGCATCCTTGAACATGCTTTTGATTGTCAGTTGTCTGTAGACTGTCAGAGTCCGGCGAGTGAGTGAGTGAGTTGTGCTAAACGCAATTGTTTGGACAATACACCATGTGCATATTTGTGCGTTTTGTAGTGAACATATTTATATTCTAAACATGTTTAGATTATGGGGGTGTTGTGTTAAGGTGGTATTTAGGCTGTGAGACGATCGCTCATTTCATGTGTTTAGACCCTAAACATGTTTAGATAGACCACACCAAATGTGTATCCTGTTTATGATTTAAGGTGAGGTGAAATGGGGTTTAACAATTATTGCACTTATATAGCGACGTGCATGCACGAGCGTGTGTGGCTGCTTGTACTAGTCCGGACTGATGCCGATTTATAGTGCAAGCTCACTGAGATACCATGCCGCAGTTTAACACGAATAACCCACTCAGACACAGTATACTGACTCCGAGCCGACCAGTCCTTGTTTTAGCCATTTAATGCCGAGTGCCAGACAGGGTAACAACAAGTACCATTTTTTAATGTATTTTGGTATGACGCGCCCGGGGATCGAACCCCGGACCTTCCGCTCTCCCGGCGGACGCTCTACCACTAGACCGCGGAGGCGGTCTGTTTATGATTTAAACACATTCCTAATTATTTTTATATATGAAGTATCATGCTTATGTTCTTTCCTGTATAAAATATGAACCCTTACATTCATTGTTAAAGGGGCGGTGGCTTAGCCTTATGGTTAAAGCGCTCGCTCGTCACGGCGAAGGCCCTGGTTCGATTCCTCTCATGGGTACAATGTGTGAAGCCCATTTCTGGTACCCCGCCTTGATATTGCTGGACTATTGCTAAAAGCCTACTCACACACTCATTGTTACAACTCGAGATTACTTCCACGAGACCCGTGAAGATTCCGGGGTAGAATAGGTCTTCAGCAACCCATGCTTGCCGTAAAAGGCGACTATGCTTGTCGTAAAAGGCGACTAACGGAATCGGATGGTCAGGCTCGCTGACTTGATTGATGCATGTACAAAAAACCTCCACGAAACCACTAAGCCACACTCTGGGGCGGCAGGGTAGCCCAGTGGTTACAGTGCTCGCCTGGGTTCCATCCCACAAGGGTACATTGTGTGAAGCCCATTAAAGGTTTTTCCTGCCGTGACATTGCTGAAATGTTGCTGAAACATTGCTGGAGTATTGCGGAAAGCGGCACAAAAACCAAGTCACGTCTGAAAGCTGAAATGAACATCTGATAGTGGGTTTGAATCCCAGATTGTTCCGATTATGATCACTGGTCTGTCAGCACCATGCTGTGCTAGTTATTTAAACAAAGGGATAACGTCTACGCCCTGCTTCACTTGGACTCTAATCCCCACAAACACCCCCCCCCCCCCCCCCCCCCACACACAGACACACACACACACACACACACACACACACACACACACAAACACACACACACAAACACACACACACAAACACACACACACAAACACACACACACAAACACACACACACACTCCTCGCAA